>NC_143549.1:100533000-100843500 GCF_054136105.1 Typopeltis vanoorti | reverse complement strand
TATATCAACGATCTACATCAGTTGACCTCCAATCCGACATACACTTTTGCAGATGACAGACAGGGGTGCCCATTGCACTCCTCCCTTTCATTTGATAAACCTTACTCTACACAACTCACCTCAATCTACGGAACATCAACCACTACTGCCCTCAGTTCTGATCTCAAGCCACCCTCCAATGGGGGTACAGACAACCTCATCAATTTCAATACTAATAAAACCAACTTCATTCTTATTTTTCACAAAAAAGAACCATTTTCTCCCAGTATTACTGTTGACAACATCCAAATTTCCAGACAAAATAAGATTTTTCTTCTTGGAATTAACCTGACATCAAGCCTCTCCTGGCATAAACATCACAACCATTGCGTCCTCAGCTTCTAAAAAACTGGGATTTCTCTTTCGCTGAAGATGTTACTTCACCTCTGAACAGCTGTTAACCTTATACAAATTAAATCTTACCCAGATATGCACAATTATTGAATATTGCTCTCACATTGGGAGTGGGCCACTCCCTCAAAATGCTTGACTCGATACGAAGGAGAGCAATTACATTGATCAGTGACCCATCTCTCACCAACTCACTCCTACCACTTTCGCACAGATGTTTGGTTTCTGCAATATTATAATTTTGGGCACCTTGGAGTTGCTTGATCTCGAAACCAAATATTATTATTATACTAATTTATGATCAAGAAAATACCTTCATGATGAGTCCTTAAGACTCATTGAGGAAGGTGCTAAGCACCATGTCCATCACAACTATTTGACATTCACACAGTATCTATCATACTTTGCCTTGAACTCATTCACTGTCATAGCACCCACAACAGACTCTGGCAGATTATTCCACTCATCACCACTCTAAAAGTAAAAAACCCAGCTCTAATACCCTTACTAACCACACTCTTGCCCAGCTTCCATGGATGTCCCCTAGTCCTCCCACCACCAGTCCGGTTCTCAAAAATATCCTCTGAATTAATCCTATAGAAACCCTTCAGCAATTTGAATGTCTCAATCATATATCTCCCTTTTTCCACCTATCAACCAATTTCTGCAACCCACAAATCTTCAACCTGTTTTCATAAGGTTCATTCCATAGACCTGCTATCATCTTGGTTACTTGCCTCTGGATCCTCTCAACCTCCTCCCCATCAAGAAGAAACCTAGGTAACCAGATCTGTGCCAGTAATCAGAAATCATCTTATCAAGGCGCGATACAGAGGAACAATAACTTGCTTATCTCTGCTTTTCAAAGTATTCTTCAGCATCCAAGTGATTTGATGAGCTGATTTAGCTACTTTTGTGATGTGCCCCCTAAACTTCAACTCCCCATCCACCAACACTCCCAAGTCCCTGGCCTCATCAATCTCCTGGAGTACAGTTCCACTAATGTGATATACTGCTGCTAATCTTTTCACCCCCAAAATGCATAACCTTACACTTTGCCACATTAAATTGACATCCATTCTCCTTAGCCCTGACCTCCAATCTATCCAAATCATCCTGCAAAATTTTGACATCTTCTGCATTCACTATTGCCCTACCCAACTTAGCATCACCAGCGAACAGATGAACCGTCCCTCTCAGATCTTTCCCTATATCGTTAATGAACAAATTAAACAGCAGTGGTCCAAGAACAGAACCCCTGCAGCACACCACTAGTCACAGGCCATCTTTTGGATTCTACTCCTGAATAAACTACTGATATCTCTCCATCAACCACCCACCTATCCATCTCACCAACCCTATACCCATTCCCATATGTTGCAGTTTACGGATTAGACTTCCGTGTGGTATCCTGTCAAAGGCCTTAGCCAAGTCCAGCAGTATCACTGTAAACCCATTACCCTTATCCAGTTCAGCCATCACTGTGTTATAAAACCTGAGCAAGTTCCTGAGGCATGATCTACCCTTCACAAAACCATGCTGTCCCCCATACAGTATCTCATTTTTATCAATCCATTCCTGTATTTTTCCCTTGACTACTTTCTCCAAGACCTTGACAACGACTCCTGATATGCTGATCGGTCAGTAATTTGCAACAGTAGTCTTGGATCCTCCTTTATGCAGTGGAACTATTTTCCCCTCTTTCCACCCCTTCGAGACTAAACCAGACCTGAGACTCAGATTAAATAATAAGGTCAAGGGCACTGACAGTTCTTTAGCCGCTTCACGTAAGACCTGTGCTGATGTACCATTCAGTCCCACTGATGTATTCACATTAAGGTTCTGTAATAGACTATTCACCTCCACTTCATTCACCACAATTCCCATATAAACTAATGGTTCCTTCATTTCCTTTAACGTCACTACTTGGATGATATACTCTTGCAAAGTGCTCACTCGGTAATTCCACTATATCAACTGATTAAGTGACCTCCCTACCATCGAAGTTCCTTAAAATCATTCTGCCATGTACAGTTTTTCTTTTATTAGTAGCATATTGAAAGAACTGTTTGCGATTCTCTTTAGCTTTCATGGCTAATTTCCTTTCATAACCCGTTTTTGCTTTTCTTACCACACTTGTTACCCTTCTGGCCTGCGCCTTATACCATTCATGTGCCTGCAGATCACCTTTCTCCTTAAATTCCTTCCACAGTCTTTTTTTGCAACTCAAGTTTAATGGTGTTATTCATCCATTTAACCCCTACTTGATTTACTATTCGGACTCTAGGTATACAGGCCATAACCTCCTGCAAATGCTCCTTGACCACTTCCCATGCCCTATCAACATCCAGCCCTTGCAAATTTACATGCCAATGCACTGAACCATGCAATCTCCTAAGCTTGTCATACTTGCCAGCACGATAATTCCACATGTACCCTGTCTTAATCGAAAATTTCACATATTTAGCCACCTCCCAGGTCAATACCCTATGATTTCTCTCACCAATAGGTGGCAAATTGTTCATATTCATTACAGTCAAATTCTCAGATGCTATTACTAGGTCAAGCACTCTCGACCCTAGTATTTTCCATTACATGCTGTCTCAGATAGTTATTCCTCAGTAACTGAATAAAATCCAGTTCCTTCCTCACATGTGTCCTCTCCTCCTTCCAATCAATGTTACCATAGTTGAAATCCTGCAAATTGATGAAAAATCATTTCAGCAATTTGCCTATGCATACTATCTCTGCCATCTATTCCATCACCTGGTCTATAGAAGCACCCAACTGTACATTTTATTCCATTAGTCTCAATCTCACACCAAATAGCCTCAAATGAGCTCTTTTCACTATCCTGCAATACAACTTCTATTCTCCTTGGTTGCAGTTCATCAGCTATCATCAATAACACTCCTCCCCCATTTTATTTTCCCTGTCCCACCTGAATACACTATACCCCTACACATTCTATCTCACTAACTATATCATTTTCCAGCCATGTTTCCCTAATGCCAATAACCTATGGCCAGGAAGAGCCAACCAAGGCCAAATATTCTTCCTTCTTGTTCTTAATATTCCTGGCATTAGCATACATGAAATGCAGAGGTCCATTTTTCCACCCCTATCTTGATACATTACTTTAACTATCCCATTCTGATTTCTTATCCTTCGTACTGTCTGGGGCACATTATAAACATTCTTACACTCAACTGCCTCACTGATGTCTGCATATCCAATTCCTCCCCTCCTTAATAGTTCCAGTTTCCCTGATTTTGCACATCCACTCTCACTTCACTCAGCAACACTTCTTCCAGTCTTTGCACACCAAATCCATTCAAATGTAAGCCATCCATCTTGTACAAATCCTTTCGCCCATCAAACTCACTCCACACATCCACAAACTCCACACCACACCATCTGCATAACCTGTGCATAAAGTCATTTGCGATTATGGCCCTCCTTCTAAACTTTTCTCTGTTATACTGCAGCAACAGACTCACTATCCTAACTCTGTCACTCTTTTCTTTCACTACCTCTAATAATTCCTTCACGTCCTCTCTCATATCAAATTTATCTCCTTTCAAATTATTTGTTCCCACTACGACTATAATTTCTCTCACCCTCTGCTTCTGCGCTCTAATACTCTCACTTACATCCTTAATTTTCGCACCCGGTAAGTTCGATTTAGTCAAACTCTCATCTGTCACACCTCTTACTAATGACTCACCGTTCAACACTTTTTCCTTCATTTCTGAAACACTCCCAATCATATGCTTATTATTCCTTTCGTACACTTGCTTATTTCCATTTGCCAAGGCACTCGGGAAAGAGTTTTGCAGTCGCTCCAACTGCTGCTTCGCCCTGTATTACTCTGCGTAACTGTGTGATCTCATTCATTACAGCTAATTTCTCATTTTTTTTATCATTCAAACCATTTTCTCTCTCTCTATAATTACTTCCACTCTCTCTTTCATCATGGCTCTCATTGCTATCTTGTACAACATCACAGTTTACTATCCAACCACTATTTTATCTCACATTCTGGCTTTTTTCTACAACAACTATCTCACGACCTTTCAATTCCTCACTTTCCTTACACTTTTGGCATAGTCTCCCACCACCATCATTATCTATCCAAACTCTAGCCTCTTTTGGGAATGCATTCATACCACACATGTCACACTGGATGAATTCCCTTACATTAAAGTTTTTGAACAAAGATGGTGAAGTCTTGGTCAGCATTGTTTTTCGTCACATTGGCGCCATGTGCTACACTATCAATCGTATCTTTAACTACTAGTTTAATTAAAGCAGAAATCACACCAAAAATCACACAGACACACCAAGCTGCCAAAAACAAACAATACCACATCAAGATTAAATCAATTTTGCCAATTTATTCTCAAAATAATACTTATCTTTTTGGGAGCTCTCTGCAAACACTAGACACTGTGTAGTTATGTGTATTCTATAAATATTTCCATCGGAAATCTTCATCTGAAATAGCATAAATAATTCCCCCACTTATTGCTAAGCTCATTGGAACACGTCCAGCTGCTGCTCAGTATCCCTTCACAGTGCACCTTGAAACCAACAGAACAAGTTTCTTTTCCTTCATCTCTGCTACAGCTGTGTTGTGGAACAGTTTCCCCCTGATGTATTTCCCAAGGAATACAATATACAGTCCTTGAAATCAAATGTAAACAAGTTCCTCCTTTTCCAACCCACTACCCATATACAGTACATTAGTACTGTATACTAATGTACTATAGGTTGATCAACCAACCTCCTTGTGTATGGACCCAACATAAAAAATAATAAAATAAAAATAAAATAAAAAAATAAAATATATACAAGCCCTGTCATGAAGTTATTTCATGCACAAACTTGCTTTGCTTACACTTGGATAAAGGATGAAACCAGTGTTGAGCAATAAGGGGCTTGCGGGGGTTCGCGCAAACCCTTTGTTAAATTTTTCTCAAATTTTCGAGCCCCTTGTTCTTCTTGTTTACTTTTTTATTTTTTCAAAAAAAAATTTTTTTTTGAAGCATATTAACCTACAAACTCATACGGTAACCTAACAAAAATTAGTTTATTCGGCAGTGTATAGATTATTTGGAATTATTGTTTCAACTCCTCTATAACGAATGCGCCCAAGCTTGAAAATAATATAAGCTCATGTGCTATTTTTACCCTTTTCCCTTATGGTAGCCAATCAAATGTTTTATAAAAAATGATAAAAGATTTCATTCTATTATATTTTGATAGTTAAAAAATGTTTTTCTTATGTAAGATAAATTAACACAGTGATTATGTGCAAATATTTCATGTTTAGATCATGAAATATTTGTTTAAAAATGATAGCCTTTAGAGGTTTATTGTCATCTCATACTTTTTGATTGGAATTTGTACACAAGCAGTATTAATAAAAGTTTTTGTGAAATACGGCTTTTTTTTTTTTTTTTTTTCTTGACGATGCGAACCCTTTGTTAAAATTTCCATAGCTCACCACTGGATGAAACCAAGAATATAATTTCGTGGCATCGTCAGTTTATGAATAAACCACTGTGTGATATCTCTCCATCAGCCATGCTCTTATCCATTTCACCGGCTTCATATCTATCCGTCCTGCAATTTATTCATCAGAATTCCTGTCAAAAGCCTAGCAGTATCTGTACCCATTATCTTTATCCATCTTAGCTGTTGATGTATTATAAAAGTTGAGTGAGTTACTGAGACGTGACCTACTCTTCACAAAACCATGTTTCCTTCCATATAGTGTCCATTCCTGTCCGCTCATTCCTGGGTTTTTCCCTTAACCAATTTCTCTAATTCCTTGATCACTACTCCTGAGATGCAAAGATGCAAATATGTGATTGGTAATGGTTAAAGACAGTAAGCAAATATTGGAATTTGAAAGAATGTGCCATAGAAAAGTTCTGCAAATTGAATGAATGAAGCATTTAATTTTTTGTTTTTTTATGTTGCTCCTGCCCACAAGAGGTTTTTCTGCAAACCAATAGTACATTCATACTGTGGTTGGGATAAGGATATTTTTTTTCTATATTTATTAATTTTATATATATAATTATATATACATGGGCTGTTAAATAAGTAATAAGACTAATTTTACTGTGGCGAAACCACTCATCACAATATTAATTTCTGTGGAATAAAGAAATGTTGCTGTATGTATTAACAAAAGAGGTTGATAGATGGCGTATACGGGCTGATGTGCCAGAGTGTCAGGTGACTAAATGCAAGCGCGTTTTGGCATGCCTACGAGGCGCAACCAGTCTTCGAAATGGAAGCGTCCTTGGAACAGCGTTATGCGATTAAATTTTGTGTGCGTTTGCAAAAATTGGCATCAGACACTTTTAACATGATACGTGAAGCTTTCCACGATGAAGCAATTTCAAGGGCAAGTGTTTTTCACTGGCATAAAACATTTAAGGAAGGAAGGAAGGCAAAATGTGGAAGATCTTGAATGTGAGGGAAGACTTTCAACGTCCATCACAGAGACAATGATAAACACAGCAGCGATTATCATCAAGCACGTCAAAAGGAAGCATCCATTGCTGAAGAATGGCTTCTTATTGCACCACAATAATGCACGGCCACATATTGCTGGTTGTGTAGTGGACGTTTTGCAGAAGAACAACACAGATATCCTACCATACCCTCCATACAGTCCTGATCACACACCGTGCAATTTCTGGCTGTTTCCTCAGCTCAAGAAACCACTAAGAGGCCACCATTTCAAAAGCAACAAAGCATGTATAAAAGCTGTGGAGGCAGTTTTGAAAGAACTCTCAAAAAACAGACTTTCACATGTGTTTAAGAAGTGGACGCAACGTTGGGACAAATGCATCGCGTCTCACAGTAGTTACTTCGAAAAAGACCATGTAAATGATGACGATTAAAGGTAATCTGTTTTCTGTATAAATATAGTCTTATTACTTATTGAATAGCCTACGTATATATATTATATATATATAAAATTACGTAGTATGTAATATAACACACATAAAGACAAACAAAGATTGATAACAGCAGAAATGAAGTTTATGAGGAAAACTGCAAAGTCTACCCTATTTGATCACAAAAGAAACGAAGAAATTATGAAAGAATTAAACCAAGAACCAGTAATAGAAAAAAATTAAAAAAATATAAACATAAATAGATGGAACATGTTCAAAGAATGAAAACAGAAAGATTACCAAAACAAAGCCTTAAAGTACAAGCCATTAGGAAAAAGAAAACCAGGACGTCCTCTTAAACGATTCAACGATGACTTCTAAGGCCAGAACAGGCCATGCCAGGCCTAAATCCTTGATATGCATGATGATAATGATATATACACATGAGGGGAGAGGTTGGAAACACTTCAGATAAACACCTAGAACAAAAATAATATTAAAGCAATTGATATAACCACAAGAAAGAACATACTAATAGCTGAGTCATGAAGGTAACTTATGTTCTTATATCCTTGTATGTTCTTTCTTGTGGTTATATCAGTTTCTTTCATATTTTGTTCTAGGTGTTTATCAGAAATTTCTAGACCCCTCCCCCTCATATATACAGGGTGTTCGGGATAAATTTGACATATTTATTATTAATTATATTTTTCCGTAAGTTACATGTATTAACACACACTTCTCTTCATTTAAAAGTTTGGACCCTTCTTCATTCATATACAAGATGTCAGAAAGGATGGATAGCTGGAACCCACCTGAATCATGGAAGAGAATAACTTGTATCATGATGATTCGTGCCCGCCATCAAAATAAGGATATTACGACTGCTGCCCAATGCTCCCTGAATACAGTAAAAACAATCAGGCATGAACTAGAGACTTGCAATGGTGACTACGAGGATGTAGCAAGAAGAAAGATCCCTAGCAGACGATCTGATTGCGTTCGTACAGCAGAATTCCTCGCAAATCTGCAGGAACAGGTGTTGAAGAACCCTGGCATTGGAATTCGGGCTTTGTTCGTGGAGTTGCTAACTGTAGTCAAGCCCTGGATAACAAGGGTAGCCAATGGTAGGCCGTATGTATGGCAGCAGGATTCGGCCCCTTGCCACACCTCTGGGAAAAGTCAAAAATGGTTGTCTGAAAATTTCTACGACTTCACCAGTCCAAATGTTTGGCCTCCAAACTCCCCAGACCTTAACCCCATGGATTATTTTGTATGGGGCGCAGTTGAAAAAGACACCAATCGCACTTCCAGTAATACAAAAGCCCAGTTAATGGATAAAATTAAAACAGTTTTTGCGGCCCTTCCCAGGGAGACTGTAGCATCAGCTTGTTCGAGGTTCCGAAGCAGAATTGAAGCTGTGATCAATGCTAATGGTGGTTATTTTGAGTAAATCTTGATGATAGTATTGTAATTAACTCTGCCTGTAATGTTTTTTTGTCAATTCATTAAATTTAATAGATACAAAGAAGATTTTCTTTTTCCTTACGAAACTGTCAAATTTATCCCGAACACCCTGTATATATATATATTTATAATTTTTTTTTTTTTACATAGTCCAGAAACCCACTCTAGAGATCAAACATGGAACCTTTTTAAGCCATTTAGACCTTTAATAAGCAGTACAATGTTCTCACTCTGGGAATTGATAATCACAAACATCCATGCCCACCCCAACATTTGAACCTGCAGCCTGTTGGTTGAAGCAGGTATGTGAACCGCTCGGCCAACCAGCCAGAAATTCAATGAAGAACTGTACAGAAAAGTAAATTAGGAAGAAAATCTAATGAAGAAAATAATTAGAAGAAATTTACACTTTTTGAACATTTGTGGGATGAATGACAGTAGAAACATCAAACTTTGATATCTTGTACAATGGAGATGACATGAACAGAAGTGGACAGGTACAGAAGAAAGAGAGTGTTGGGTGATATAAAGGAGTCGTGTGCAGATTACATTGCTTGGGAGTGTGATGAGTTGACACCATGGTTTTGTGATCTTTTCTGGTGATAGTAGGGACCTCTCAGGATAAGATTTTTGACTTCATAGAAGTTTGATGTTAATAATAATCATAATAATAATATTATATGTATATTGCATATTCACATAAAATTCTCTCTTTTTATCAGTTTTCCAAGTTATACAGAGTTAACATTACTTAATGCTATATTCATTTAGCTTATATAAGCAATTTTATTTAATCCAAAAATGTCAATTTTATTTCATTAGCATCATAATTTCCAAAATACTTGTTCTTTGAACAGAAACATTTATTATATTAAAAAATTTTAAAAAAAGAGTTCCAGAAGTGTTATTTTTTAAACATATAAACAACTGTCCATTGCTGAACATCTCATCTCAAATTTGATAAATTTTTTATATTGTCACAAGATTGTACAGAAACCCAGTGTATTGTTAATTAGAGATTATTCAAGAGTTTGATTTTAAATTCTTAATCATAATTGAACTTTGCATTTTTTTTTTTTTTAATCAGGAAATTGATGTGGGCTTAGCAAGTGGTATAAGAGCATTGCATATTACACATACTGGTGAAATTGGTTACATACTATATATTCCTAATGAGGTAAGTTTTTGAATGTTTAAGAATTATGTTAGTCCAATGTAGTTCAAGTATCTAGTTCTTTAACTGTAGATATTTCCTGATTCTAATCAGGAAATATCTACAGCAAACTTTCTGTTATCTGACTATGGTATTGAATCATTATTATTATTAACACCTGACCTCCATGGACTGAGAGACTCATTGTGGGAGGTACACATTATCATGCAACTGTGTCTTAAACTGATTAACGTGTGATTAATACCCTCAGACAGTGCATTCCACTCACATCCGCTCTCCATGTAAAGAACCTGCCCCTCATTCCTCTGTTCACACCCTCATTATACACTTTCCAGGGATGCCCCCCCCTCCCATTTTATGAAAAATCTTCCATATCAACTTGATAACAATCCCTGACTAGCTTATACTTCTCAATCATATCCCCCACCCCTCCTCCTCCTCCCATTCATGAAGCTTTGCAATTTATTTTCTCTCAATCTGTCCTTATACTCCACTTCCCTAAGACGACACTGACCACTTTTGTGAATCTTCTCTGGACCCTCCCCCCCTTTCTAACATATTTTCATCACCATGAAAACCCAGTGACCAAATCTGTGTGCAATA
This sequence comes from Typopeltis vanoorti, assembly GCF_054136105.1. Classification (NCBI taxonomy): domain Eukaryota; kingdom Metazoa; phylum Arthropoda; class Arachnida; order Uropygi; family Thelyphonidae; genus Typopeltis; species Typopeltis vanoorti. Next base: position 100,832,946 of record NC_143549.1, on the reverse strand, counting down.
ATCCATATGAGGCCTGATCAAGGCCTTATGCAGTAGCATCATAACATACAGTGGCCTCTTTATTTCTGCATGTTAGGGTCTTCTGCATCATTGCCATTATCTGACATGACATCTTCACAACTTGTACAATGGGGGTCCCTGAATTTCAGGTCCTTATCCAACTCTACTTCCAGAACTCTCTCAACTCCTTTTTACAGTTTCCTCACCAAGTGTATACTATGCATCTCATTGTCACTTACCAAATTTCAAAACCTTACACTTTGCAACATTGAACTGACAGTTCCACTTACCTGCTCATTTCATGTACTCTATTCAAGTCCTCCTGTAAGGCCACAACATCTGCTTGGCTCTGCACTTCCCAATTTTGAATCATCTGTAGACAGTTGCATATCACCAGTTTAAGCCATCCCAATATCATTAATATACAAATCGAACAACAATGGTCACAAAACTGACCTGCAGCACAACTAGTGATCTTCCTCTTTTGGGAAGATCACTAGTTGTGCTCCCCCCCCCCCCCAAATATACAATTTTCTGATATCTATATGACAGCTAGTCACTGCTTCAACTCAGAAGTCTGTTTTCCAATCTCATCCATTTCAATTTATTTAATAACTTTTTTTGTGTAGCAGCCTATCAAACGCTTTTGCAAAACCCAAGTATTACACTACATATACATTTTCCTTGTCCAAGACATCTGTCACCTTGTTATAGTGCATAAGTAAGTTAGTTAAACATGATCTCCTTTAACAAACCCATGCTGATTACCACAGAGAATACTGCTGCTATAAATCCATTTCTGTATCCTATTTCTCACCAGTCTCTCTAATACGTTCACCACAACTCCAGATCGACCTATAATTTCTAGATACAACCTTATCACCACCTTTATGCAGTGGAACAATTTTACCATTCCCTTGGAACCTATGCTGTTGTAAGACTCTTATTAAGCAGGCATGCCTATGCTACTGCCAGTTCCCTGGAACATTCCCTTAAGATGCATGATGATGTGTCATCGAATCCTATTGCCTTATTGACATCAAGGTTATTTATTTCATCAAATACCTCTTGCTCACTCACAATGAAGTTATTCTCTCCTATGTCATATACACTTAAGTTTCTCATAATTTTATCCTGATGAGGATGAAAAATTTCCTTATAAATTGATCACTGAATATATCAACAGTGTCTTCTGCAGCAGTTACTGTTCTACCATTTTCTTCCATTAACATCGTCTTACCAAAATCAGTCTTCTTTCTTCATAGCAATTTATCAATTTATTTCTGTTATTATTATTATTGTTAGTAATAAAAAGCACCATCCACACAACACTCATCAAACTGTGCTTTAAACTCATTCATTGTGTCTGTATTCACCACACTGTCAGGCAATGCATTCCATTCGTTAACCACTCTCCATGCAAAGAATCTGCTTCATCTCTGTATCCCAAAGCATAATACCTTGTATTTATTAACATTAAAACTGCAACCCCACTCATTTGTCCAAGCTAAAAGTTTATTCAAATCTTCCTGTAGAGAAATAACATCAGCATTATTCCTCCTTGTACAGTTTCCAGGTATGTGCTCTTATTTTACCCCTCATTTGGGGAAGATTTTCTTTCACTAAGGTGCTCTCAATCTGTCCTCTTACTCTTCATTCCAAAGACTCATTAGTACTTTATTCAGTGTCTGGACTGTTTCTAATGTGTTCTCATCACCATCATGAAAATAAGACTACCAAATTTGTGCACAATATTCCATATGAAGCCTGAACAGGTCCTCTTTATTTCTGCATATCAAGATCCTCTACATCATTGCCATGATCTGATGTGATGACTTCACAACTTGTCCAGTATGATCCCCCTGAATTTCAGATCCTTTTCCAACACTAGATCTCTTGTGCCCTCAACCTCCTTCAAAATACCCAAACAAATGTATACTCTATCCTTTCATTGTGTATCAAATCTCAGAAACCTACACTTTGCAACATTGAACTGATAGTTCCACTCTCTTGCCAACTCAGCATCTGCTTGACTCCTCATTATTCTTCCTAAGTTTACACCATATGAAATCAGTTGCATATTTTCATTTAAGCTTTCCCCAATATCAGTAATATACAAGTTAAACAAAGTAGCCCCAAAACAGAACCCTCTGGCATACCACTAGTGACTTTTCTCTTTTGGAATACTGAATCCCCATTCACAACTTGCTGATACCTGACAGCCAGTAACTATCCGACTCACTAATCTAGTATCTAATCCCATCTGCTCCAAATTAGTTATCAACTTGTTGTGGCAATCTATCAAAAGCCTTTGCAAAATCTAAGTATACCACTGTGTGTGTGTGTGTGTGTGTGTGTGTGTGTGTGTGTGTGTGTGTGTGTGTGTGTGTGTGTGTGCGCGCGCGCATCTCTCTCTTGTCCAGATGCATTTGTCATCTCATTATCATACATAAGCAAGTTGGAAAAAAGATAACCTCTCTTTAAAAAACCGATACTGGCAGTCACAGAAAATGTTGCTGTTATCAACACACTTCTGTATCTTGTATCTTAGCTCTCATCAGCCTCTTGAACATCTTAACTATAACTTCAGATATACCGATTTGCCTATAATTTGTAGCCTCAGTTTTATCACTAATACTGATAAGAGGAACAATTTTACCTTCCTTCTACTTTTTTGGACTTGTGCTGTTGCACAACTCTTGTTAAATAGGTATGCCTAGTTTGACACTAATGCCTATTCTGACACTCACTCCCAGGAGCATTTCCTTAAGAATTTAGTGATATATCATCATCCTATTGCCTTATTGACATCAAGCTATTTAACTCTTCAATGCCTCTTGCTAACTCACTAGCAAGCAATCTTCTCTCTCTCTCTACACTTGAGCTTCTCCTGATTTAACACTGATGAGGATAAAACTTTCTGATGAATTCCTCACTGAATACCTCGATTTTGTCCTTTGCAGAATTACAAATCTTCCCATTTTTCATCCATTAACGTCATCTTACCATAATCGTCTTTCTATTTGCCACATATCTGTGGCAAATAGAAACAAATGAAAAAACTGTTTAGCATTTTCTTCACCTGATTTGCTAATTTCTGCCTTGTATTGCTGTCCTTACTGAATTACTGCCCTGGCCTGTTCTTTACACTCTTTTTGCAACTGAATATTACTATTCTTCAACTTGAGCTACCTTCTCGGTGGCATCTTCTTCCACAGTTTATTCGTAATCTCTTTGTTCATCCACTTGACACCTTATTCAGCCTTTTGATCTTTGTAATGCATTCACACATTGATTGATGCTGTTACATATCTCTTGATAAGTGCTCAAGTAGGATTTATCTCCTTACTTAACTCCTCATTCCATTAGCACCAAGCTGCCTCCTAAACTTTTCATTATCATTAACCTTGTACTTCCATGCACTGTATGTCCTTTCCTCATAGAAGTCTTCATTTGGTTGGCTACCACCCAGGTGATCACTTCATGATCATTCTCATCAAATGGAGGAAAATGTGACATCCCACTGACATTCACATTCTCTGATGAAATGATTAGATCTAAGACTCTCAATCCTCACATGCCCTCTGCTGTTTTTTAAGTGCCGTCTAAGGTAGTTGTCTTTCAGGAACTCAAGAAATGCATTTTCCTTATTCACGGCTGCTATCTCTTCATTCCAATCTATATTATATTAATTAAAATCTCCTGTAATGATCACCTATTCACTAACCCAAGTTGTTTATACATTTCTTTATCATCACCACCACCCTTCACGTTTCCTGGCCTCTAGAACATCTAACTACATATCTCTTCCTGTTAACCTTCACCTTATGCAGATATAACTTCCATTCTATCATCAGGCAATCAAAAATAAACTAAATGTTACTAAAATCACCAGGATCACCAGTTACTACACAAAATAACACTCAGCTTTTTTTTTTTTTTCTTCAGAGCGATCTAATGGCCTGGCACCTAAAAGCCTTCAGATCAATGTATTTCACAAACTTACATAAAAGTACATAACTGAAAAATCAGGATAAAAGGTTATTATTATTAAAATCTCATTCCATGGAGTCAGACATTTGTGGGAGATACATGCTATCACCCACAGAACTCATCCAAACCTTGTCTTAAACTGATTCAATGTGTCTACATTCATAACACACTCAGGCAATAAATGTCAGCTACACACCATATTACAACCATATGTCAAATTGCCAACTCTCATCCATTCACCTAAAAGCAAACTCTCTTCTTTATCACATCCAGGAGTATATGAAATGCCCTGTTCTTGTGACCTGGCATTCTATGGACAGACAGGAAGAACCAACGAGATATGTCTTGGAGAACATAAAAAAATAGATTTGGCAGTATCATTATGGCAAGTCAGGTCTAGCAGACCATGACTTGAATACCCTCTCCCCTTCACACAGTTTATGAAATCTGTATTTTTTATGTAGGAAGGGGACTGACCTACCAATTCCTTGAGTGTGGCTGCTAATTTTTTGGCTAAGTGGTAATTTGGACTGTCAATTCCTTCAACAATTGGACAAAGTTGTGTGTCTGCTTTGTGTATTTTTGGCAGGCCATAAATTCAGATTGTTGAAGGAATCGACAGCCCAAATTACCACTTAGCCAAAAAATTAGCGAACACACTCAAGGAATTGGTAGGTCAGTCCCCTTCCTACATAAAAAATACACAACATTTCATAAACAAAATTAAAAGTATTACACTCAATGACCAAGATTTATTAGTCAGCTTTGACATAACTTCCTTTTTCACCAATGTCCCGATCAATGATACTATCTTGTTCTTACAGAACATATTTTCACACGACACTATGACCCTCTTTGCCCACGTACTCCGCTCCGGATATTTCGTGGATAAAACAATTTTTACCTTCAAAAAGAGGGTACAGTCATGGCTCACCCCACCCCCCACAATTGCTAACTTTTATGTGGAAGACTTTGAGCAACAAGCTCTAGAGTCAGCGTGCCTAAAGCCCAAAATTTAGCTCAGATATGTCAAGGTTATTTTCATCATTTTGGCCCCACGGCCGCAAAGCACTAAATACATTCCTTAGCCACCTGAACAAAAAACACTAACATATCCAATTCACCATTGAAATAGAAAGAAACAACTCTCTTCTTTTCCTAGACACACTCGTCACACGTCTTCCCTCAGGCTGTCTCTCCTTCTCAGTCTACCGCAAACCTACACACACACGCACACACACACACACGCAGTCCAGTATATACACAAAAATTCTTATCACCACCCAACTCAAAAACTAGGTTTCATAAGCACCCTCAAACACAGAGCTCAAACTATTTGTTCAAATAAACAAGCTCTAAACCAGGAATATAAGATAATCAACCATACATTTATAAAAAATGGATACCGTAAAAAAACTATTCACAAGATCCTCCACAGAGATACTAGTAAAAACAAAAAAGATTTTAAGAATGCTATTGCCATACCTTATGTTAGGGGAATTTCCGAAAAAATAGAACACTACACAAATACAACCTCAAAACCACCTTTAAACCCCCGACAAATTTAAGACACCTACTCAGTTCTTCTAAAGATTCTCTTCCGCACCTAGCCCACCCAGGGGTATACAAAATACAATGAATATGTAACCTACCATACATAGGGGAAACAGGGCGAACCATCCCAATTAGGAAGAACGAACACAAACGACACATTAAAAATTTCTCCATTTTGGAAAAACCGGCCTTTCTGACCATGCACTCCAAACATACCACAGAATTGATTGGAAAAGTACCAAGTCCCTACACCGCACCAAAATCTGGTTTGAGAAGAAATTTAAAGAAGCATGTGAAATGCTCAAACATAACCCAAATCTGAACAAAAATGATGGCCTAACCATTCCAAGAATGTGGAGGACCCATTTGCAACCTTTATAGCAACACTAGAATAAGCTGAAGAAAAATCCTACTACAAGAAGACTTTGTGAAGTGTTTTTTTTTTTTTTTTTTTCACTTAACATTCAATAGCAACTTGAACTGTACAAGTCCTGAAGAAAATCATAGTATAACAATCTGAACTGTACAAATCCAGAAGAATCTTAGTACATGAGGACTTTAGCAGAGTTTATTGCATTTTTTTATTTATTTTATTCAAAGTTAAGTGGATATTGAATACCACATTATTTCTTAGCTGAATAAGAAACTCAAAGATAGGAAATCTAATCTAAGAGTTTCATGCCAAATATAGAAAACTATAAAGTTTGGCGAGTCCAAGCATAAGCCAACACCTGGTAGTTCAATGCTAAGAAATATGTTCTGACTATTGAAACCTTAGTATTACAAAGAAAGGATTTTAAGAAAAGACTTAGTATTACATCTAGGTCTACCTACTCACTGATGAGACCTCAAAAAAGGTCGAAACCGGTCTGGGTAGTGACCCCTCAAAATGTAGAACAGTAATACATCTCTTAGGAACTGTGTTTTACATTATGGGAAAATACTAAGAACAGTGATCGGAGCTTACTCCACCTTTACTACGAGTTGCCCTAGCATTGCAGTACCAGGTGTTGGCTTATGCTTGGATTCACCGAACTTTATAGTTTTCTGTATTTGGCATGAAACTCTTGGATTAGATCTCCTATCTTTGAGTTTCTTATTCGGCTAAAAAATAATGTGGTATTCAATATCCACTTAACTTTAAATAATTTTACTTCGCCAAAGTGAAGCCTGTTGGCTCTTATTTCAGTAATTATTTATTTTATTTATTTTTTTTTTAAATATTTTTTAAAAATGTATTTTTTCAATTTTTATTTTATTTTATTTTATCTAATTATCGCTAGAGGTCAGGCTAAGAAAAAGATTAATTAACAGCGTAGATTTAATTTACCAGTATAGGGTGCAAGAGCATGTAGCTTGGTTCCCTATACACATATATCCTTCTGATGATGACCTTAATACAGCGGTCGAAACGTCAGCTGTTCTTTTATTAATAATTAGTAAATTAATCATTTCAACATGTGTGTTTTGTGTCCCTAAATTCTTAAATATGAATGCTGATCACCATGTAACCTTAAAAGAAAGAGGCAGTGAGATTATTTTTGGAATTAGCAATAGTTTGAAAACATACTCCAAACCTGAATAAGTATGACTGTATCAGTTGACCAGAAATCTGGGATACAGTCATTTTAAGATCTAATTAATTCTTGTTTTTTCTCTCTTTATTGAACAACAGATGGCACCAATTAGGATTTTGGTTCCTTGTGTTCTCCATTAAAATTTTTTTGAACTAGTCCCACTGTTATGCCAAAGGCCACATCTGCTTGACTCTGCATTGCACTCCCTAATTTTGAATCATCTGTAAATAGATGCATATCACCAGTTAAACCCATCTCCATATCATCGATATACAAATTGAATAACAATTTGTATATCAATTAATCAAACTGAACCCTGCAGTACACCACTAGTGACCCTCCTCCTCCTTCGGGACACTGCAACCCCATAACAACTTTCTGATACCTATGTGACAGCCAGAAACCAGTTCAACTCACTAGTCTTCAGTTATTCATTCCCATCTCTTTCATCTTAGTTAAGAGTTTGGCATGTGACAGTCTATCAAAAGCTTTTACAAAACCCAAGTATAGCACTGCATATGCATCCCTCTCGTCCAAGACATTTGTCACCATGTTATAGTGCATAAGTAAGTCAGTAAAACATGATCTCCTTTAACAAACCCATGCTAATAACCAGAGAGAATACTGCTGTTATGAACCCATTTCTGTATCCTACTTCTCGCCAATCTCTTTAGTACCTTCATCCCAACTCCAGATTGACCTATAATTTGTAGCCACAGTGTTATTACTAACTTTATGCAGTGAAACAATTTTACCTTCTTTCCACTTCCTTGGAACCTATGCTGTTGTAAGACTCTTATTAAATAGGCACACCAATGCTACTGTCAATTCCCTGGAACATTCCTTTAAGATTCATGGTGATATGTCATGAAATCCTATCACGTTATTGACATCAAGGTTATTTATTTCTCCAAATAACTCCTGTTCACTCACATTTAATCCATCCTCTCGTATTTCCTGTATGCTTAATTTTCTTATGATTTCACATTGAGGAGGATGAAACACCTTTATAAAATGATCACACTGAATTTTTCAAAAATTGCTTACAAGTACATACTAAAATTGTACGTAATTTGAAGAGAAAGGTTAGTGCTCAGAAATCTGTTTTTATTAAACCAACATCAATGCAAAAAAAAAGCTCACTCTTGGCATCATTTGTTGTAAGCGCAGAGATAGCAAAAGTAAAAAAACCATTATCTGATGGTGAATTTGTAAAATACTGTTCTGTGAAAATGGCACGTTCATTTGGGAAACATAAAATTGCCAGTAAGTTTGAAAGCATAACACAGCCAAAGGTCAAGACATTTATGATGCAGTTATGAAGGTTGTAAATGGTGCTGGTGACATCAACAATCTCACAGCTATTGTGACAGATGCTGTCAAATCAGTGCATGGTACTCAGACAGGCTTAGTTGGCTTACTAAGGAAAGGGAATCAATTGCCCTGTATTGCACTGCATTATACATCAGGAGGCTCTGTGTAGTAAAATTCTGGAGATAGAGGATGTTATGAAAACTGAAATGAAAGTGTGAATCTAATTAAGGGCAGAAATCGAGCCTTGACACACACTCACACACACAAAGTTTCTTTCTTTTCTAACAGAAATGGAGGCAGAATATGATGATTTAGTGTTGTACACTGAAGTACTTTGGCTAAGCAGAGGGAACTGTTTGAAATGTTTTTTTGCTTTGAGAAAGGAAATAAAACAGTTTTTAGAGGAACATCAGAAGACAAACAAAGAACAAAACACAAAACTATGTGATCCTCATTTTAACAGCTTACTTGCCTTTCTAACAGACATCACACACACCACATGAATGAACTCAATGTGAAGTTATAGGTATGTAACCAAACAATCCCAGATTTAGTTGGACACCTAGATGGGTTCAAAAGTCGACTAAAGGTTTTTAAATTCACCCTAGTCAGAGGAAACTTGGTACATTTCCCTTCCTGCAGGGAGTTGATGGAGGAGAGCCATGACATTGACTTCAAGTTTTCTGTGCCAATGTTAGACCAACTTTTGGAGCAATTCAGTAAGCGATTTTCTGACATGCAGCCACAACTGACATTATTTAACAACCCAATGAAATGTGACATTTCAGAGCAGCATGGAGTCATGTGACCTTCAAAGTGATCCCTTTTTTTCCAGTCAAGTGTGGAGATAGGCATTGACTTTTGGAAACTGGTACCAAGGGAAAAATATCCTGCATTAAGTAATTTCAGCTTGAGAATTGCATCTATGTTTTGAAGCACATTCATATGTGAATGCACTTTCTCAACTATGAGGGGCGGTTAAATCGTCACAAAGAAGCCAACTGACTGATAACCATCTTCAGGATTTGTTACGAATATCGTCGTCATCATCATCATTGAAAATTGATTTTGATGAACTTGTTGCCACACATGAATGCCCACAGTGTTCTCATTAAGTTGTGTTACATGTAAAAAAACCAGAAATATGTAACTAAATTTAATTTAACAACTTATATTTAAATCAATCAAGTATTTTATATTGTTCTCCCAGTAGTAAAATGATTTAGCAAATATAGTAATTCAATACATGTAACTATTGCCTTGAAAAAATGGAGAGTTTATATTTATTTAAGTTCTATCTAAAAGTGTGCTGCCCGTGACGCTACCACTCATCATCATATTGTATAGAATAAAGTTGGCCACATCTGATCTACATGATTTGCTAAAGTTACTGCCCAACCATTACAAAAATTATTGGTCTGACCTCTGGTGAGGAAAAAAAAAATAAATTTACTACATCAAAGCTAGAGTCTTATTATTATTATCTATTAGGTTACAAAATTAAATTGGGCTGGAGAGCAACATGTTTATATATATATATATATATAAAATTATGTGATTATACATATAAATTGCATCCAAATTCTTGGAATTTTTATGCCACAATTATTGTCGAGATTAGGGTGATTAATCAGAATTTTACAGTCTTCTTTAAATTTTCTTTCATACCAGGTTTTTTTGTATGGTGTAAAGAGCAGGTACTTTTCCAATCAATTTGATGTAGGGTGTTGAGAACATGATCTGAGAGGCCCACTTCACCAAAATTGTTATATTTAATGTGTCTTTTGTGTTCTTTTTTACATATAGGGATGTACATCTAGTTTCACCAATATAAAGTAAGTTACAGGTGCAGAAGACGCAATAAACTCCAGGATGTGCCAATGGAAGGAGAGGATCCTTAGAGGAGTTCAATATGTTTTTTAATTTTATAGGTGGTTTTCTGGTGTAGAATTCTATTGATTTTTTTCTGATAACCCTTTAATGTATGGGATGGCCATGGTTTTACTGTAATCTATATCCTTTTTTGATGAAGTTTTATGAAGAACTTTGTTAATAGTATTTTTGTTATAGCCATTATTTATAAATATGTTGCTAATAATCTAATTCTTGTTTAAGAGCTTGTTGATTAGAGCAAATTATTAAATAAGAATTAAAGATTATTAGCTCTTAAACAGTCCTCAGGGGCTCACTTTAGTGAGTACGGGTGTGGCAAACCCGAGGTACCTGATGCTGGACCATGCCTTACTTCATGTAATATACATCTGTTATATCATCTGTAGACTGGTCCCTCCTCTTCCTCCCTTGCTTCTTTCTTTCTTCTCTTCTTGCTCCTTCCCCCAAATGCTATTAGAGTATTCGAGGGGAATCTTTCCTATTTTTCTGTGTCATTTTGTCTTGTGCTAACAGGACATTATCAAACACTGTAACATGATCAGACCATCAAAAAATGTTCATACCGCATCGTCCGTCGTGTGGGTTACCAAGGGACGCGTTCGGGTTTTAGGCAGAGGGACCTGTTCGAAAAATATGTTACAGTCTCCCTTAGACACCACTCCTCAGCACTCTGCTAGAGGAAACTTCATCAATGGGCCCACTACCCGTTTGGGGAGGTGTTTAGGGGCAGTGCAAAGAAATAGTTCTGCAAAAGGATGGAAATGGCAACGACAACGGCACCAGACTATGGCTTTAGGCAACTGGAACATCTTCTCTCTGACAGGGAAGGAGTTGGAACTGGTTGAGGAAGCCAAGCATTACCAGCTAGACTTAGTCAGGCTTTCTTCAACCAAGAGGAGAGGCTCTGGAACTGTCGACCTGGATAAGGGGTGGAAGCTCTACTACTCTGGTGTGAGCCCGACAATGTCTGCTCAGGCGGGTGTGGGGATACTCACAAGCCCCCAGCTGTCAGACTGTGTTGCTGAGTGGATCCCATTGGGGGGACGGGTATGTGTGTTAAGGCTTCAGATAAAAAAACCATGATTTGGCTGTGGTGCAAGCCTATGCACCTAATCTGGAGTCAGAATACTCTGCCTTCCTAGAGGAAGTGGATGCTGCTTTTGACAGGGTGGCAGACATGGAATCAGTCTTGCTAATGGGTGACTTCAATGCACATGTTGGAACAGATGACCAGACATGGAGGGGTGTGGTTGGGAAGAACGGTGCCCCTGACCTTAACGTGAATGGGTTGAAATTATTGGATTTCTGCTATACTAACAGCTTGTCCATGATGAATACTTTCTTCCAGCACCGAGAAGTTCCATAAGTATACCAGATACAGGGATACACTAGAACAGAGGTCTCTGATTGACTTCTTTATAGTCTCAGCAGACCTATTTTCCTCAGTGTTGGACGTTCATGTGAGAAGAGGGGTAGAACTGTCAACTGACCACCACCTTGTTGTGTGCACTCTACGGCTTCAGAAACCAGATGCTACCATCAACGCTAGTAGGCCTAAGCAGCTATAGCGCGTGAAATGGGAGACATTGGAAAATGAGGTTGTGAGGAAGAATTTTGCAGATGACATTTCCTCCAGGTTCAAAGAGATTCCCAAGCATACTGCAGATGTTGAGGAGGAATGGAAGCTGTTCAGAACAGCTGTCACTGCCTCTGCACTCTCATGGTGTGGCAGAAAGCGGTCGGCGTGGCAACAGGCAGTGAGAAAAGGACACCTTGGTGGAACCAAGAAGTCCGAAAAACTGTCCGGGCAAAAAAGGAGTCCTACCTAACATGGCTTAGAGTCAGGTCACCTGAGATGCGTTTGTGGTATGCTGAGGCACGAAAAGCTGCTGCTAAGGCAGCAAAGCAGAAGGCTTGGGAATCCTTTGGAGAAAGATTAGACTCATCCTATGCAAATGCAAACAAAGTATTCTGGCAGACCATCCACTGCCTTCAAGGGAGGAAATCGTGCACAGCAAGGGCAATTAAGGCCTCTGATGGTGCACTTTTAACAACCGAGAAGGATGGAGGGAATACTTTGAGAGCCTTCTTAACCCAGGTGGCCCAGCAGTTGTGGACATCCAAGAGGTGCAGATTGGGACAATGACTAGTCTCACAGCAGAAGAGGTCCATTTAGCAATAAAATCACTAAAATCGGGCAAGGCTACTGGCAATGATGAAATTCGGCCCGAAATGCTAAAAGCCTTAAATCAAGACAGTGTTCTCTGGCTGACTCAAGTGTGTCAGGCTGCTTGGATATCTGGGCGAGCACCAAAGCAATGGCAGACAGGCATAATAATACCAGTCTTTAAGAAGGGAGACCAGAAGGATTGCAGTAACTATCGTGGCATCTCTCTGCTCAGCCTGCCTGGGAAAGTGTATGCTAAGTGCTTGGAAAGATGGTGCAGGAGCATAGTTGAGTCAAAGTTCTAGGAAGAACAACGTGGCTTTTGTCCTGGTAGAAGCACAACTGACCAAATCTTCACTTTAAGGCAAGTCTTTGAGAAATCTTGGGAATATGCCAAGAATGTCTACACATGTTTTGTGGACTTGGAGAAGGCATATGACCGGGTTCCTCCGGATAAGCTTTGGCAAGTAGTATAGGAGTATGGAGTGGATGGTCAACTACTAGCTGCCATAAAGTCCCTGTATGAATGCCCAGAGTTTTGTGTCAGGGTAAACAGCACAAAGTCTGAACCGTTCACAGTCTCCATTGGCCTCTGTCAAGGGTGTGTTCTGTCACCCCTCCTTTTCATAATATTTATGGACTGGATTGATAGGCACGGTCGAGGCAGTGAGTGTGTCAGAATTGGAAAATGTAGCATTGGATGTCTGCTTTTTGCAGATGACCTAGTTCTGCTTTGCTCTTCCACAGATGACCTCCAGCGGACCCTGGATAGGTTTGTAGCTGTGCAGACGCTGCAATGAAGATCAGTGTGGCCAAAACTGAAACATTTGTGGTCTCAAGACAACCATCCCAGTGCACTCTAAATGTAAGTGGAGTCCCAATGAGGCAGGTGGAGAAGTTTAAATACCTTGGGTCCATATTCATGAATGATGGAAAATGGGACGTAGAGCTAGATACTCAAATTGGCTTAGCAAGCTCAATATTGCGGGAGCTTGGCCATTCAGTAGTATTGAAGTGGGAGTTAAGTCAGAAGGCAAAGCTGGCTGTCTTCAATACAGTCTGTGTCCCCATCCTCACCTATGGTCATGAGAGTTGGGTAATGACCGAAAGAATGTGGACACGAACTCAAGCGGCTGATATGAGGTTCCTTCGACGGGTTGTGGGGCTGACAAAACTCGACAGAGTCAGAAGCTCTGCAATTCGGGAAACCCTCGATACTCAACCGCTGCTTCTCCGTGTTGAGAGATCACAGTTACATTGGTACGGGCACCTGGTCAGAATGCCACAGGAGAGGCTCCCTCAGCAGACCCTCTTTGCCAAGCCAGAGGGTGGGAGGCCACGTGGAAGGCCAAGGACTCACTGGATAGATTATATCCAAAACCTTGGGTGGACACATTTGGGAATCCCACCAGAACACCTGAGCTTGGTGGCAGAGGATCGTGACCATTGGAAGTTCCTCTTGCAGCTGTTGCCCCCACAACCCAATTAGGAAGGGTGGGCCTTGAAGATGTATGTATGTAGCTCAACACATTTATAAATAATGGCTATAACAAAAATACTATTAACAAAGTTCTTCATAAAACTTCATCAAAAAAGAATATAGCTTACAGTAAAATCATAGCCATCCCATACATTAAAGAGTTTTCAGAAAAAATCAATAGAATCCTACACCATTATAATCTTAATGCCACTTTTAAACCACCTATAAAATTAATAAACATATTGAACTCCTCTAAGGATCCTCTCCTCCCATTGGCACATCCTGGAGTTTATTGCATCTACTGCACCTGTAACTAACCTTATATTGGTGAAACTGGACGTACAATCCCTATACGTTAAAATAAAAAAAAAATAAAAATAAAAATAAATAAAAAAAACGCATCGAATATAACAATTTTGGTGAAGCAGGCCACTCAGATCATGCTCTCAACACCCTACACCAAATTGATTGGAAAAGTACCTGTTCTTTACACCATACAAAAAGCTGGTATGAATGAAAATTTAAAGAACCTGTGAAACTCTGATTAACCACTCTAATCTCAACAATAATGGTTGCATAAAAATTCCAAGAATTTGGATGGCACATATTCAGCCTACTCAGTTTCTTTCCAGCATATTTTAGGACTTCGAGCAATTTTCAGCTTTTATTGGAAACTATTCCATACCAATTGGTTGAAATTTATATGTATAATCACATAGTTTTATATATATATATATATATGTGAAAATTTTTTTTTACCTTGGGGATAATATATATTAAGGATACCAAGTAATTTTATAAACTTGGTTTTTTTTACTCCTTCTCCCAAGTAAGCAAAACAGTTAAGTTTGCACCTGAATGTAGTTCAAGTCTAAAAGGTAGTGCAACACCAGGGCAAGTCGTTGTAAAGGTGGGTAAAGATCTGATAACTATTCTTAGTATTTTCCATAATGTAAAACACATCTCACTAGAAGATGTATACTGTTATACATTATGGGTGTGGGGGGGGTCACTACCCAGACCAGTTTCACCCTTTTTTGAGGTCTCCTCAGTGAGTAGCTAGAAATACCAAGGTTTTTAGTAATACAGAGTCTTATCAACTTTACCTATACAAGTTCCTACAAGGTGCTTTTACTTTGAATAAGAAACTCTGGATGAGATAAAGATGTGAAATTTTTTTTTTTTTTTACCTTGGGGATAATATATATTAAGGATGCCAAGTAATTTTATAAACTTGTTTTTTTTACTCCTTCTCCCAAGTAAGCAAAACAGTTAAGTTTTCACGTGAACGTAGATCAAGTCTAAAAGGTAGTGCAACACCAAGGCAACTCGTTGTAAAGGTGGGTAAAGCATCACTATTCTTAGTATTTCCCATAATGTAAAACACATCTCACTAGAAGATGTATACTGTTATACATTATGGGTGGGGTGGGGGGGTCACTACCCAGACTTGATAAGACTCTGTATTACTAAAAACCTTGGTATTTCAGGGTCTAGCTACTCACTGAGGAGACCTCAAAAAAGGTTGAAACTGGTCTGGGTAGTGATCCCCCACCCATAATGTATAACAGTATACATCTTCTAGTGAGATGTGTTTTACATTATGGGAAATACTAAGAATAGTGATCAGAGCTTTACCCACCTTTACAACGAGTTGCCCTGATGTTTTACTACCTTTTAGACTTGAACTATGTTCAGGTGCAAACTTAACTGTTTTTGCTTACTTGGGAGAAGGAGTAAAAAAAACCAAGTTTATAAAATTATTTGGTATCCTTAATTAATATATATATACAGGGTGTTCGGGATAAATTTGACATATTTATAATTAATTATATTTTTCCGTAAGTTACATGTATTAACACACACTTCTCTTCATTTAAAAGTTTGGACCCTTCTTCATTCATATACAAGATGTCAGAAAGGATGGATAGCTGGAACCCACCTGAATCATGGAAGAGAATAACTTGTATCATGATGATTTGTGCCGGCCATCAAAATAAGGATATTACGACTGCTGCCCAATGCTCCCTGAATACAGTAAAAACAATCAGGCATGAACTAGAGACTTGCAATGGTGACTACGAGGATGTAGCAAGAAGAAAGATCCCTAGCAGACGATCTGATTGCGTTCGTACAGCAGAATTCCTCGCAAATCTGCAGGAACAGGTGTTGAAGAACCCTGGCATTGGAATTCGGGCTTTGTTCGTGGAGTTGCTAACTGTAGTCAAGCCCTGGATAACAAGGGTAGCCAATGGTAGGCCGTATGTATGGCAGCAGGATTCGGCCCCTTGCCACACCTCTGGGAAAAGTCAAAAATGGTTGTCTGAAAATTTCTACGACTTCACCAGTCCAAACGTTTGGCCTCCAAACTCCCCAGACCTTAACCCCATGGATTATTTTGTATGGGGCGCAGTTGAAAAAGACACCAATCACACTTCCAGTAATACAAAAGCCCAGTTAATGGATAAAATTAAAACAGTTTTTGCGACCCTTCCCAGGGAGACTGTAGCATCAGCTTGTTCGAGGTTCCGAAGCAGAATTGAAGCTGTGATCGATGCTAATGGTGGTTATTTTGAGTAAATCTTGTTGATAGTATTGTAATTAACTCTGCCTGTAATGTTTTTTTGTCAATTCATTAAATTTAATAGATACAAAGAAGATTTTCTTTTTCCTTACGAAACTGTCAAATTTATCCCGAACACCCTGTATATATATATATAAACATGTTGCTCTCTATCCCAATTTAATTTTGTAACCTAATAGATGATAATAATAGGACTGTAGCTTTGATGTAGTAAAGTTTTTTTTTCCCTCACCAGAGGTCAGGCCAATAATTGTTGTAATGGTTGGTCAGTAACTTTAGCAAACCATGTAGATTGTATAATAGATTTAGTTTAATCCTTTATCCCAGTGAGAGCAAACAAAGTTTGCGCCTGAAAATATCTTCAGGACTAAATATAGTGTTGTACTATCTTATCCAGTAAGTAGTGCAACACCAAGGCAACTCATGGCAAAGGTGGAGCAAGCTACCAGGCACTTCTAACCCAGTATCTCCCATAATGCAAAACACATTTCCTATGTGGATATGTATACTGTTATGCATTAAAGGGATTGGCCATCTACCCAGACTAGTTTCGACCTTTATTGAGGTCTCTTCAGTGGGAGCCAGGCCCAGAGCTGGAGATACCAGGCAGAAGCAGTAGCAAGTCATCTGTGCCTATGGGAGTTGCCAAAAGGTTTATCACCTTTTTTAAAAATTACTCTGGATTTAGAGAAAGATGTTGAAAATTTATTTATCACTAGGTTAGACTATATAATAGATTTAGTTTAATCCTTTATCCCAGTGAGAGCAAACAAAGTTTGCGCCTGAAAATATCTTCAGGACTAAATTTAGTCCTGAAGATATTTTCAGGCGCAAACTTTGTTTGCTCTCACTGGGATAAAGGATTAAACTAAATCTATTATATAGTCTAACCTAGTGATAAATAAATTTTCAACATGTAGATTGTAGTGCAGCTTGTTTCTTGTATATATGTGTATGCTCCAGATGATGGCCTTGATATGAAGGTCGAAACATCGAGCGTTCATTTTGGTTTATATTAAATTAAAGTTTTGCTCTAACACGGTAGTTGTCTCCATAATTTTTCATAATGCATTCTGATCACCATGTAAGCATGAAAGAAAGGAAAAACTGCTTTAACATATGTGTTGAAGCTTGGTTAGTTCCCTGATTTTTATTAAGTTATCCAGTTTGCTTGGGAACAGGAAAGGATGTGACAAAAAAATCCTATATTAATATGCTCCTATTCAGTTTATTAGTAATTTATGTAAGAGGAATGCTGTTGCAGAATACCAATAGCACTTTACCAGCATTGTTTTCTTTGTATCTGTATATACAGTAAAACCCCTTTTTTACACTTTTCAGGGACTGATGGAAAAAAGTGTAAATAGCAGGAAATCTAAAAAAAACATTTAAAAAAAGGCTAAAAGATGACTTACTGTTAGTATGTGAGTCTACATACTCGATTACAAAATTTAATAACTGAAAATAAATGCATTTAGAATTACTTACATTTATCTATTTAAAAAAAATCTTTAATTATTGATTTTTTTTTTTTTTTTTTGACATAGCGCCAGATTGCTTTGCATTGAGTTTAATGCTTCTTGACCTGTTTTCTACTATCGTGTTCAAAGTGGACACGGAGGAGAGTCCAACATCTTTTGCTAAATGCACACGTGTTCCAGCATGCCAATCTACATGTTGCAGAATTGCCATCTTTTCTTCTACCGAAATACATTTTCTGTCTTTTTTCTCCATGTTACTAACATGGATAATCCACCACCACATCTTGAAAGCAACTTTCACACGCTAAATTGCGTAGCAGAAATTCTGCAATATCAATTTGTACTGTGATTGAAAAATCACGGTATCGCTCATCACTACGTTGCTGCATCAAGCGTGCAAGTCACCGTGATGGTGGAAACGAAACTTACAGCTGAAAGCAGTGCCATCTGGGAACAGAAATGCACACATTTCCACAGAAATCGATTCGAAAATCAGTATTGCCACCCGAGAAAAAACACAAATCACAGGAAATAACGTCTGCATCAAGTTGTTAATGGCAGGAAAACAATATATCATAAGAATAGGCCTTACGACAGGACCAATGGAAAATGACGTATATGGGAGGAAAACGTAAATTGTGGGAATGTAAAAACAGGGTTTTACTGTAATTAGTTTTCATTAGTCTACACTGCTGCAAGTTTCCCTGCAATTATTTGAACAGTCACTTTGCTGCCTGTTAGATTTGATGAGTCATTCCTTATCCTTGGATAGCTAGATTTCCTGATATTAAACCTTTAGTAGATAGGATATTCATCTGATCTTCATATAGCATTACATGAAAAGCATTAGTATAATGCAAGAATTTAATGCCAGGGATGCTCTTTAGCACAAAATTTCAGATACTACAAACCTTATAATGATCCTTTGAGGAGGATTGTTATAACACGTGGAAATGCCTATCCAAGTATAAGGCAGACATTTGGAACAACTATTATTAAGGCCACACATGGACTTCTGTGCACAGATGGGGATATTCAATTGTTTGCAGATGATGCAAAGTTGGAATGAACTATGAAGAGTAGAGAAGATGTTGTGACCTTACAAGAAGACTCGAATAAATTGAGTGAATGGGCATGAAAATGGGGATATGAGTTCAATGTTGCAAAATGTAAGGTTTTAAAATTTGGAAAACAAAGATGGGATGTAGAATTTATGCTGGTGGGAATATATTGTTGGAGGCGGAGGAAATAAGAGATCATGGGGTGATAGTAGATAAGGATCTGAAATTAGGGGACACATTGACAAAATTGTGAGGACAACATAAAGAATTCTGGGAATGATGTGGAGGACATTGACTTGTAGAAGTAAGGAGATTCTTGTTCCATTGTATAAAGCTTTGATTAGGCAAAGCTTTATACAATGGATTTCTGTACACAGATTTGGTCACCTCATTTTCAAATTGACAAAGAGATGTTGGAAAGGGTCCAGAGACAACTTACTAGTTTCTGATCTCTGGAATGTCAACTATGAGGAAAGGTTGAGAAGATGCAATTTACAGAGTCTAGTGGATAGGAGGAAAAGGGGTGATATGATAGAGACCTACAAATTAGTAAGGGGTTGTTACAGGATCAATGTTGGAGAGGTTTTACAGCAAACGGTTGACAATCAATGGAGAACCAGAGGACATCCCTGGAAGGCTGTATAAGGAGGGTGTGAGCAGGGTAGTTAGAAGCAGGTTTTTTTGCATGCAGAGTTGTGAATAATTGGAATGCCTTGTCTGAGAATGTGCTGTCTGCAGAGAATTTGAATGTTTAAGGCATGATATGATGTGCTGTGTGTATGACAAAGACTCATCTATGAAGTCATAGATGAGTCTTTGACTCCATACAGTCTTGGGGTAATAATAATAATAATACTTAAATGCAAAAAGGTAGCAAAAAAAAAAATAAGAAGAAGATGCTACATTTCATATCCTCTGATGATTCATCAGAGGATATGAAAAGCTAGCCATCACTTTCTCATGCTTGTTAATTTTCTTTGCTATTAGGTAGCAAATATGATACTACTTTTTTTTTCAGAAGTGGAAAAAGCAAAAACAATGCAATACTAAACCTTGGAATGATTTGTGAAAGATCAATTGTTGTAATCAGAAGAAAGTAAGAGTATCAAAATGTAAAATATTTAGGGCAAAGGTCTCTTTCTGGAATAAATAAACATAATATGTTTATACAGATGAGGTTAGGACCCATGTGACCTTATCTGGTTCAAACTACAGGATTGACACTAGGAGTAACTCCAAAATAAAAGCTGTAAGAATGATGAAATTTGAGTAAATGCTTCAAGTTCTTCATAATATAAATAAAATTGAAGAGATTAACAAAAAAGTAGTCATTAAAACTTTAGAGTAAACTGGAATGATAAACAGACTTCAAATAAGTATGCATCAGAAACAGATAATTAATTTAAAGAATTAATTAATTTAATTATTTCACCAGAATTATTTCATAGCGAATGTGAGAAATTTAAAATACAAGCAGCAAAAAAAAAAAAAGGTGTAATATGAAGACTTGGATTAATTTACAGGAAATAATGCTCAAAACATCAGAAGACTTTTATACCTAAATGGAAAAAAGAAAAGAAAAAAAGGAAAGAAAAAATAAAATAATGGATGACTGATGAAATTATGGATTTAAATAAAGAAAGAAGGAAAAAAAAAAGAGAAAGGTAAAGATATAAATAAATATAGGAAACAAATAAGGAAATAACTCAAAAAGGTAAGGAGGCAAAAGAAATATGGTTGAATGACAAGTTAAGAAATTGAAAACTTAGACAGTTGCCATGATTTCACAAAATACAATACAGGAAAGAAAAAGGGAAAAACAACTCATATGTATAAAAAATGTAAAGGGAATGCACTTTTTGAAGAATGAGATAGCCTAGAACACCAGGAGAAATATATTAAAGACCTCTATTCAGATAATAGGGAAGATCTAAAAACTAATTAGGAGAATGAAATAAGTGATCCTTCAGTTTTAACTGAAGAAGTAAGAAAAAACACTTAAAAATTAAATATAAATAAATATTAGGTCCAGATTTAGTTACAAATGAAATGCACACAAAAAAAGGAGATAATGATATCATCCAGTTAATAAGATTTTTTATTATACAATTATGCTACCTTGCCTAAAACTATGAAAAACTTAATAATCATTCCAATACAAAAAAAAAAAAAAAATTCATTTAAATGTGCTGATTACAAAACGTTTAACTTAATGAGCAATGCCTTGAAAGTATTTCTTAGAATAATATTGGACAGATGTCAAAACTAGGTAAATAAAATAATAGCTGAAGAACAATATAGATTCAGAAGTGGGGAAAAAAGCACAAGCAATGCAATATTAAACCTCAGAATGATATGTGAAAGATCAATTGTTGTGCATAAACAGGTCTATCTGTGCTTCATAGATTTTGAAAAAACATTTGACACTCTCTCTCTCTCATGAGAAACTTATGGAAACATTGAGAGAGGACTTCAAAGAATTACTGGAAGTTGCAAAAGAAAAGTAAGAGTGTTAAAATAATGAGTCTGTTGCTGCGGTATGACAGAGTAGAGCTGAGAAGGAGGACCATAAAAGCGAATGACTCGATGTATAAGTTATGCAGGAGAAGTGGTGTGGAGTTTGCGATGT
Organism: Typopeltis vanoorti; assembly: GCF_054136105.1. Taxonomy (NCBI): domain Eukaryota; kingdom Metazoa; phylum Arthropoda; class Arachnida; order Uropygi; family Thelyphonidae; genus Typopeltis; species Typopeltis vanoorti. The sequence continues at coordinate 100,811,213 of NC_143549.1, read as the reverse complement.
GTGGAGTGAGTTTGATTGGCGAAAGGATTTATACAAGAAGGATGGTTTGCAACTAAATGGATTTTGTGTGCAGAGACTGGAAAAATTGTCGAATGAAGTGAAAGTGGATGTGCAGAATCAGGAAAACTAGAGCTTTGGGGGGGAAGCTGCTGAGTGGATATGCAGGTCAGTGAGACTGTTGAGTGTAAGAATGTGTATAATATACCTGAGTTAGTACTAACGGTAACAAACCAGAAAGGGATAGTTAGCAGAAGGTGTCAAGATAGAAGTAGACCTAGGGTGCTTTTGCACTTTATGTACATTAATGCCAGGAGCATTAGGAGGAATTTTTGGCCTTGGTTGGGTTATCCTGGCCAAAGATTATTGGCATTAGTGAGCCATGGCTAACACAAGATGATATAGTTAGTGGAATACAATGTATAGTGTGTTCAGGAAGCATAAAGAGAAAAGAATGGGAGGAAGAGGAGTGTTATTGATGATAACCGATGAACTGCACCAAAGAGAATAGAAGTTCAACTGCAGGATAGTGAAAATAGCACATTTGAGGCTATCTGTGAGATAGAGGCCATCAGAACAAAATATACAGTTAGATGCTGCTATAGACCAAGGGGATGAAAAAGATGATGGAGATAGTATGCATCGGCAAATAGACTCAATGAGTGGAGGATAGGTAATTATTATGGGGGTTTCAACTATGGTAACATTGATTGGAGGGAGGAGAGGACACGGGAGGAAGGAAATGGATTTTATGCAGTTGCTAAGGGATAATTACCTCAGACAGCATGTAATGGAATATACTAGGAGGTTCAAGAGTGCTCAATCTAGTAATTTTATCTGAGAATTTGTCTTTAACGAATATGACCACGTTGCCACTAATTGGTGAGAATGATCATATGGTCTTGACCTGGGAAGTGGCTAAATGTGTGGAATTTTCAGTTAAGACAGGGTGTATGTAAAATTACCGGGCTGGTAAGTACGACAAGCTTAGGAGATTGCTTGGATCAGTGCCATGGCATGTAAAACTGCAAGGGCTAGATGTTGATAGGGCATGGGAAGTGGTAAAGGAGTGTTTGAGGGAGGTAATGGCTGACCACATACCTAGAGGCAGGAGAGTAAATCAAGTGGGGTTAAATGGATGAATAGCACCATTAAGCTGGAGCTGCAAAAAAAGAAACAATTCTGGAGGGAATTTAAGGAGAAAGGTGATCTGCATGCACACGGGAACTGTACAAGGCACCAGCTAGAAAGGTAATTAGTGTGGTGCGAAAAGCAAAAGCAGATTATGAAAGGAAGTTAGCAAGCAGGCTAAAGAGAATTCCAAACAGTTCTTTCAATATGCTGCAAGTAAAAGAAAAAAATGTATACTGCAGAATGATTTTAGGGAATGCTGATAGTGGGAAGGTAACTGAATCAGTCAAAATAGTGGAATTACTTAAGTGAACACTTTGCAAGAGTATATCACTCAGGTGGTGATATTGCAGGAATGAGGGAACTGATAGCTTATACAGGAACTGAAGTGAATGAAATAGAGGTGAATAGCATATTACAGAACCTTAATGTGAATATATCTGTGAGATTGGATGGTATACTACTCGAGTTTGACGTGAAATTGCAAGGGAATTGTCCGTGCCTAGGACCATATTGTTTAATCTATTGTGTTGCTTAAATAAGGTGTTAGTAACCGTAAGTTCTCTTGTTCTCTTTCTGTACAAAAGTCGATCAGTCTTTCACCTCTTCCATTTTGGGTGCTCAGTCCATGAGATCGCAGGACTGTCTTGTGGTCTTCCATACTTTTCCCAACTTTTGCATTGAAATCACCCTAAATGATCAAAATGACTCTTTTTGGTATTGCATCTATGACTAAATTCAGATCCCTGTAGAAGAGGTCAGTGGTCTTTTCATCTGCATCACTTGTAGAGGCATAAATTTGTAAGCATGTGATTGGTATTGGATTACAGTCAGTCCTTAAGGAAATTATCCTATTGTTGATAAGGTTGTTGCTCAACACTGATTTTCACAGCACAAACATTTTTTGACAATTATTACTAGTTTCTACTTATAGAATACATTGTTTCTAATATATAATATACATTGTTTCTATTTATAGAATCATGTCCAGTTTGCTTGCATGTAGTAGTCCTTTTGTTTTTTGATCATAGTTGGATTGTGGCTGAGAAATGTAGTGGATAAGATTAGGTATGTCCCAAATGGAATTTATTCTACTCTTTGAAACAGTGCACTAAACTAAACAAAAAAGAAAAAGCAAGAAACATGATCTTTGAATGGAACATGTATTTCCTTGTACTCTTACTCTTTTCAAACCCTCTCTGAAAATGTCAAAGGTGTAAATGTCAGCCTGCTCTTATTGGGTATACATTCTTCCACTACCTGTATGCAGAAAAGCATAATCACTGAATGAACTCTTCAAGCCCTTCCCTTTATTATCCTATGCAAATATAAAATTATATTTGTATGCTATGAAAAACTATACTAATAGTAAAACTAATAAGAAGTAGCAAGTATTAGCAAATTTTACTAATATTTACTTTCAAACACTTAGAAGAATGATTTCATTGATTAAGTCTTAATTGACAGAATGAGTCACTCATTAATTTTTTTGTACTTTATTAGTATTTTTGCTGTGTAAACTTTTTATGTAATTATAAAACCTAATGTGAAATTTTCAATTTCTGTATTTTTAATAGTATGCATTACATGTTTATGACCATTTACTGGAAAGTGGAGAAAAATATGGTATACAGCATGCAGGATACTATGCCATGAAATCAATACGCACTGAAAAGTTCTTTGCATTTTGGGGTCAAGATCTGGATATAACAACTACTCCACTGGAATGTGGACGAGCTTTTAGGGTAAAATTTGAGGTAAAGAAGACAAAACATTTTTACTTTAATATGGAATATTTTTTATACGTTTTTTATGTGCATCACGCTAAAGAAGAAGGGCTAATAGTTCAGTATTTTCATAGCATCTGTCAGTGTCACATTTCCTGTTCTTATTCTTCAGATGTTATTATTATTTCCATATTCATTAACAGAGTTCACAGTCAAAGAGTAATATGAAACATGAAACAGCAAAATGAAATCTTTGATGTGCAAATGAATCCAATTCAGGCCTTATCCAACCTCTAGGATTTTTTTAAATTTTAGCAAATTTTATTAATATTTGACTTTCAAATACTTAGAAGAATGATTTCATAATGTGGTTTCCCACCCATGAAAGGTTATTAGTAAACTTTTTCAAGTCACTTCAGGCCTCCAATAAGTGGGTCAGTGATCTCACATCAGGCAGTGAAATTCATCTCCTGCCTAAAGACAATCACAAACATCCATAATGTTTTTACTTACTCCTAAAATTTCTATATATTTTATAATTTCAGTTTGCAGCAAGGAGTCAGATGCTTTCTGGTAATCAATCAATGCCATTATATAAGTTTGCTTTTCAAATTTTTCAAAATCATTCTGTGGCTTAAAATGGTCTTTTGTTCCTCTGGAGTTTCTGCAATATTCACTTTTGTTCAATAGGCAGAAGTTGGTGTCATGATTAATATTGAATTATCAAAGTTTCTAGAAGTCCAGTGAATAACTTAAATATTGTTGTTATTGGGCAGTAATTATACTTGGAATAGCTCCTTTTTCTTGTCTTTCAGAGGATACGCTCATGCCATTCTTAGTAACAATCTTGCCAAGGTAGTATAGAGCTGACTGTAATTCATTTTCTGTATTACAGTTAAGCACAAGGAAATCAAGAGTAGGCAAAGGAGAAAGACATAATAATGAGAAAGCAAGAGAAAAAGGGAAGGGTGAGGGAGTGATAGTGACAGGGAAAGAGAGTGTGAGTGTAGGAGATAGAGGATAGGGGAAAAGGGGGGGGGGTGAGAGAGAGAGAGAGAGAGAGAGAGAAAGAATGTATGAAGTGGAATGAGTTAGGGAAGCAAGTGCGAGAAGAAAGAATGGAGGCTGCAATAGGTATGATCGATGGAGATTTGCTGATTCAGGATGTGCAGAGTAGAGAAGTGTTTGCCTGGAGATTTGATAGTATGGTGATAGCAGTGAAGTAGAGTTCAAATGAGAAGGAGATGATATTAGTTAGTATAAATGACCTCAGAGATGTATGAATCATGTGCAAGAGATTAAAGATGCTAGGGATTTTGCAGCAAAACATTATTGTGGTACATTATTTAGTGGGGGGGATGGGATAATCTAGTAAACTTAGTGCATTCACATCTGGACTAGACACTAGTCCTTATTAGATAAAAACACATAACTATAGTCATAGTTAAGGATAAAATATTTAATTAATTTGAGCTGTATGTCACTGTGGAGCCAAAAGACTCATTCAGAAAGGTCCCCACTATTGCACAAGATTATCAAACCATGCCTTAAACTCATTCACTATTTCTCACTCTCTATATGGACAACCTGCTCTTTATACTCTTCTTATACAGCTTCCAGGGATATCCTTTTATTCTACCTCTGTCTCCTTCTTTTCTATGAAAAATCTCTTCCACACTGTTATGGTAACAACCTCTCACCATATCTCAATCATCCCCACCCCACCTCTCCTTCTCCTCCTCCTGTTTAGAAGATTCTGCAAATGGCATTCCCCCAATCTCTCTTCATATCCCATATACTAAGATTACACTTTAATCAATCTTCTCTGGACCCTTTCCAAAATGTCCTCATCCCATTGAAAAAATAAAAAATCAGTCAAACCAGATCTATGTACTGTAATTCACGTGCAGCCTAATCAAGACCTTATATAGTGGGTCCATAAGTTCTTTACTTCTACACATCACTCTCCTCCTCCTCATCATCATCGTTGCTGTGATTCATTGTGATCTCATAATTTTAGCAGCATAATTCCTAAACCTCAGATCCCTATCCACATGACTCTCAGATTTCATCTCCATTCTTCAAACTCTCATTTTTCAATTGACTGATTCATTTTTCAGTTGGTGTTTTTTTTTTTTTTCTGATGTCTGAATATTAACATTGTATTCAGTTTATTAAACATAATAAGATTAGTTCAGTGTGAAGATTACACTAGTTCTAGGAACCTCCGGAATAATACCAAATCTGCACAGAAGTATTTTCATATATGAGCATTTGTTCAAAGAAAGTTATGAAGCTCTCTGTCCAAATCTTAATTTCATTCATGGTTTATCTGTTCCCAAAGTTTAGAAAATTTTTAAACCTAGTACAGATGTGACTGCATCTGAAAGTAATAATCATTGTTATATCACATACTTGCAATTTGCTGCATTTATTATATTTTCCCATTGTTCTTCTTTGTTAATTTATCTTCAATTAATTAAATAATTTCATCCCTTAACTGTGGTTATGTTTTTTTTCTTATAATATAGAAATCACAAAATATTCTCTATGAAGAACAGTCCTGTTTTATATGCTGCAAGAAAGATTTCATTTCATTTCACTCCTCTTTACTTCTGAAATATTAAAATATTCAGTCAAGATTATATTTTCTTCTTAGAGAGACTTACACATCTTGCCTTTCCTGGCATAAATGCATCACATCATTCATTTTGGAATGATACCTCAATGAGTCTGCTCACTCTATTGAGGTGCATTCATAATGATAATAACAGACATTACTTTATTGATAGTTAGCACTTGATTATCAAAGCATCAGATTATAAGATATGCAGTTTGTCTTTGTTAGCATCCAAATTCAAAACTAATCAATATTTTGCTTTAACATGTAATCTTTATTTTATTTCATGTAGCTTTATTTCATTATTTTAATGAAACAGTAGTAGAGTGAGTAGGAAAAAAAAATCATGATTTATCAGAGGAAAACTTTAAGGTTATTAAATTTTTGACAACTAATACCCCCCCCCAATGCATCTTCTTTCCATATGAATTTGTGCACATCATATGTTGAAAAATAGTATTAGTGATGACTAGTCCATGTCCTAAACAGAAATCTGGCAGGCATTTAAATATTTCTATATTGCTGGGGTTCATTCCCTGCCCTGGTTTTGATCTTCAACAAATCATTGCTTTCACAGTCTTGATGTTGAAGCGGTTCTTTTCATCAGACCACAAAGAACTCATTAGAGAAAAAAATTTCTCTATAGTGCATTTGTTCCTCGGATTGCCATAACAAATGCAGGCAGTATGTTATGCAGGCAGGCAGCATGCCATAACAACAACAACTGGCAGTAAGTTTTTGTAGTGGATGTTTTTTTTCTTGGAGCACCTTAAATATGTCACACCACTTTTTATCCACTTCAGTGTTTGTGTCCTTCCATTCTTCCATCTTGGAGTTCACAACATTATTTATATGGCTGATTTCATCAACTGCAGGTTTCGGGAAAAAATTCCAAAATTTAATGTCAAACTTATACAACACAGCAAAATCACAACTAACAATAAATAAGAAACTGCACCAGTAAAAATTGATTGCTCCGTAAGACAGGGAGATAGTTTATCAATGATTCTTTTTGCTCTTGCCTTAGAGCCAGATACGAGCGATATCGGGACATGAGTACCTGGCATAGCAGATACTCATGTAGGAGATGAAGGAAAAACAAAAGTACTAGCCTATGTTGACCTAAGATCCAAAGAAAATCCTAGGGAATTTTTTAGCTATGTTGCCAGTAGGAGGAGAAATGATTGTGAAAGAATGACATTGTGGGATAAAAATGGGAACAGAGTGACTGATGCAGAGGACATAGTGGAATTGTTCAGTGAACACTTTATTGGTGTATTTCATCGTGGAAGAGTAAATTTTAGTACTAGAGGGATAGGGCAGGTTCAAGATTTAGAGGTGCAGGAGGAGAGCGTGTTCCAAATACTGAGTACTCTGGATGTCAATAAAACTGTAGGACTGGATGGTATTTCACCATGAGTTTTGAGAGAATGTGCTAAAGAACTGACAGCTCCTTTGACGTGCTTTTCATTGAAAGTCTGGCTACAGGAAAGGTGCCCAGAGAATGGAAGGAAGGTAAGACAGTGCCATTTCAGAAGGGCATAGCAGACTGGAAGTGTCTAATTATAGGCCAGTTTGTGTGTCATCAGTAGTTGTTAAGATCTTGGAGAAATTAGTTAGGAACCGTATACAACATTGGGCAGATGAGGATAATGTTATCTGTGAGAGTCAACATGGATTTGTGAATGGGCGCTCTTGTTTTAGTAATATGCTAGCCTTTTATAATAAAGTTACAAGAGCAGTAAATGAGGGAAAGGCATATACTGCCATTTTTCTTGCATTTAGCGAAGGCATTTGACAGGGTGCCACATGATAAGCTGATATTTAAGTTGCAACACATGGGTTTGGATGTCATTGGTGAACTGGATTCAGAATTGGCTGTCCGATAGGTATCAGAGAGTTGTGTATGGTGGGGCAGTTTCAAGGAGGCATAGGGTTACAAGTGGGGGTCCCACAGCGCTAAGTACTGGGACCTATATTGTTTAACCTTTATATCAATGACATTGTCAGTGGATTGCAGAGAGGGGGAATATTCAGTTGTTTGCAGATGATGTGAAGCTAGGAAGGGTTATTAGTAATAGTGCATATGTGGTAGTCCTGCAAGAGGATTTGAATAAGCTAGACAGATGGGCAAATGAATGGGGGGTATCGGTTTATTGCATCAATATAAGGTCTTGAGGTTTGGAACACATTGATGGGATGCTGCATACTCTATTGGAGGAGCTATATTGGAAGAAATAGGGGAAATAAGAGATCTGGGGTTGATGATTGATAGAAACCTGAAATTCAGGGGACTTATTGCAAAGGTGGTGAAGGTAACACAGAGGATTGCTGCAATAATGAAAAGGACGCTGACCTGCAGAGATAAAAGAGTTATCATTCCATTGTATAAAACCACACTTAGACTATTGTTCTCATATTTGGTCCCCAGGATTTGAAGGGGATAAATTAACTGTGGAATGGATACAAAGGTGGATAACAAAGATGGGTTTCAGGACTGTACAATGATGGTTATGAGGATTGGATGAGGAATGTGGACTGCAGAGTTGGGTGGATAGAAGAATGAGATGTGATATGATTGAGACTTTTAAACTGTTGGGTGGTTACAGGGTTGACACTGGGGAGTTCTTTCTCTTGGTTGAACAGTGGGAAGGAGTGATGACAGGGGGCCATCTCTGGAAGTTACGAAAGGGAAACTGTGAGCAAGAGGGTGCGAAGTGGTTTCTTTGCATGGAAGGTGGTTGAACTGTGGAATGCATTGCCTGATGCATCCCTAGGCATTGTCTTTGTTGCTTAGTGGGTTACGATTGCCCTGGTGAATGGACTTTAGTTCCTGAGTGAGTGTGGTGAGAAAGAGAGAGTGTGTTCTGAAAATGTTATGACAGTGAGTTCAGAAGTGTTGTTTAAGTCAAAAGATTGAAGCAGTAGATTTAACAGGGAATATGTATGAAAACAGGTGACAGAGTAGTGGAAGATAAAGTTGAGAGAGAGAGATTAAAAGTGATGATCAAAAGAATAGTAGCGTGACAAGTGTGCATAATGAAGAGTTGGCCAATAATGAGAGAGAGAGAGAGAGAGAGAGAGTGTACATAGAACCCTTACTGGATGAAGCAAAGAGAAAAAGAATGCTCAACTATGTAAGTAAAGAGTGTCTTGTAGGTGATCTCATGATAAAAAGTATGTTTGATGAGAGTGTGACAAAATAGTGCTTCCCAGGTGCAAAGATTAACAATGTTATTGAGGCTATTAGGATGCAAAATGATAAAATGAAAGAATTGATTGTTTTGACATGATTGAATAATTTGAAAGGAAACAGGTATGAGGAAGGACATTAAAAAGTTGCTGAGTAGCAAAAAAAATAGTGTGAGAGAGTTAAGATAGTGAGCCTACTGCCACAGGATGGTAGAGGGTTTGAGAAGGAAAGCCAAAATTATGAGTGTTTTTTGATGTTTGTTTGTGTTGGTTATGCAGGATAAATGATGTGGAGTGAGTTGGCAAAAGGACACTTATACAAAGTGGATAGTTTGTACTTGAATGGATTTGGCGTTAGGAGCAGAACAAGTACTATTGAATAAAATGAGATTGGAGATGCAAAATCAGGAAAATTAGAGCTGTTAGTGGAGAAGCTGTTGAGTGAGTCTACAGTTGCAGGTGGTCACATTGCCTCTGATTGGAGAGAGTGAACATTCAGTCTTGACTTGGGAGGTTGCAAAACTTGGGAAATATTGTCAAGAAGGGGGGTGGGGGATATGTGAAACTCCCATGCAAGTGATTATGACGAGCTTAGGAGGAAAAAAAAAAAAACAGCTCATTTCCAGTATTCTTATAGCCATTATTACTCCCCTGATACTTTACCTATCTCTGGAATATAGTGTTCACCCTCTGGTTTCTCAAGCCATTATCCTGAAATGAGCACATCCTGCTATATACCACCTATGCAGTTCTAGTTTTTCTGCCCTATCACTCTCACTTGCCTAGAAAACAACACTGTATCCAAATGCCTACACCCTTCTGTATTCAAGCATAATACATCCCTTGCATACATCTCTCTTCTATCCTCAAATGAATTCCACGCATAAACATGTTCCAGACCTCTTTTCCTGCATATTCTTGTAGAATGTGTAGGAATACTTATATTGAGAGCCAGTTGCCTATCCAGCTCACTAATCCCATCTGTTTCAGTTTAGTTATCAATTTGTGTTGTAGCAATCTATTAAAATCCTTTGCATATTCAAAGTATACCACTGTATGTGCATCTTCTCTCTCTTGTTGAATACATTTATCACACCTTGTACATAAGTAATTAATAAATCAGAACCTCTCTTTAAAAAACCCATGACAAGCAGAAAGAATACCACTATTATCAAACCACTTTTCTATCCTATCTGTTGCAACCTCATTATTTTTTAACTACAACTGTAGATATACAGATTAGCCTATAATTTTTAGCCTCAGGCCTTATCACCTTTGTGAGTGGAACAATTTTACCTTTCCTCCATTTCTTTGGGGCTTGTGCTGTTGTGAGACTCTCTCTTTAAACAGGTAGGCCAATGACGATGCTATTTCCCTGGGAAATTATCTTAAGATAAGTCATGATATATTATCAAGTCCTGTTACCTTATTGATATCTAGCTTACTTAACTTCTCATAGACCTCTTGCTTACTCACCATTAAATCTTCTCATTTCATTCTCTACACAGGAGATTCTGATATCATACTAAGAATGAAACATGTTCTGAAGAAGTTACCAATCTTTCATTTTCATCCATTAATATCATTTGCCGTAATCATTTTCCTTTCAACTGGCCACATGTTGAAAAACTCATGAAAATTCTTGGCCTGATTTGCTAATTTCTATTCGTACTCCACCTTTGCTGTTTTTACCACCTGAATCACTCTCCTATCCTGCTCTTTATACTCTTTGTGATTATTACTATAATTCATCTTGTGCTGCCTCCAAAGTACCTTCTTCTTGCAAATTTCATGCTTAATCCTCCTCATTCATCCATGTGACACCTACCTTATTCATCCTTTTGACTTTTGGAATTCATTCACACATTGATACCTTTAAGTGTTTTTTTTGTCAGTTCCCAAGCAGCATTTATTTCCTTTGTGCTCAAGAGAGATGTGCAAACCCCTACTTGTAGTTACATCCTCTGATAATACGATCAGATATAAAACTCTCCATCCTTTTTTAATTAGAAGAAACACACGTATAAACCACAGTGAAAATTATTTAATTGTAAATATTTCATCCTTAAGTATCTTAGGATGAAATATTTACAATTAAATATTTCACTCTTCTCAATAATCTCCTGATATCCATCCTTACATTCTCCTTCTGTCCATTTAAACCATTTGTTCCCGCAACCAGCACTAACTTGTTGATTTTCTCCTCATATCCAAAGCATGAATAATACTGCTCACTCTCCCTCCTTGATAGCAGACCTTATGGACTGTCATTTATTTACCAGTTCTCTAACAACGAATCTCCATATGCTACTATTCTCAAGTCATTCGTCACCTTTTTTTTCTTTTATTCTATTCCTTTGTGCTCTCTCATTTGTTTCCACTTTTCTTGTTTCCTCATTCCTGTATCACATACTATCATTTCTGCGTTCTTTCACTTCCTTTGTCTCACTAGTTTCATTCTGTTTATGTTTCTTTCATTTATGGTCTCGTCTGCTGTTCAGTTTCTCCACAAGCACATCTTTCACATTTTGTCATGCATACATGTTACAACATCAAACCGTTTTCAAAAAGTCTGCTTGTTAATAGCATGTGATCTGCACTGCACTGCATATAGATCTCATTTATAGTTCCATGTGTTCATTCAAGACAAGATTCAAAAATTCAATTTAAAGAAGTCAGTAACAAATCTACAACACCAGCAATCATGTGAATACACCAAACTTCAAAAATGAACAATATTATACTAAAATGCAAACAGTATACCCAATTATTACACAAAATAGCACCTTTCTTTTCTGGAGCTCATACCAACAACATATATGCAGCCACCCCTAGCATAGTCTTTAAATGGTAGTGGGCTGAGCGATATGTTAGAAATGGCAGCTGCTATGTTGAATATAATCGATATACAATTGAGTACAATACAAGACAATAAAATCCTTAAACAAACAAACAAAAAAACATCAGTTTCAATAGCACAAACTTAAATACCAGTATGGTAATGAAATAAACATAGCAATGTCTTTCCTAACTACTAATATTATCGTTTTTCTAGCAGCTCAAGTCAGCCAAGTACATTTGTTTCACTTGGCATGGGATATATGGAGAATGGCTGACCAACAGATATCAAAAAGTAGTATATGGAGGATGTGAGTCTATAAGATTTAAGTTAACGAGTGGTGTATCACAAAGATCAGTCCTTGATCCATAGTTATTCAAGCTATACATTAATGACATTGGTATGGATTTCACAAAAGACATAAAGCTATTTGCTGATTATGCAAAGATATGCAGGGTAATCAGGAATGCCACTGATATGCAGTATTTGTAGAATGATTTGAATAGACTAGAATTGTGGGCATGTGAAAATAGCTGTCAATTCAGTGTTAGCAAATGTAAAATTGTGTACGGTCATTGGTATGGATTTCACAAAAGATATAAAGCTATTTGCTGATTATGCAAAGATATATAGGGTAATCAGGAATGCCACTGATATGCAGTATTTGCAGAATGATTTGAATAGACTAGAATTGTGGGCATTAATAAATTTAGTTTAATCCTATTTCAACACCAATAGAATTGTGGGTATGTGAAAATGGCTGTCAGTTCAGTGTTAGCAAATGTAAAATTGTGTACGTTTGTGTAATCAGATATCCAATGTCATATTATATTGGGGATTATGCTAGAAGAAACTGATCAGGTTAGGCATCTTGGAGTTTGAGTAGGTAGGAAGCTGAAGTTCAAGATCCATGTAGCAAAGATTGCAAATATAACTCAGAGGATAATTGCAGTGCTGAAACAAGCCCTCAATGTGTAAAAATAGGGAGGTCATTTTGCCTTTTTTTTACAAGGCATTAATAAGATCTCATTTGGACTATTGTGTGCAGGTCTGATCTCTTAGTTTCCATAGTGATTCTGATACAGATTATGAAGGCAGATTCAGAATATGTTTACTGCGAACACTAGCAAACAGGAGAAAGAGAGGTGATGTGATTGAGACTTACAAACTTCTGAAAGGGTCATATGGGATATCAGTAGATGGAATTTTTCATTTTATGGAGTATGGGGAAAGGATGAGAGATTATCCTTGGAAGTTGAAAATCAGCTAATTGCAAGATACTAAGGTTGAATTAACGTAGAAGTCAATTACTTTTGCATTAATTCAACTTTGTGTCAAAACAAGATGAGAGATTATAAATATTATTATTATTATTACGTGACACCTCCAGAGAGTCCAAAGACTCATCGAGGGAGGGCACCTACTCTACAACTTCTGTCTCTATCACTCAATCAACGAACTGCAACTACACCAATGCCATCTAGTATTTTCACAGACAATCACAAACATCCATGCCCATGGTGGGATTCGAACCCAAAGCCTTTTGGCTGGAGAGTGGATACACTAGCCACTTGGCTGAACAGCAACAGTAACATAAAAATTTTTTTGTTTTTACTGTGCTTTTGAAAGTTCGGTGTACACGTCATGTCACCCTCATGCATTGAAATGATATTGCATTTCCTGCCAAAGAGAAAAAATATTTGGCACTCACTCAATATACCAGTCTTGTTACACAAAACATGGATGACCTGATGAACTGCAGATGAAAGACTGTTGCATCGATTGAGTACTAGATGCTTTTTCTCTTTGGCAGGAAATGCAATATATGGTGGTACATATACAGTGTCCTTTACATAATCCTAGTTTTTTGCGTTACCCCTAGAGATAAACAAGGAGTCAGATCAATTGACACTGCAGACCAGGTTTTAGTTCTCATTCATCCCATCCATTGGCCAAGCATTTACATAAATTAAAGGATTGTTGCAACATGATGAATGTGAGCAGATGCTCCATCTTATTTGAATACAGCATTGAGTTTGCCCTCAATAAGCTAATGCAGTAACTACAGCTCCAGCCTGTCACATACTGGAGCTGTGGTAAAGTTAGACAAGTTAGTAAAAGGACAAGTTATTTATTGTTTTACTAATAACCAGAAGTGCATTTCTGTTATCAAGATAAAAAAATGATTCATAGACTTTGTCACATTTCCAGGCAAAAAAATATTAGCTTTTGAAATGTCCCTTGAATGTCCAACAGTGATATGTGTGTATTTTCAGACGCTTATATACAGATGTTATATCTGACACACCATATTATTATTATTATTACGGGCAACTCCAGGGAGTCATTAGACTCATCGAGGGAGGCCCCAAATCATATTCATCACAACTATTCGACATTCATACAGTATCTATCATACCTCGCCTTAAACTCATTCACTGTCACAGCATCCACCACAGACTCTGGGAGCGCATTCCACTCATTCACCACTCTAAACGTAAAGAACCCAGCTCTAACACCTTTACTAACCACACTTTTGCCCAGTTTCCGTGGATGTCACCTAGTCTTCCCACAACCAGCCATGTTCTCAAAAATATCTTCTGAATTAATTTTATAGAAACCCTTCAGTAATTTGAATGTCTCAATCATATCTCCCTTCCTCCGCCTATCAACCAATTTTTGCAACCCACAAATCCTCAACCTGTTCTCATAAGGTTCATTCCACAGACCTGCTATCATCTTGGTCACTCATCTCTGGATCCTCTCCACCTCCTCCCCACCAAGAAGAAACCTAGGTGACCAAATCTGAGCACAGTAGTCAAGATGGGGTCTTATCAAGGCTCGATACAGAGGAACAATAACCTGCTTGTCAACGTATTCTTCAGCAACCAAGTGATTTGATGAGCTGATTTGGCCACTTTTGCAATGTGCCCCCTAAACTTCAACTCCTTATCCACCAACACTCCTAAATCTTGTGCCTCATCAATTTCCTGGAGTACAGTTCCACCAATGTAGTAAACTGCTGCTAATCTTTTCACCCCAAAATGTATAACCTTACATTTTGCCACATTAAATTGACATCCATTCTCCTTAGCCCAGACCTCCAATCCATCCAAATCATCTTGCAAAATTTTAACGTCATCTGCATTCACTATTGCCTACCCAACTTTGCATCATCTGCAAACAAATGAACTGTTCCTCTCAGATCCTGTCCTTTCCTATATCATTAATGAACAAATTAAACAGCAGTGGTCCAAGAACAGATCCTAGTGGCACACCACTAGTCACAGGCCGTCTTTTGGACTCTACTCCTGAATAAACCACTCTCTGATATCTCTCCGTCAACCACCCTCCTATCCATCTCACCAACCCTATATCCACTCCCATATGCTGCAATTTACTGATTAGAATTCCATGTGGTATCCTGTCAAAGGCCTTAGCAAGGTCCAGTAGAATCACTGTAAACCCATTATCCTTATCCAGTTCTGCCATCACTGTGTTATAATATGTGAGCAAGTTACTGAGGCATGACCTACCCTTCACAAAACCATGCTGTCCCCGATACAGCATCCCATTTTCTTCTATCCAATCTTGTATTTTCCTCTTGACTATTTTCTCCAAGACCTTGATAATGATTCCTGTTATGCTGATTGGCCGGTAATTTTCAACAGCAGCCTTGGAACCACCTTTATGCAGCGGAACTATTTTCCCCTCTTTCCACCCCCTTGGGACTGACCCAGACCCGAGGCTCAAATTAAACAAAATGGTCAAGGGCACTGACAATTCTTTAGCCGCTTCACGTACGACAGGAGCTGGTATACCATCCAATCCCACAGATGTATTGACATTGAGGTTCTGTAATAGACTAGTTACCTCTACTTCATTCATCACAATTCCAGTATAAGCTGTTGGTTTTTCCATTCCTGCAATGTCACCACCTGGATGATATACTCTTGCAAAGTGCTCGCTCAGTAATTCCACTATATCGACTGATTCGGTTACCTCCCTACCCTCAGCATTTTTTAAGATCATTCTACCATGAACATTTTTCCTTTTACTTGCAACATATTGAAAAAACTGTTTGGGATTCTCTTTAGCTTGCATGGCCAATTTTCTTTCGTAATCTGCTTTTGCTTTTCTTACCACCCTTGTTACCATCCTGGCCTGAGCTTTATACTGTTCCTGCGCCTGCTGGTCACCTTTCTCCTTAAATTCCCTCCACAATTGTTTCTTTTTTTGCAGCTCAAGCTTAATAGTGTTATTCATCCATTTAACCCCTACTTGATTTATTATTCGGACTCTTGGTATACAGTCAACCATTGCCTCCTGCAAACACTTCTTAACCACACCTCCCATGCACTATCAACATCCAGCCCTTGTAGTTTTACATGCCATGGCACTGAGCCAAGCACACACCTAAGCTTGTCATACTTACCAGCCCGGTAATTCCACATGTACCCTGTCTTAATTGTAAGTTCCACTCCTTTAGCCACCTCCCAAGTCATGACCTTATGGTCACTCTCACCAATTGGTGGCAACATGGTCATGTTCGTTACAGCCACATTCTCAGTTGCAGTTACTAGGTCAAGCACTCTCTGCCCCCTGGTATTTTCCACTACATGCTGCCGCAGATAGTTGTCCCTTAATAACCGCATAAAATCCAATTCCTTCCTCCCATGTGCCCTCTCCTCTTTCCAGTCAATGTTACCATAATTGAAATCACCCATAATAATTACCCTCCTTCCACTCATTTCTTCTATTTGCCTATGCATACTATCCCCACCATCTATTCCATCACCTGGTCTATAGCAGCACCCAATTGTATATTTTGTTCTGCTAGATTCTATCTCACACCAAACAGCCTCAAATGTGCTCTTTTCTCTATCCTGCAGTTTAACTTCTATACTCCTTGGCTGCAACTCATCAGCTATCATCGATAACACTCCTCCCCCCCCCCCTTTTTATTCACCCTGTCACTCCTGAACATGCTATACCCATCGCATTCAATCCCACTAGCTTTATCCTCTTCTGTCAGCCATGTTTCACTAATACCAACAACCTGTGGCCTGGAAGTGCCAACCAAGGCCAAAAACTCTTCCTTCTTGTTCCTAATACTCCTGGCATTAGTGTACATGAATTGCAGAAGCCCATTTGTCCCATCCCTACTTTGATGCCTTATGCTAACTATCCCATTCTGATTTGTTGTCCTTCGTACTCGCTCGCGTATAATATACTCATTCATACACTCGACTGCCTCCCTAAAGTCTGCATATCATATCTACTCTCCCCCCCCCTCTTAATAAATCTAGTTTCCCTGGGTATGTGGCACATCACAGAAGCATACTCCCTAATGTAGTCCAATATGTCTATGCAAAGCATCTAACAGACCACTAAGTCATTTGGCTTATTTCTAAATGACTTAGTGGTCTGATAGATATTATGGCCTGCAATAAGTGTAAATGATATGCTGAAATGCAAAGCATTGTTGCAAAATATGCCACATGGTCTTCTGTGATATATTCCCCTCTTTGTATAAATGAGTTTTAAGCAGCACTATCAGCTGTTTCCTCGCTCAGATATGGTTATCCAAGACTTCCTTTTACAGATGCAGCTGGTCTCCTGAAATTTGTTATACTGCTTACAAATGAAATATGTAGTTGGAGGATTGTTCTCGTACTTCTAAATACTTGCAGAGACAACATAGATGAAACTCCAAGAAGAAAAAAAAAAATGCAGTGCAGTACATTGTACACTCTAGTGGTAATCATTGTAAACTAAATCTTGCACCTACATCAAGTAAATCTCTTTGAGTTCCGATTGCAAAGTGGGTTATAATGATATTACTTTTTTTTTTTCCCTTGAAAGGATAGCTATTATTGGTAGTCCATCTCTAACATTATAGAGAAACTTTATATAAAGATTTTAAAGATTTATATAAACATTACAGAATGTGAACAGCTTCAAATTGTATTTGGATATTTGGTAGTCCATCTCTAACATTATAGAGAAACTTTATATAAAGATCACTTTTGGTAGTGCATACCACTCCTCTGGATAGAATAGTAATAGATGGAACTAGTTGTTAATGAATGAATAAAATAATGATTATGATGATTCCACTTATATTTCTTGCAGTAGCATTTTACTACTTAAGAAAGAAAGAAAGCATATCTAGATTTTGTTATTTGACTTCTAGATTATGCAATGTATTTTGGAGAGTCATTTACAGAGAGGCATATACTTCTTATGGCAAAAGCCATCCTTGAATATTCTTGTCACCATCGAACTTTACTTTCGATTCTTTTAATCATTATATTTATTTGTTAATTTTTGTAATTTATAATACTTTTTCTTTAAAGGATCAAGAAAAATAAACAAAATTGCACTAGTTACAGTAAGCATTATATTACATATTTGTATAACTCTTTGCTACTTTAGACATATTTCTAAATATAATTAGAATTTGTAGTTTGCTGTGTACATTTATAAAAATGATTTTCAAGATTTAAGTTGTAGAAATCTGCATTACTATATGCAAATATATCCTAATTTTTTTTATATGTTTTACAGAAAAATTTTATTGGAAAAGAGGCACTTCTCAAACAAACTGAAGAAGGAATAAAGCGAAGATATGTCCAATTAGTTTTGGAAGACCATGATTTAGATGTAGATTATTGGCCATGGGGAGGAGAACCTATCTATATGAATGACAGATGTGTTGGTAAAACTACAACTGCTGGATATGGATTCACTTTGAATAGCCAGGTAGATTAGATATAATTTAATACCAACAGAATAGAAGCCTGAATTTAAAATAAAAAATAACAATTAATGAAACTGTATGAATATAGATAGGTAGTAGAGCTGAGATTTATTTTTTTTAGAAAGCTGACATGCAGAGCAGCAGTATTTTGAAGGGATAGTTTATATTATACATGTTAAATTAAACATATTCTCATTGGTCCGGTGCACACTGACACAGGCCCAATGTCATAACACTTGTATAACTTCTATAACACTTGTTATAAAAATGTGAACGTTCATATTTGGACTAACTGTTGCTTCCTTAACACAAGTCACATCACCATGTCATCAACAATTTCTTTCAGTCCCTTCTCACTAAAGCTAACACCATTATAGTAACCATTATAGTAACCTCATTGTAACAGACCATTGCTAAGCTCCCAACAAATCCTCATGGCATTGCTCCTTTTTTTCAGAGAAAATTTACTATAATTAACTTCCACTAGAGTAAACTATTCCTTTATTCCTTAGAGGGATCAAAGGAATAGTTTGCTCTATTCCTTAAGAGAACTCAGAGGGATCAAAGGAATAGAGCAAACTATTCCATTGATCCCTCTGAGTTCTCTTGAGCATCAACTGTTTTACTTCATTTTATGGTTGTAATTAATATTTAAATATAACAGTAATAATTGTACTAAGAATAATAATAAAACTATAATAAAATTATAGTAAATTATAATAAAATAATACAATTATAATAAAAATAATTGTACTAAGAATAATAGTAAAACTATAATAAAATTAGTTTAATCCTTTATCCAAGTGTGAGCAAACAAAGTTTGTGCCTGAAAGTATCTTCAGGACTGGGGTAAGGTGGTACCACAGGGCAACTCGTTGCAAAGGTGGAGAAAGCTACCAACACTCCTATCTCAGTATCTCCTATAATGCAAAACACATCTCCTTGCGGATATGTCTAATGTTATGCATTAAGGGAAGGGCCACTACCCAGACTAGTTTTGACCTTTATTGAAGTAGAATGGGAGTTCATATCTCATCATCATTGGCCTCTTTAGAGTCAAAAAGTTGTGCTGAGAGCCAGCTTTGATAGTAAGAGAGGAGTAGAAAAGATAGAATTGATAGTAGTAGGTAGTTAAAGAGGCCTCAGTCGATCTACTTGGCCACACTCAAGAGTCATCGCCAAGCAGATCTCTGACATTTCCTCCCTCCATCCGTTCTTTTCAGCTCTCGACGGCCAGTCATCTCTTCAGATGTCTGGCCGGCGAAAGGAGTGAAAAACAAATGAAAGAGGACACTTAAAAAGAAGAACCGAGAAAGGACACAAGAAGTTACATATCACTAATAGCAAAGACAGAACGAAAAACAACAACAACAACAACAACTGGGTGACATGAGAGACCAATTTAAACTAAGGAGAGTGGGGGAAGAGCCTGGTCTGCGTGATGCAGCCCACAAGGAGCTGCACCGCCTCGGTGTAAGCCTTCGCAGCCCAGGTTCTCGGGATACCCCCTCCTGTGTGGACAAAATTTAAACGAAACAAAACTTAAAGGAAAGGTTTTTTATTTTATTTTTTTCCCTTCCCTTGCAGATTGATACTAGGAGTCGACTGACTTGTTAGGCAAGGTTTAAATCTTCCTTCTGTCTATTGTTGTGGGTTTTAATGATGAGATCTGCTAATTTTTCTCCACGGACGTGGTTTAGCATATAGAGACCTCTGTGCAGTGCTAATCCCATGTCGTCCTCTGCATCGATAAAATCATTGATCTCTTCAGGAGTGATTTCATCTATATTATCGACAAGCACGTCGTTCCATTCTGCACTGACGACTCTTGGCCCGTTTTGTCCAGTGATTATCAGTTGAATGTCTCCGAATGTTTCTATTGCTGTTCGTAGTATCGCCTCCTCCTCGGGGAAGTCCTTTAACAGATGCAATATAGGTGCATTGGCCTTTGCGTGAGGGAACTTTGTCGGTTCTGATATTGCCTTTGTTTCAGCTTTGCCTGGAATTCCTCTATGAGATTTTTTTCCAGGATTGTGGGATTCTCCTATGGGTCTTAGATTGTCTCTTTGTTCCTGTTCATCTGTTTCTAAATGGGTGTCTGTTTTATTTCCTTTTTCTTCCTCCTCCTCTGAACTTGACATTTCTGCTGGGCTGTCGTAATTTGGTTTGGTTCTTTTATTTTCTTCTTCTTCTGGTGTGATAGGTCGTTTGGTGGTATTGGTGTTAGTCTCCGTTTCCATTTCATCCTCGGTTTCGATGATTCTTCTAGCATTTCGTTTTTCTTTTTTCTCTGTTTTTCCTTTTGTCTTGTTGCCAGTAGGTGGTTGAATTTTGTCATTTGTTATCACCATATCACCATAACTGGAGTTGTAAGTGCTGGGAAAACGTCAGGATCTATAGTGGTAGTTTCTGTCACTGTGTTATCTGCAGTCAGGTAGTCATGACTTGTAGGCTCTGAACTCTTGGTTGAAATATTTGCTGGGATTGGCGAAATGGCGCCTCCTATTCTCTCGACGTGTGTCCTGCTAGGACGAACGTTGACTTTGTGGGTAGTATCCTTGCATTTCAGACAGGGTGCTTCACACTGGGCTAGCGCATGTCCTGCCCCCATGCAGTTCCTGCACTTGTTCTTGGGGCAGTCCGTGCCTAAGTGTTCCAGTGATCCGCACCGAAAGCACTGTCTTTTTACACCCGGGTAACTGACCATTACCCTGGCTGACCCGATCATGACAAAGTTTCGGATTTCTGCCTTCATCATGATCGAGAATGAAACTTCTCCTGACTTCCACTGAGGAAAATCTGTGCCTGTACCAATTTTTATATCTCGGACGGCTCCCCATTTCGAGAAGACTTTTACTATTACATCCCTGTCTTCTTCTAAATATTCGAGCGGGAATCGATCAATTTTAACTGTTTTGGAAACTCTTCCCACCACAAAAGGATGATAAAGTTTCCCTTTGCATTCTACTCCATTCAGCAGTTTCTCCCATGTTGCAACGTCCGTGCAAACAACCTGAAATCTTCCACCCCCATAAGGTGTGAAACCGGAAATTTTGTCTGCCCCTACTTTATAAATAATGGTTCTAGCAAACGTCCTCTTCTCGATCTCTGTATCTATTTCGAACCCGAGGGTTCTTACCCTCGGTAAAACCAAAGACATTATTTAACGAAAGAAAGGAAGAATTTTTTTTGTCATGTTGTACCATCATTTTTTATTTTGGTTTAACCAATAAGAATACAATTTGGTCGGCTAAATCCCAAATTGCCAGCCCATCCTCGTTCGTTCAGTATCAAAGTAAATACCCAACAGGGTGCACCACGAGAAGGTGAGGATTGGACATTAGGTCAGAAGCCCTGGTCGGTTCTCCGCATTCGTTTAAAGGCTATGTGGAGGTCTCCTCTCAGTTATACAGCTTTGACCCTTAAGCACCCCTTCGTCTAAGTGCCTTAGACGATAGAAATATAAGATCTGATAATGTTGGAGTCTTGACAAGTAACAGACTGATTTGGAGGAAAATTGTAGATAGGAAGTTAGTAATGATGTAATTTTTTCATGTAGTACTGTCATATCCTGTACACCCCTTGAGGGTACATAGCAGGAATTTGATGATGATGATGATGATGAGAAAGGAAGAAGACTTTCCAAGGATAGTCTATTCCTATAAAATAGCGGAATGCCGTGTATAGGCCTAAAAAAAACCACAAAAAGAACAAAGGAATCTTACCAAGGCAGGACTTCAATCGGAGCTCTCTTTTCGGTTCTCCTAAACTGTTGCTGGAATCCGCTGGAACAAGTTTGAAGAAGGACTGGAACACGGAGCTTTCTCTCGGGGCCGCTGAAAACGGGTATCATCAGTGGGAGTTAGGCCCAAGTGGAGATACCAGGCAGAAGCATTAGCAGGTCATCTCTACCTATAGGAGTTGCCAAACGGTGTGCCACCCTTTTTTAATAAATTACTCTGGATTTAGAGAAAGATGTTGAAAGTTTATTTTTCACTTGGTTAGAGTATAATAAAATTAGTTTAATCCTTTATCCAAGTGTGAGCAAACAAAGGTTGCGCCTGAAAATATCTTCAGGACTGGGGTAAGGTGGTACAACAGCAGGGCAACTCGTTGCAAAGGTGGAGCAAGCTACCAACACTCCTATCTCAGTATCTCCTATAATGCAAAACACATCTCCTTGCGGATATGTCTAATGTTATGCATTAAGGGAAGGGCCACTACCCAGACTAGTTTTGACCGTTATTGAGGTAGAATGGGAGTTCATATCTCATCATCATTGGCCTCTTTAGAGTCAAAAAGTTGTGCTGAGAGCCAGCTTTGATAGTAAGAGAGGAGTAGAAAAGATAGAATTGATAGTAGTAGGTAGTTAAAGAGACCTCAGTCGATCTACTTGGCCACACTCAAGAGTTATCGCCAAGCAGATCTCTGACATTTCCTCCCTCCATCCGTTCTTTTCAGCTCTCGACGGCCAGTCATCTCTTCAGATGTCTGGCCGGCGAAAGGAGTGAAAAACAAATGAAAGAGGACACTTAAAAAGAAGAACAAAGGTGTTGTGTTTTGCATTATAGGAGATACTGAGATAGGAGTGTTGGTATCTTGCTCCACCTTTGCAACGAGTTGCCCTGCTGTTGTACCACCTTACCCCAGTCCTGAAGATACTTTCAGGTGCAAACTTTGTTTGCTCACACTTGGATAAAGGATTAAACTAATTTTATTATACTCTAACCAAGTGAAAAATAAACTTTCAATAGTAAAACTAATAATTAAAAACTAATAGCAAGAGTGTCCTGATAAAGAAAGAGCATACTGAATTATACTATTTACTAAGCATACAGTATACTAACCAGTAAAAGGATATTTTAGTACATTATAACATACTTATCAAAATTAGTCATATTATTATTTATTAATATTAATTTCTAGCAAGCAGCAACTGTTTTTAATGTACTTGTTTGTTATATGTACCTTGTATTCCTATTCTTTGATTTGCTTGTTGTTTCCACACACTGATTATGTACAGTTATTTATTATTATTACTATTATTACAACTCCTCCAAGGACTCATTGTGAGAGGGCATCTCCCCCTACTATTTAATTCTCCTATTACACATAACTACCATCAATGCCATCTAAATTGCATGCTCTGAAGGTTGATTTGCTTGTGTGTGGGATGAAAAACCTCAGTTTCCAGGAGGAAAAACCCTGCTACTTCTATGTGAGATAAGCCTACTCGCTTTCAAATGAAAAAGCCCATATAAATTAGCCACTAGAGGGCTGCACGGTGTCTAGTGTTTGTAGAGAGCTCCCGAAAAGATAAGTGTTATTTTGAGTAATAATTGGCAATATTGCTTGAATCTTAACGTAGTATTGTTTACTTTTGGTAACTTAGTGTGTAATCTGTGTGATTTCTGAATTATTTAAATTAGTATTTTGATAAGATACGATAGATAGCGTAGCACATGGCACCATTGAGAAGAAAGACAATGGCATCCAAATCATCGGCCTCTTTGTTTAAAAATTTTAACTTAAGGAAGTTTGTTCAGTGTAACATCTGCAGAATGTATGCTTTTCCGAGAGCGGCTGGAGTTTGGTTCGATAATGATAGTGGTGGGAAAGTGTAAGGAAAGTGAGGATTTGAAGTGTGTCTTAGGTTGCGAGATTGATGTTGTTGATGAAAGACAGAATGTGATAGAAAATAGTGATATGATAGGGATTTGCGATGTAGTACCAGATAGCATTGAGAGCGAAAGTAAAAATACAGAGCGAGAGAATGGTTTAACATATATAAAAAAAATGAAGAGTTAGTTGCAATGAGGGAGATCACACGGTTGTGCAGAGTGATACATAGGGCAAAGCAGCAGCTGGAGCGATTGCAAAATTGTTTACCAAGTGCATCAGTTAATGGAAAGAAGCAAATGTGTGATAAGAAAGAGTATGATCGGGAGTGTAAGAAAAATGAAGGAGCGAGTGTTGTACGGTGATTCATTAGTAAGAGGTGTAATAGATGAGAGTTTGACAAAATCATACTTACCAGGTGGGAAAATTAAGGATGTAAGTGATGTAAGAGGGTTCTTGATGGAAGAACCCTCTCTAGGATTTTCATTGTGTTGGACATCAACTTTATTCCTCTGTAATTCTTAGTCTTGTGCATCCCCTTTACTCTTGTAGATGGGGACAAGAGTACTTTCCCTCCATTCCTCGGGTATATTTTCCTGTTGACAAACTTTTATTAACAGGTCCCACAGCAGGTCAATTCCCTCTTCCCCCAGTGCCTTCCATGCCTCCGCTGGGATCCTGTCAGGGCCCATTGATTTTCCATTCTTCATCCTCTTTATGGCCTCCTTTACTTCCACTCTACTAATGTTCGGCACCATTTCCCTCATAAGGCTCCCCATCTTCTCTGCGAGTCCTTGCATTTTCTTCATTCCAAGTATATTCTCCATCTGTTTCTTATATCCACATCCCTCCTTAATACCCTTCACCAGTCTTTGATCTGCCTCACATGTACATTGTCTGTTGATGCCTTATTTCTACATTTTGCCAATCGATAAATCTTTCTCTGTCCTTCCTTTGTTTCTAATTGATCGTAAAGGTCTTGATATGCCATGGCCTTTGGCTGTGCAACAACTCTCTTGGCTTCTCGCTTTTTCTCTCTGTACTCCTCTCTGTCCACTTCCACTCTTGACTTGTCCCACTTCTGCTTTGCCTTCCTCTTAGCCATCACTGCTTCTTGTACATTATTATTCCACCACCAACCCTCCATCTGCTCTCTCATCTTTCCAGATGTTTCACCAAGCACCTCAAGTGTACAGCTTAGAATTGCTTTTGAATTATGTCACCACCAATCTTGTACACTTTCTAGTCCATCTGCCATCTTCTCTAACACCTTCTCCCTAAAACGGTTCCTCACACTCTCTTCTTTTAAGCAAAACCACTTAATTGTCTTCCTCCCATGGCTTTCAAAGGTTCTTATCTTTGACTTTATTTTATCTGGGCACAGCAGCTGGTGTTGCTGCGCCACTTGATCTGTTGGGATTACCTTGCAATTTGTTACTGCCTTAAGATGTTTTCTTCTAGTCAAGATGTAGTCAATCTGTGAACTGTTGTTGCCACTTCTAAATGTTATCAAATGCTCTTCCCTCTTACAGAAAAAGGAGTTCACAATTGCCAGAACAAACACCACTTCAAAGTCCAAAATCCTCTCTCCTTCCTGGTTCATCATTCCCACTCCATGGCTACCATGCACCCTTTCACAGTCCCTATTCTATCTCCCTATGTGTCCATTGTCTCCTCCGACAATCACCATCTCATTTTCTTCTAGTTTCCCTCATTTCTTCATCTATCACATTCCAGAATTCATCTTTCTCTTTTGCTGTACAGCCAACTTGTGGGGTGTATACACATAAGATGACCAGTTTCATTTGCATGATCTTGTAGTTCCTCCTACCCACTTCCAGTACTTTGCCCTTCATTCTGCCACACACCACAATTTCGACACCATTTCTTCCTCTTCCTCATCATGTCTGCCCCCTCTCTTCCCCTTCCAGTCATGCTTCCAACATTCTGTGTTCCCACTTGCTGGGCTCACTTCTTTAACACACCTGCCCTTGATGCAGTAGCCCTCGTCCACTTCTCGCAGCTGTAGGGCGATGTGGCTGCACATTGCTTAAGGGATATGCCCTAGCCCTTGTATCACTTTCTTTTTGACTCATTTGATCATAACTAGAGCTGGCAGTGAAGTTTTGAAGTTTTACAACTGGATGCCCTTCCTCACATCAACCCTCGCCATTTATCCGGGCTTGAAGACTGGATTTTTATATAACGAGGTTTTTCCCAAAATTACTCTTTCCATATTCTTTGTGTTGTTTTCAGATTTTCTAGGTATTTTTTAGTCAGACTCCAGGTTTCACTACCATAGGTCATTGTTGGGAGTGCACACTAGTTATAGATCTTTCTTTTTAGACAATTTAATAAATTGCTTTTAATTTATTAAATTCTCTCTCTATAATGGTTAAAAATTTTCCATCTTGTTATTCTACCTGAAATTTCATTATCAAGTTTATGATTGTTTGTAATGATTTGTCCTATATTTGTATGAATTCACTGTTTCAACCTGTCTTTAATTTATTTCAATTTCTTTTCATTCTGAAGTATTTCCACTATATATTATTTTTGATTTATTCATATTTATTTGTAGGCCTATATCCAGACTTATTTCATTTACTTCAATCATGTTCTAATTCTTTTGGTGATGTTGCTATTAGAATGGTGTCATTAGTGAATTGCAGATTGCTTGAGTATTCTCCATCAATATTCAGTCCTATTTTCTTCCAGTTCAATTTTTTCATAACATACTCAAGAACTGTAACAAATAATTTTAGTGAGATAGAGTTATTTCTATTTCTCTTTCTTTTCCATTTAAATTTATTACTGATGAGCCTCTCTCATATATATATATATATATATCAGTTAATATGTTAATATAAATATTATATATTTCTATATGCTACTTGGAAAAAAAAAGTCAACGGAGATCCATGGGTAAGGTGCATCGTGGCAGGTAATGGGTTACATGTTTATAGCTGGTATAAATTGGAGGAATATGATGTGCCCAAGTCAGTGCAGCTGCTGTGTCCAGGTTAAATGGCTTCTAGAAGGGAACTGATGGAGTTTGAAAAGGGGTGTTGTGATAGGATGCCATGTTGCAGGTCTATCTGTTCGGCAAATTGTGACAAATTGGACCATCCTAGATTATCATACCGAGATAGAATTGCAAGGAGTCAACTGCAAGTGCTACCTGCAGTGGACAATCCACCACACTCACCTAACATTATCATAAGGTGCTACAGATGATGCTATGTAAAAATTGCCATTCATCAGCTGACGCATTGAATGTGGAGTTCTAGGCATCAACTGGAACATAAATCTGTACAAAAATATTCAGAATCAAGGCTCACAACATGGACTTCCATGATAGGACTGCAATATGCAAGTTCCACAAACCAACATGCAGCATTGTCTTCAGTGGTGCAAAGAGTGTCTCTTTCAGCAAGACATTGCACTGTGTCATAAGGCTGCTGCTTAAATGCATGGTTGTTGGACATGAACATCACCACACTTGAGTGGTCTCTACAGAGCCCTAATCTTAATCCTAGTGAGCATCTGTGGGATGAATTGGAGCACTGGGTGAAGTCAAGGAATGTCTGCCCTATAATAGTCCAGGACCTGATTACATGCCTACAGGAAGAATGTTTCAAAATTCCTAATGACTGCTATTGTACACGTGTGGAAAGTATGCCCCATAAGATTGCTGCAGTCATCACAGCAAAAGGAGATCCTACATTAAGGCAGGTGCCGTGGATGTTTGTTCCTCAATCTATACTGTCTGTTGACTTCTTTCCAAGCAGTGTATGTTTTAAAGCTTCATGCATTTTACATACGTCTATTGAGTCATAAGATTTTCTTAATCTATGAAAGCCAAAGAAATTGGTATATTATATTCTTTTTTTTTTTTTTTTTCATTACTTATTGAAGACTTGTAAATGATCTAGTTGAGAAGGATGTTTCTAAAACCTGCATGTTCTTTTGTTTGAAAATTTAATGTTGTTCATTCTGCTATCTATAATTTTTGAAAACAGCTTATGAAGAACTGGTATGGTAGGTGGGTTTTAGGTCTATGGTTTCTGATGTCAGTTTTATCATCTTTTTATATAAAAGGATGATTTTTCCAGTATTCCAACTTTTAGGGTTTCTTCCTGTTCTTAAATACTCAGTATGCAATTCTGCTAGTTTTGTGTGCAAGAGATCTCCTCCACTTTTAAACATTTTTATTAGTATTCCATCAAGTCCATATGCCTTTCCGGATTTCATTTTTATAAGTGCATGTTTTACTTCATCATCTTTGTCTGTATATTCATTATAGTTTTCAGTGTCATTTTCTCTATTGTTATTTTCTATTACTTTCCTTTTATTTGTATATAATTCTTGATAAAATTTAGCTGTAATCTTCAACATGTTTGTTCTGTTTGTAATCAGTTTGAAAACAACATTTTTATCTTTTACCTGTCATATAAAGATTACTTGCATTATCAAGAAGTTTTCTTGTTTTTTTTATACTGCTGTTATTTTCTATTGCTATTCTTAATCATTTTTGTATTGAAATGTCTTATATCCTCTCTTATCTTTTTCGTGATTGAATATATGTTGATTTTCTAGGTGGGAGATGAATTCCATCACCCCACTTATTGGTGGCCTGAAGTGGCTTGAAAAAGTTCCATTTTTGGTCTCTAGAGCAGGGTTTCTGGACTATGTAAAAGTAAAAAATAAAAAAAAATATGTAAATTGATAAAAATATTTAAAAAATAGCTTTGCAAATAACCTTTTATGGGTGGGAGCAAAAGGGGAAAAATTGATCAGAGCAAAGTGTTTAGATCAGGAGACTAGAAAAAAGCAACAGTCATAACATGGAAGAGTTTACAGAAATCTTAAAGATCATCCCAGTTTGTCACTGTTCTAGTGGTATAAGGTAGGAGATGGATCAGCTGGGAGAATGCTGATCTGCGATGTGAATAAGGTTATAATTAGAGTTTACAAGAAGGGAAGAGAGCAAACATATATCTGTAGTGTATATGGAGGGAGCTATTTAAGAAAAAATTCAGGGTGCTCAGAGGATAATGAGGATTATTTGCTATTCTGGTGCCAGGTGAACAACTTGTGTTAGAAAGGGGAAAGGGACACTCTGAATAATAGTTGTGTAGGTTATATGTGAATGGGGAATGCAAATCATCCTTCAGACTGGTGTGTGATTAAAGTGTCTAAGAAGAGGAGACTGGTTATTTTCTTTTTCCTAAGGTGAACTGGACCTAATTACATTGTGTTTAGGATCCTCAGTTTTGAACTCATTAGCTTAAATTATATAGTTTAGTGATTGATGCATATAATTATGAAATGTGTATTAAAATTCTAACATTAAGTCAGAAATAGATATATTTGGAATAAAGCATACCATGAAATTTTACTTAAGTTAAAATTCAGTCCCTTGAACTTCTGTTATCTTCCCAATTCATGTTTTTATATTTATTATAAAGCTGATACTTTAACTGAGAGAGTAAGTAAATAAGATAAAATATCCTAAGTACATAAGTGATAAACTGTGAAAGACTATTTAAAAGAATAAGTTAGATATGAATTTGAAAGCAACACAATAAACTGTGAAATACTATATATATATATATATATATATATATATATATATATATATATATTTACAGAGTAATTGACTCACTTTAATGGCATGTTTAAAATTATTAACTGACTTAAACACCAAGAAAAAATATAAGAGATTTGATAAGGTTTCACTACTAGTTTCATCGGAAATGCTGACTTTGTCAGGTGAATACAGTACCAGGGAGTAAACCATATCTTAAAAATTGAAAATTGTTTGAAATTGAGTCCAAGCGTTAGTTCTGCCGTGAAGCACTTTGCATGTGAATGATATCAAGAGTATGCCAAAACTGGATTTCAGCGATATGTGAATCGGTAGGCTATAACTGAGATTGCTGTTTAGATGTGTTAGGTCAAGAGCTATTTCTTTGGATTTCAAGATACATCTTTCTAATTCATTGGAGCATTTATGTATGTTTGAAGTTAAGTTCCAATCTATTTGATGTTGTCGTCTTTCAACAACAGAACATCCTTCTTGCAAACAACAGAACCTGTGGTAGTGCCCTATCCAGTCACGTTTTATTCTCTGCCAGTACTCATGTCGAAGGACTACAACATCAAATAGACTGGAACTTAACTTCAAACATCCATAAATGCTCCGATGAATTAGAAAGACGCATCTTGGAATCCAAAGAAATAGTGCTTGACCCTACCCATCTAAACAGCAGTCTCAGTTACAGCATACCCAATTCACACAGTACTGTAATCCAGTTTTGGCATATTCGTGATATCATTCACACACAAAGTGCTTCACACCAGAACTAATGCTTGGACTCAATTTCAAACGCAACTACTACTTGTTCTAAACTCTGTGTTTGTCTAAAGTACAATATATTTTTAAGATGTGGTTTACTCCCTGGTATTGTATTCACCTGATGAAGTCGGCATTTCCGATGAAACTAGTAGTGAAACCTTATTAAATCTATTATATTTTTTCTCAGTGTTTAAGTCAGTTAACAATTTTAAATATATATATATATATATATATATATATAAGGTTTAAAGATTAAAAATATATGTGGACAAATAAAATTAAAATACAAGAAAAGAATGAATAAATAAAGATGAATGATATAGAAAGTTTTTTAACTTGGGTATATTGTGTATTCAAGATACCAAGTAATTTTATATAAACTTGGTTTTAATCCTATTTCCCAAGTAAGCAAACAGACAAGAAAGTCAAGTTTGCGCCTGCAAGTAGTGCAAAACCAAGACAACTCTTGGTAGTGCCGGTCAAGGCAACTTGTGGTAAAGGTGGATAAAGCTCTGACTACTTTCCTTAGTATTTTTCCCGCGGAGATGTATGATGCTAAACATTAAAGGCAATGGTCGCTACCCATACCTGTTTCGACCTTTATTGAGGTCTCTTCAGTGGGAGCCAGACCTGAAAAGGTCAGAGCTTTATCCACCTTTACCAAGAGTTGCCTTGGACTTGCACTACTTGCAGGTGCAAACTTGACTTTTTTGTTTGTTTGCTTACTTAGGAAATAGGATTAAAACCAAGTTTATATAAAATTACTTGGTATCTTGAATACATAATATACCCAAGTTAAAAAACTTTCTACATCTATCTTTCATCCTGAGATTTTATATTTATAAGGTCAAAGCACTTTGTGGCAACTTGTTTTGGTAAAATACATAATGAACTCTGCATTACTTCATCCTTAGCATTTTCAGGTCTGGCTTCCACTGAAGAGACCTCAATAAAGGTCGAAACCGGTATGGGTAGTGACCATTGCCTTTAATGTTTAGCATCATACATCTTCGCAAGGGGATGTGCTTTACATTATGGGAAAAATACTAAAGAAAGTGGTCAGAACTTTATCCACCTTTACCACAAGTTGCCTTGACTGGCACTACCAAGAGTTGTCTTGGACTTGCACTACTTGCAGGTGCAAACTTGACTTTCTTGTCTGTTTGCTTACTTGGAAAATAGGATTAAAACCAAGTTTATATAAAATTACTTGGTATCTTGAAGAGATGAATGATATTTTTAAATTATAGTGCATGAGCTCTTTCAACATGGCATTGTCTTCAGAATCATGAAAAGCACTCTGCTGAGGAAAGGAAAAGAATTGAGGGGTAAAAAAGTAGTGCAGCTCACTAAAATAGACTATATTGAATTATTATTATTTGGGTAACCTCAATGGAGTCAACAGATTCATTGTGGGAGGCTCACTCTACCAGCAACATGTCTATCATAATGAGCTTTGAAGTTATTTACACTACTTGCACTCACAACACACTCAAGCAATGCATTTCACTCACTAACAACTCTTCATGTAAAATATCTACTCCTCACATCATTCTTCACCACTTCTTTATATAATTTCCAGGGATGACCTCTTGTTCTTCCCATCTTAACATCAACTCTTTTTATAATTTCCTCTGTATTAATCTGATAGAATTCCTTAAGTAACTTGAAGATTTCTATCATATCTCCTCTTTCCCTCCTATCCACCAATCTCTATAATCCACATTCGATTAAACCCTCTTCATAACCAACACTCCTGAGTCCTGATATCACTTTGGTTATTCATCTTTGGACTCTCTCTAGTGTTTCAACATCACAATGGAAACTAGATGACCAGATCTGAGCACAATAGTCCTCCTTATCCCTACATATGTGGTCTGACCAATGCTTTATATAGAAACACCACCTCCTTATCCCTACATATCAACATACTTTTTATCATAGCACCACAATGTGCAATATTTGCAACAAGTGCGATGTGCCCCCGGAACTTCAGTCCACTGTTTACTATCACCCCAAGATCCTGAATCTCGTCCGCTTCCTGAAGTACAGCTCCACCAATACAGTACGTAATCTTATATTTGCAACAAGTGCGATGTGCCCCCGGAACTTCAGTCCACTGTTTACTATCACCCCAAGATCCTGAATCTCGTCTGCTTCCTGAAGTACAGCTCCACCAATACAGTACGTAATCTTATATCTCTGTATCCCAGAGTGTATCACCTTGCATTTATTAATATTAAAACTGCAACCCCCACTCATTTGTCCAAGCTAAAAGTCTATTCAAATCTGTAGAGAATTAACATCAACATCAGCAACTACTGCTGATAATTCTACTAACTTTGCATCATCAGTAAGCATTTGAAGATCCCCGGTTATCCTGGATGGCCGAGTTTGTTAGCGTATCTGCTCTCCAGCCAAGAGGCTTCGGGTTCTAAACCTGCCATGGGCATGGATGTTTGTGAATGTCCTACTAACTCTGTGTTAAAAGGGCATATGTGGCCGTACCACTTCCTCTAGCAAAAGGCTTTACTTCCAAAACCTGGTGGAGGTGTGGGAGTGACCATACGGTGTCTACGGATGTCAAATATGAAATTTATTTATAGTCAGTCCACATAAAGTAACATTGACAAGACCCAAGAACAGAACCTTGAGGCATGCCACTGGTCACCTTTTCTGAGACACGTCTCCATCGTACACACTTGCTGGTATCGGTCAGAGAACTAATCTCTATTCCATCTAACCAATATACTATCCATTCCTATCCTCTTTAGCTTGTACACCAGCCTATCATGTGGTAATCTGTCAAATACTTTTGCAAAGTCCAAGATTATCGCTATATATGATTCTCCCTTATCCAACACATTCATCACCTTATCATAAAACATAAGCAGATTGCTAAAACAAGACCTGCTCTTCATGAACCTATGCTGACCATCATAGAGAATCTTATGTCGATCAAACCAATCCTGTATTCTATTTCTAATCAATTTTTCCAATACTCTGATCACAACTGCAGATATACAGACCAGTCTGATTTGAAACTTCTATTCTCAAACCATGCATGTGGAGAGGTATTATTTTGCTTTCTTATCACTCCCTAAGAATCTTCCCCACTGCAAGACTTTCATTAAATAACCAGGACAATAAGAATCTTCCCCACTGCAAGACTTTCATTAAATAACCAGGACAAGGACATTGCTAACTCTTTTGCACATTCTTTAAAAATATGTGGTAATATGTTATCCATTCCTACAGCCTTATTAACATCTAACCCAAGCAATTCTTGATACACCTTTGATTCTTTCACCTTTAATTCTCCTAATTCTTGCCACCTTTCTACACGTTGCACATCATTCACACCATTATGATATACATTGATGAAGTGTTTTGTTAAATAATTCCACTATATCATTTGCTATGGTTGCTCTGCTACCATAACTATCTACCAGAATCAACCTACTATAATTATTTTTCCTCTTGCTTGCCACATAGCAGAAAAATTCCCTTGGATTAGCTTTGATTTGACCTGACTGGCTGCTCTCCTCTCATATTCTACTTTTTCTTTTTTAACCATGCTTGTCACTATTCTGGTCTGCACTTTATATTCTTCATGTCTGTTCACTGCAAACTGTCTTGTACTTCCTTCATAACAACTTCTTTTGTAACACTGTTTGCTTGATTCACTGTTCATCCATATCACTCCTACTCTATTTATTCACTTAACTTTTGGTACGCATGCTTGTGTCAGATACTGCCTTATCATTTCCCATGCATTGTCAACATCTTTTCTACAATTCGTCTACCTTATGTATTGATGCTAGTTGACTATGGAGCTTCTGATAATCACCCACCTTATAGTTCCTCATATAGACCTCCTTGATAACAACTTTTTCCTGTTTGACTACCTTCCAAACCAATATCTCATGATCCATTTCCACCAACAGGTGGTAGTGTTGATACCTCATTCACAACCACATCCTGTGAGGACATCACCGAATCTAACACCAATAAACCTCATGTTGCTTCCATCACATGCTACTTTAGATAGTTATCCTGCAGAAACTCAAAAATTCACTCTCCTTAAGTAACTAAAATTAGTTGCGTAGTCTTCCTGTTGAAATCGTGAGTTATCTATCTTGAATAAGTTTAAGAGAAGGTATGACAGTTGGTGTAGGTGATGTATGGCCTCCCTCAATAAGGCATTGACACTCTAAGGTGTCTGATAATATGTGTAATTAAAATGTGATAATGATTTTATTTTTTATTTGAAACCTTTGAGGTGCAACCATAGAGACCTAATGGTGGAGCATAGATGATGTTACAGTTTAGTTGACAAGGAAATCTATATACAGCATTATGGAATTTGAATATTTCTTTACTTGTTTGAATTTTGGTGCATTTTAAGAGTGTGGCCGGTTTCTGAGTGATAGTGAAGACTAATTTGTAGTCTGTGTGTTTAAAAATATAGTTAAAAGCTTTGTGTATATTTTGGATATAGGGTAATTTAACTATTTTACATGAAAGAAAAGTTTCTTTAATATGTGGAGTTGTTACATGAATTCTGTCTGTTAAGTTTGCGTAATTATCATTTGTTGTACTTTGATCAGCTGTTGTGTACTTCTGGTTTATGAAAATTTACATTCATATTTTGATATCAATCATTATTAAGATATCTATTGTAAGTGGAAATTTATATGCATTAGTAAAGTGTAAAAGAATGACTGATTTCTTAATGGAGTATGGGTCGTAAACGTTACATTCCTGCTTATGCCCTGAAGGAAATAATTGAAATTAAACAGTCTGCTGGTAAGGCTTATATGTTGGCTATTTGTAATTGAAGTTTTAAGGAAATTACAACATAGGCTAATATTAACTACAGTAAATTCAATTAATACTTCCACTATTTTGGCAAAGTAAAATTGCCATCAGGTACACAATACAATATGATATGCACATGCAGGCACTACACTGAGTAATGAGGCTAAAGAAAGTGGGCTAAAATGTGTAGTCTTGGCCATTTAGCTGAAGATCTGAGAATTAGTGCTTCTCAAGTTTCAGGTATCCAAATTTGTTGAGGTTTGGATAGTTTCTCAGGGCTGAGGCAGATTTCAAGAATAGCCTCTCATATTTTTATATGCTGCAGTGGAGTAGGGTGGCCTTCTTCTAGGGTTTCCTGTGGTGAGCATCCAGCAAATCCAGAGTGTGTCGAAATGGTGGAATCAGATGTAGTCCATGTGCTCAGAAATTCTGATTTTGGCTGCAGTAGGACAGTTTGCAACTGCAAAAGACGTGATAAATATCTGATAGATCTAAGGAATGTAGCTGGCTTTGATGGAGTTGATAAGACATGCCTTTTTTTGTGTGTGTGTGTGGTCTGTAAGGGATTATAAGGTTGTATTTTTTTAGAATTTTAGCTAGTTTTGTTGATGTGCCTCGAATATATATCAGAAGATTTGAGAAAGGGTTTTTTCTCCTGGAAACTCAGGTTTTTCATCCTGCATATAGACAAATCAAATGTTAGAACACATGCAATTTACAGATTTACACAAAAAGTACTATTATTGGTGGTGATGATGAGTGGCATTGATGGTAGTAGTAGTGATGTCGTTGCAGGAGAATTAAGTAGCAGTGGAGAGGGTGATATGTATTTAGCAAAGTAGAGAGCCCTCCTGTAATGAGTCCTTGTACTCCCTGGGGGTGTCATGTAATAATAATAATAATATATGGAATGATGATAGCTTTGGTGCAGTTTCTGTTTTTCAGGGGGGGAGGTATATTTTTTGGATATGGTGAGAATTGTGGCCATTGGCTAAGAAGGTTTTGTAAATGTGGTCAAGTTCAGTGGAGAGAGCATTGCTATCTGAACTAATTAATTTTTCCCTGTATTGTAGAGTTAATAATCCTCTACTGTTGGGAGGGGAAGGCATGACTGAATGTGTCAGTTTGTGTGTGGGTTTTCTGTAAATGGAGAATAGTAGGAATCCTTCAAGCTGGCTTGTAATTAAAGTGTCTAGGAAGGGGAGGCTGTTGTTATTTTCTTTTTTCTAAGGTGAACTGGATCCTGGGTTGTTGATTGTTTAGATATGTTAAAAAATGCTGAGAGAGCATTCAGACCATGTGGCCAAATGGTGAGCACATCAACAAAGCATATTCAAGCAGGTTTATGTGGGACAGAGTTTAAGGCTTTCTCTTCAAATGTCATCATGGCATAGTTTGGTGGGTTGGGGAAAGAGAAATTTAATTAAACAATTAAATATAAAACTTGAAATAAGTTATTGGGAATTTTTATAAAACTAGTTGATGATACATTTTTATGTATCAACTGTTTTATAAAAACAGTTGATAATACAGTTGATAATACACAACTGTTTTTATAAAACAGTTGATAATACATTTGTTTTTTCTAAGTAATGTGTTTTTAAAAAAACATGCATACTAAATTATTTTGTGTATTTCATTATTCTTAGATTCGTAAAATATCACATATGAATAGGGAAAATAAAATAAATAAATAAATTTAGGCCGTATGTTTCCCATTCAGCCTAAACTCTCCTTCTTCCCCCCCCCCCTCTCTCTCTCTCTCAGATGAGTTAATGATCAATACATTTTACCATTATCTTACTTTTCCACTATACTGTTTTTGTTTCAGGTATGTCTAGGTTTCATTCAAGATCTTGATGAGAATGGTATTCCTCAGGTCATCACAAATGAATATATTTTGGATAATACATTTGAAGTAGACATTGCTGGTAAAAGGTATCCTGCCAAGGTTAATGTCCATTCACCAAAACTGTCATATTCGCATCGTGATACCGACTCAGGTTATATGGCAACTCGATAGTGCTTGTGCTGCTAAATTATCTTTTGAAGTAATTCTCATTACCCAAAGAATTTTTGTTTACTCATTTTCTTTTGTAATATTTATATTACCAATAACAATAATTAAATTTGTGTATATATACAGACACATAATGCAACCTTGATATAGCAAGAATTCATAAACTAGGAAAAATACATATAATGAATACTCATCCAGACAATAGAAAATTGATTTATAAAAAGTTGTTGAAAGCTTTTTTTCTCTGTTATAAATTAAACTAAATTGTATTCTTGTTTAATCCTTCATCCAAGTGTACGCAAAGTTTTCACGTGAAGTATTTTCATGACTAGGCGACTTGTATATAAAGGCTAGTAGTGACTTCATGTTAATTGCCTTAGTATCCCATAATGTAAAGCACAGATCCTTCTGGGTGTGATTGGCATCTTTAATTTAATTTATAACCAAATATAAAAAAAAAAAAAAAAAAAAAAAAAAAAAACATAGCAATTAGCCCTAATCCAGAATATTTTAATATAAAGTGAAATATATGACTTCTGCATTACTTTGCCCTGTATCTCTTCTGTGTCTAGCTCTTGCTGATTACATTTTAATAATGTTCATCATTGTGCTTGATTTTGGGAAGTGGAGTGGTTCTGCTTGGAGGCAGGTTCTTGCCAGTCTCACTGAATAGAGCCACTGATGAGAGTTTAATGCGTCTAGGCATGATCCATTTGGTTCATCCACTAAGATTTTGTAGATCACTCTAAAGAGTGATCTACAAAATCACTCAGAGTTTTTAGAGAGTGGTACTCCCTGCACCTTAACAGTATTTTTATTATTATTATTATGTGATACTCCAGGGAGTCGAAAGACTCATTGAGGGAGGGCACCTACTCTACAGCTCTCTGTCTTTGCCACTCAATCTACCAACTACAGTGAACTGCAACTACCATCATCATCTACACCAATGCCATCTACCCACCACCACCAGTATTTTCATAGACAATCTCAAACATTCATGCCCATGGTGGGATTTGAACCCCCAGCCTTTTGGCTGGAGAGTGGATATGCTAACCACACGGCCAACCAGGCTGGCAGTAAAGGTCGATATCATTCTGGGTAGTAGCTCTTCCCATAATGCATAGCATTATACACACCTGAAAATATGTGTTTTGCATTATGGGATACTAAGACAATTAATGTGAAGTCACTAACTTCTATATACCAATAGCCTACTTGTGAAGATACTACACATTCAAAGTTTGTTTGCTTACAGATAAAGGATTAAACAAGAATATAATTTCTGAGTATCTTTAATTTATACAGAATTCTTATTTATACGAAGCATATCGTTCCTGTGCTGAAATGTAAATATTCATTTATAACAAAATTCAGTTCATGTATTACAAAGCTCATTTTCACTGTGAGAAATGAAGTATTTTGCATGATTAATACAACAAAGCTTGATGTCATCCTATTAATGTCCCATCAGCTGCATATGCAACCACTAAATTCTACATTTTCAAAAATGTGACGCTTACTCATCATCGACTACAGTAATTTCATATTGTCATTTCAATTATGTGGTTTCTTTTATCCTAGTTTCTAAAAAAAAAAAATGTTATCTTATGTTGATAGTTTGTCCTGCCTGAATTATTACTCTATTCTATTACTCAACTACATGTCAAAGATGTTCAAATTAAATTTGGATATATGTCAAAGAAAAATTTTTGATATTTTTAACAGACTCATTATTGCCAAACCTGAAGAATTTTCTGTTAGTATTGTATTATGAAATTCTTGAATTTTATTTTTGTTTAATCATATTGTATTGAAGCCAATGTTTGCTATATCAAACACCATTGTTACTAACTGACTCACTTGCTATAACAAAGAATATCTAAAAGTTCCAACCAAAGTCCCGTAGGTATAATGTTTGTAGAGGACGTTCACTTTAGCAAACTATTTTTTTAATGAGCTATTCTTATTGTTACTGTAAGTTTGCTATAGTAAGAGTCACTTATATTCTAAATTTATAGGAAGTTTAAAATTAAGTTGGATCAGTGAATTGGCTGTCAGATAGGCATCAGAAAGTTGTATGTGGCAGTGCAGTATCCCAAAAGAGAAGGTCACTAGTGGTGTACTGCAGGGGTTAGTTTTTTGGGATCAGTTTATATGTTAATGATATTGGGATGGAACTAGTGATATGCAGCTGTTTGCAGATGATGCAAAATTAGGGAGAGCAATGCAGAGTCAAGCAGATGTTATGGTCTTACAGGATGGCTTGAATAGATTGCATGAATGGACAGGTAAGTGGAACTGCCAAATTCAGTGTTGAAAAGTGTAAGGTTTTGAGATTTGTCAAGTAATGATGGGATGCAAAGTATACACTTGATGGGAAAACTTTAAAGGAATTAGAGGAGATGAAAGATCTGGGAGCGGTGGTTGACAAGGACCTGAAATTCAGGGGTCACATTGCACAAGTTGTGAAGACATCACATTGAATAATGACAATGATTTGGAGGATGCTAGCATGCAGAAATAAAGAGGTTATGATGCTATTGTATAAGGCCTTGATCAGGCCTCATATGGATTATTGTGCACAGGTTGCCAGGTTTTCATGGTGACGAGGATATGTTGGAAAGGGTCCAGAGAAGATTCAAAAAGGTGGTCAGTGGTTTTTGGAATGTGAAGTATGAGGACAGATTGAGAGAATGTAAATTGCAGAGCCTTGTTAATAGGAGGAAGAGGGAGGATATGATTGCATGGAAAATGGCTGGTGAGTGGAATGCCTGAATGTGTTGTGAATGTAGATACATTGAATCAGCTTAAGGCACAGTTGGATGAGCATTGTGTGCATAGTGTGTACCTCTCACAATGAGTCTTTGACTCCAAGGAGGTCAGATGTTAATAATAATAATTAACCCTATGTTTACTTGTACATGTAGCACTTCTTTTTTATTGTCTTCCATTAGGTAAATAAACTAAATTAATATATTTTTAATGTAATATATGCTTGTGTTTTGTATGTATATTATATATATATATATTAAAATGAAACAAAAATTTATGTAACTGGTAGTACTTTTTTACTAATTTTTAATTTCATCAAAAGTGTTGAAGATTTTTCATTTAAAACAGTGATTATATTAAGAAATCTTTGGATATTCTAACTAATGAGTTTAAAAAAATTACTTGTATATCAAATATTTTTCATGAATTTTTCAGGATTTGATGACACATAAACAAAATGAAAAAAAAAAAAATCTTGAAATTGTATTCTTGTATTCCATTATGTCTCATCATCATCAAATTTCTGATATGCATCTTCAAGAGGTGTACAGGATATGATAGTACTACATGAAAAACTTACATCATTATTAACTTCCTATCTACAATTTTCCTCCAAATCAATCTGCTACCTGTCAAGACTCCAACATTATCAGTCTTCTAAGGCACTTTTTACTGTATCAGTCCACCTATATCTCGGTCTTCTCTGGGTCTTTTTTCCCCAACCTGGCAGAGAACACTTGTTTTGCTAATCTTTCCTCTCCCATTCTGTTTACATGACCATACTACCTGAGATTAGCTGCTAACACTGTTAGGATGCTAACAATGTTAAGTTCTTTCCTAATATCCTTGTTTTTAATATGATATTGATACTGATGCCATCTGTTCACATCTCTAATCTTTCCCAGGACCCTCATATCTTTGGTCAAGTGTTTTATTTCTAACCGAGCTCTCAGATCCATAAGTGAAAATTGGCTTGAACACTGTCTTGTATACACTAATTTAGTATTTTGACTAATTTCTCTCTTACTCCATATAAATTTATTCAGTTGACTTCCTACTATACCAGCTTTATTGATTCTGTTATCTATTTCCATATTTAATTTACCATTTTCACTAAAAGTAGCTGAAATATTTTACTTGTTCTATAGGTTCTCCATTCACAATGCAGTTGATATTTCAATGCTTCTGCCTATTTTCATTGTCTTTGTCTTGATATTGCTGACCTTCATACCAAATCTGTTACAATAGTCATTCAATTTAGTCAGAGAATTTTGTAGACTTATACTGGATTTATTTAGAAGAGTAAAACATCATCTGCATAAAGTAACGAGCTGAGATTAACATCTCCCATTTTGATATCAGGTTTAATATCACTTTCCTTCATAATGTGCTCCATATAGTGTATATAATGTACATCCATGTCCGACACCAGATTTAATATTAAACCATCTTTCTGTACTTCTTTCAATTCTAATTGCTGACTTACAACTCAAATAAAGATAAGTATTGCTTGATATAATATCCCATTTACACTATATAACTGGAGTGATTTGGAGAGCTTTTGTCTTGCACTTGCCATATGCTTTTTTCAAATCTACAAAACTTAAATACAGATCTTTGTTATATTCTCATGATTTCTCAACTATTTGTCATAAAATGAAAATCTGATCATGACAGCCTGAATCCAGCTTATTCTTCACCAAGCTTTTCCCTCCACAATCCTTCTCGGCCATCTCTCAAGTATGCTTGCATAAATCTTACCAGGACACTCAATAGGGAAATACCTCTGTAATTCTCACATTTCAGTTTTATTTCCCTTTTTATATATAGGTACTATGAGAGCTCTACTCCAATCATCTGGAATTCATCCCTCTGTCCAGGCTTTTTGAACTGTGCAGTGCAGGCACTGTAAGACTTTTATACCACCATACTTGTATATTTCTGGTCAAATATCATCTACTCCCATGCCTTTCCACATTTCAGGCTTTTGATAGCTTTTTCTACTTCAAGTATGGATATATATTCCTGATTGCAGTGTTTTTTTTACCACTGTGCTGTTATTGATTGTTTGGTTTCACAATTACTCCATACCTCAAGGATATCTTTTTCGCCAGTTTTTCATGTCACCTTTATCATCTCTAATTCCTTTTACTCTACTCTTTTCTCCACTTCTGAGCTTTTTCAACAGCCTCCAGAATAATTTGCCACCTTCTTGATATTTATTTTCTATGTTCTTACCAAAGTCTTCCCCATGACTTTTGTTTAGCTAGTTTTACACACTGTTTAGCTTTCTTACATTTGTCTCTGTATTCTATAAGAACACAAGGTGACTTATTTGCCAGGAACTTTTGATATGCTTTCTTCTTTTCTTTCACTGCCTCTTTAACTTCCTGTGTCCACCATGGAGTTCTTATTTTTCTATCCTTGCAGACAACCTCACCACATGCCTCTCTGGTTGAATCAATCAATGTTTTCTTCAGGATTTGCCACTATACCTCCAACTTTTGGTTCCTGTTCTCAAACTCTTTCATTTTTTCTTGAATAATGTTTGTGTATTTTAGTCTACAATTCACATCTGAGAGCTGCACAACTTTTATTTGCTTTTAAACTTTCTTACATGTTCTTCTTTTCAATATGAAATTCAATTTCATCCTGCTCAAGACTAAATAGTGATCGCTTCCAATTTCAAATCCTCTGTACACTGTGGTGTCCTGTACCAGAGAGAAAACATCCCTATCAACAATAACATAGTCAATGAGATTTTTCTTATTCCTTGCCTCTTCTCTCCATGTGAATTTGTGCACATTTTCATGTTAGAATATTGTGTTAGAAATAATCAGTCCATGTCCTGAGCAGAATCCAGCAGGTATTTGTCATTATTATTATATATAAAATGTAAATTTTATAATTTATAATATCCAAAATTAAACTTTATAAATAAAATTTGTAAATAATCCAAATTTATAATATCCAAAATTAAACTTTATAAATAAAATTTGTAAATAATCCAAATTTATAATAATTTATATATAATATCCAAAATATAAAATTATGATACAATATAACAGAATTTCCATTATGTCTTTGCTGAAAAAAAAAAGAGACCAATTACTAGAGTTAACATATCTTATCTGTCATATTGTTTTCCCCAAGAAAATTGGCTTTACACACATATTGATATAATCTACATTGTTTTTGTAACCTTTTGAGTACTTTAATCTCCCTAAGTAAAAGAAATGTCTGGCATATATGAATAGAAGGGTACAAGGCTAGCAGTATGAATTTATCCCATTCTTAATTATATTTTTCTTCTCTGCGCTGTCCTTTTAACTTTTATTTTCATTAATTTGAAAAAAAAAAATTAAAAAAAATAGTGATATATTTACATAATAGCTAAAATCATTGTTAATTTAAGAGAGTTAATCAGTCAAGTATGTTAAAGAATTTGGTACTACTGGTTTGTTCTTTAAAATTGGAGCAGTTCTATTTTGCTGTCAGGTGTGAAAAAAAAAAAAATCCTAGAGATAAACAGATAACTTACATTAAATAAATTGATTTAAATCATAGAATTTTCACTTTGTTAACTTATTAGTAACATTCTTGCCAAGAGCTCATTCATTATCACTTCTCTTCCACTCTGCATTATCACACCAAGGCAACACATCCACTCCCTTCTCTCTGACACGCTTTTCTGCTGCACTGTCCATGCATTGTCCAAACTCAAACAGATCTAATGGCCTATGTTTATCTCTGTTATAGGATATAGTATATTTTTAGTCAGCTAATCATCCACTGTAGCAGTTTTTAGAATCCTTCTGTTAATTATGTTGTTTCATTTTTTTTAACTGTAATGAAGCAACATAATATGCAGTTAACAGGACTCTAAAATCACTGTAGTAGCTTTAGTAAGGTAACAATTATTCAAACAATTCCTTATTAAGTAAAAATAAACAAACAAATAAATTAGGGATGGTTTGCAGACTGAAAATGTACTATCTCCTATCATCATCATCAAATTCCTGACATATATCCTCATGGGGTGTACAGGATTTTATGATAGTACTACATGAAAAGTTACATCATTACTAACTTCCTATCGATAGATTTCCTCCAGATTAGCCTGTTATCTGTCAACATGTCAGTATTATTAGATCTTATATATGTGTCTTCTAAGGCACTTTTTACTGTGTCAATCCATCTACATCAGTGGTTCTTAACCTGGGCAGTATTACCCCCCCCCAGGATGCTGTGAGCGTTGAAGGGGGGGGTGCTGACGGGGGTAAGCATTATAATACTACTAATAAAATAAAAGCCAAAAATTCCATATT
The DNA here is from genome assembly GCF_054136105.1 of Typopeltis vanoorti. Classification (NCBI taxonomy): domain Eukaryota; kingdom Metazoa; phylum Arthropoda; class Arachnida; order Uropygi; family Thelyphonidae; genus Typopeltis; species Typopeltis vanoorti. The sequence goes on along the minus strand of NC_143549.1, from coordinate 100,767,020 downwards.
TAATCTAGCATCCCTATTTATATTATACTTTTGACAACACTGTCCAGAATATTGTATGTCTGGCAATACTGTTCAAATTTAATTGCTACTTTACTTATTTTTTAGAATTTTTACATTGAAAGTTAAGTATTTGGGCCACTTTTTGGTCTGAATTTTTCTATATTGAAAATAATTAATTTAATCTATTTTTAGCAGTATCACCCACTTTTAGAAACCTTATCTGCTAGTTTTCCTAACACCTATCTGCCAATGCTCGATTGCAGTTTACATCTAGCCAGTGATATCATGTGGTGCACTGTAGCCCATTAAAATGAATGGAAAAAGAAAGTGTTGTCAATTCAAGTGGATATTTAAAATATGGAGTTATTCCGTCTATAAATAATGAGCATTTACCAATGTGCTTAATATGTGAAAAAACTTTGCTCAAACGTAGGAATGAAGCCTTCAGTAATGATTGAGCATTTAAGAACAAAGCATCCAAATAAAGCAAAAAAGGATGTGGAGTACTTACACGAATTAAAGACTAAATTTGAAAATCGTCCTGGACTTAAAGGATTGGTCATAGTGCAAAGTAACCAACAAGAGAAGGGCATGCTATAAATGAAATTTTAAATACGATGATTGACCCAGGTAAAAGTAATATGACGTCGTCAGTTCCTCTCAGCAATAGTTCAGTATCAACAAAATGGCAAAGGACATTGAAAAAAAAAAAAAAAAAAAACTTTGTGATGATTTAAAAACCATAGAATTTTCTTTACAACTTTACGTGACAATGAAGCATGGCCTACGTGCATTATATAAATACTAATGAAGAAATTCTTGAAGAGTTTCTATTTGCTGAACAATTGAAAATCAACACAAAAGGTTCTACAATTTTTAAGGTTGTTAAAGACTTTATTAATGCTAAAAACATTCCTCTCACAAATATTGGTGCGTATGCAACTGATGGAGCACCAGCTATAATTGGTCATCACCGTGGATTTATGGCACATTTAAAAGAAGCAGTTCCAAATATCTTTACAATTCACTGCATTCTTCATAGTCAGTACTGAGTTGCAAAACATCTTAGCAGGAGACTACATAAGACTTTGGGCGATGTTATTAAAGCAGTGAATAAAATAAAAGCCCAGTCATCGAATATCCATATTTTCTGTAAACTTTGTCATGAAAATGAAGAATTTGAGCGTCTTTTGCTTCACACTGAAGTTAGAGGCTCTCAAATGGAAACTATCTGTGATGCTTTAATGATCTCTACAATACTGTTTTTGAATTTCTTAATTCATGTGATGAGAACACATGTAATGTTCTAAAAAAGGAAAAGGTTGATATCATATATCTTTCCAATATTTTCACCAGATTAAATGAGGTTAACATCAAATTGCAGGGAAGCAACATGAATCTTATTAAAGCAAAGGGAATTATCATCAAATTCCTGCCATGTACCCTCAAGGGGCATACAGGATATGATAGTACTACATGAAAAATTTACATCATTACTAATTTCCTATCTACAATTTTCCTCCAAATCAGTCTGTTATTTGCCAATATTACCAGATCCTATATTTCTATCGTCTAAGGCACTTTGTACCGTATCAATCCACCTATATCTTTGGGGTCGTTTTCCTGCCAACTTGGCAGAGAACACTTGTTTTGCTAATCTTTCCTCGCCCATTCTGTTTAAGTGACCATACCACCTGAGATTAGCTCTGCTAACGCATTCCTGGATGCTGACAATGTCAAGTTTTTTCCTAATATTCTCGTTTTTAATATGATATTGCCATTGATACCATCTGTTCACACCTCTAATCTTTCTCAGGACTCTCATATCTGCGGTCTCTAGTCTTTGGTCAAGTGTTTTACTTCTGACCCAGTTCTCAGATCCATAAGTTAAAACTGGTTTGAACACAGTCTTGTATACAGCTAATTTAGTGTTCCAATTTCTCTCTAATTCCATATGAATTTATTCAATTGACTTCCACCAGTTTTGTTGATTCTGTTGTCTATTTCCATATTTAATTTACCATCTTCACTAAAAAGCATGCTTAAGTAGCTGAAATGTTTCTTGTTCCACAGGTTCTCCATTCACAACACAGTTGACATTTTCAGTGATTCTGCCTATTTTCATTGTCTTTGTCTTTTTATTGCTAACCTTCATACCATATCTATTACAACAGTTATTCAATTTAGTCAGAGAATCTTGCAGACTTGTAGTGGATTTATTTAGAAGTATAACATCGTCCGCATAAAGCAAAGAGCTGACATTAACATCTCCAATTTTGACATCATGTTTAATACCACTTTCCTTCATAATGTGATCCATATAGATAATGTACATCCTTGTCTCACACCAGATTTAACATTAAACCATCTTCCTGTACTTCCTTCAATTCTAACTGCTGACTTACAACTCAAATAAAGACTAAGTATTGCTTGATATAATGCCCCATTGACACCATATGACTGTAGCGTATTGAATAGCTTCTCTCTTGGCACCTTGTCATATGCCTTTTCCAAATCGACAAAACTTAAATAGAGATCTTTGTTATATTCCCATGATATCTCCACTATTTGTCGTAAAGTGAAGATCTGAACCTGAAAGCCTCTATTTGACCTGAATCCAGCTTGTTCTTCACCAAGTTTTTCTTCCACAATTCTTCTCAATCGTTTCTCAAGTATACTTGCATATATCTTACCAGGAACACTCAGTAAGGATATACCTCTGTAATTCTCACATTGTTTTATTTCCCTTTTTATATATGGGTACTATGAGAGCTCTACTCCAATCGTCTGGAATTCGTCCCTCTGTCCAGGCATTCTGAACTATGCGGTGCAGCCACTGTAAGACTTTTATACCTCCATACTTCAGCATTTCTGGTCGAATATCATCTACTCCTGCTGCCTTTCCACATTTCAAGCCTTTGATGGGTTTTTCTACTTCAAGTATGGATATGTATTCCTTACTGCATGCCTGGTCAGTGTTTTTTATCACTGTGCTGTCATCACTGCTTGTTTCATTTAGCAAATTTTCAAAGTAATTACTCCATACTTCAAGGATATCTTTTTCTCCCGTTTTCATGTCACCTTTATCATCTCTAACTCCTTTTACAGCACTCTTTCCTCCATTTCTAAGCTTCTTCAACAACCTCCATAATATTTTGCCACCTTCTTGATATTTATTTTCTATGTTCTTGCCAAAGTCCTCCCATGACTTTTGTTTAGCTAGTTTTACACACTGTTTAGCTTTCTTACATTTGTCTCTGTATTCTCTAAGAGCACAAGGTGACTTATTTGCCAGGAACTTTTGATATACTTTCTTCTTTTCCTTCACTGCCTCTTTAACTTCCTGTGTCCACCATGGAGTTCTAATTTTTTTATCCTTGCAGACAACTTCACCACATGCCTCTCTAGCTGAATCAATCAGGGTTTTCTTCAAGGATTGCCACTGAATCTCCAAAGTTTGGTTCCTATTCTCAAACTCTTTCATTTTTCCTTCAATAATCGTTGTGTATTTTAGTCTACAGTTCACATCTGAGAGCTGCTCAACTCCTTAACTTATTCACTGACAGTGTACTCACAACTACTTCTGATAATCCATTCTGCTAGTTCACTTACTCTCCAAGAAAAAATCTAGTTTACATCCTCCTTGTTCTGTCTCCTGGTTTCACACAGAAAAATTTCTTTTGCATATATTCTATAAAACCTTATTAGTTGCTTCTTTTTTCAATCATATTCCCTCGTTTCTGCCTGTCATTTATATTTTGTAACTGGATGCCTCAATCTCTTGTTTAAGAGCATTTCACATACCTGTCATCATCTTGATCACCTGCCACTGTAACCTCTCCACCACTTGAAGAAATGCAGTCGAATCTGGGCATAGTAGTCTAGATGTGGTTGTATCAGAGCTATATATTATTATTATTATTATTATTATTATTATTATATGGGGCCAGGGATTTGGGAGTGTTGGTGGATAGGTCGTTGAAGTTTAGGGGGCACATTGCAAAAGTAACTAAAACAGCTCACCAAATCACTTGGCTTCTGAAAAATACTTTAACATGCAGAGACGAACAAGTTGTTGTTCCTCTGTATCGAGCCTTGATAAGACCCCATCTGGACTTCTGTGCCCAGCTATGGGCACCAGGGTTTCTTCATGATGGGGAGGAAGTGGAGAGGGTCCAGAGATGAGTGACCAAGATGATAGCAGGTCTGTGGAATGAACCTTATGAGAATAGGTTGAAGATTTGTGGGTTGCAGAAATTGGACGATAGGCGAAGGAGGGGTGATATGATTGAGACATTCAAATTACTGAAGGGTTTTTATAAGATTGATCCAGAAGATATTTTTGAAAATATGACTGGTGGTGGGAGGACTAGGGGCCATGCATGGAAGCTGGGCAAGAGCGTGGTTGACAAGGGTGTTAGAGCTAGGTTCTTTACTTGGAGAGTGGTAAATGAGTGGAATAAGCTTCCAGAGTCTGTTGTGGGTGCTACGACCGTGAATGAGTTCAAGGCAAGGTATGATAGATACTGTGTGAATGTTGAATAGTTTTTCTTGATATGATGTTAGGGCCTCCCTCGATGAGTCTGTCGACTCCTTGGAGTTTCCCGGAACAATAAAAATAATAATAATAATATATGGTATCTTCACAGAGTCCAGAGACTCATCGTGGGAGACCCAAACTAACTATTATACACACAAAACATATTATACCTCTCCTTAAACGCATTCGCTTTCAGAGAGCTCACAATGAATTTTTGCAGTCCATTACACTCATTCACCAATGAGATGTAAAAAATGGAATGGAAAAAAAAATCTAGTCTGCATACCCCTACTAAACACACTCTTACACAACTTCCACAGATGGCCACTAGTTCTCTATTTGTCATATATTGAAAAATTTCCATTGCATCAATTTTATAAAACCCCTTTAATATGTTAAAAGTTTCTATCATATCCCCTCTTTTCTGCCTATCAACTAAACTTTGTAAACCACAAACTTCAATCTATCCTCATAGGGGGCATTCCACAGACCTGTCACCAGCTTAGTCACTCAGCTCTGAATCTTCTACTACCACCTCCTAGTAGTCCCAAAGAAACCCACATCATCAAATCTTTTGTTTAAATCAGCTGCATTCCTGATTATTCTGCCTATCTTTGTATCATCAGCAAATAGCTGTATGATGCCTGTCAAATCCTTCCCAATTATTTCAGTTACAAAAAGTGGATAGATTCAGTTATCAGTTTTTTAAGTCACAACTGCAGACTGCACATGATGTATTTAATAATACACCTGATTAACTGTTATATTATCAAATCTACGAACCTAACCTGCACATTATTTATTTTTGTGACAAGCCCTCATAGTTATCACATCAAGAAAGACAGCAGCAGTTGTCACATTTCTAGTGACAAATCACCAAAGTAAAATTGTCAGAAAGTTGAAATAGCTGATAATTATATAGCAGTATAAATAAATGTTTTCATGTCAGATATTTGGAAATTCAAAAGTGAAATAAAAGAAAAAATATTTGTCACATAAAGTTTCAACTGAATTTCATTATACCTCATGTAAATAATCAAAAAATTAATAAAAATATGCATAATTTTAGGCACTGTGATTAAACTTGTTGTTTTTCATAATTGGATTGCTGAAACTTGATACAACAATGAAATATACTATGACTGGTATATATATTTAAGGAACTTTTGTGAAACAACTATATATATATATATATATGTGATTTTTAAAAATGTCAAGTCTCTTATTTAAAGAATAGACCTGCCACTTTCAGTGATTTAAAGGAAATTACTCGGCTTTTTATTCTACATCTAGAGATGTAAAAATTTTCCAGTTACAATGCTATGTCATCTACATTTGCTTAAGATATAAATTTTTTAAGCTTCACATAAAACTTTCATTTTATAATTATGCATTCCACAAAGCATAACTTGTTTTTCTTGCTGGAAACACAACTGATGACATCATTCAAATGACAGTCTTAGAAAATGAGGGTGACTTTTATACAGATGAATTTGTTAACAAAATAAAAATATTTTTCTTTACTAGACAAAACAGTTCTTTCATATTAAAATTCATTATATATTCCATTATGTTTCCTTATATGTATTTTTAGTTTTAGCAGCAGATTGGGTTGGTGAGGAATATGAAAATGCTGTTTGACTAATATCAGATTTGCTGTGTTTATGGCTGACAGACTTGCTGACTGATGGCACCAGGCCAGGCTGTGATGCAGCTCTTCTTAGTAATGGCTGAGTGTCACTAGAACTCTCCACAGTGTCTTCTGAATGTAGCTGTTTATGAGAAGAAAGCCAAGAATAACTACTATCAATTAAAAGATCCTCAGGGGGGTCCTTTGGTTGTCCTTCTGTCTGTTCAGAGGTAGAATGTAAATATAAGGCTACATCATGGCCAACATCTACATGCTGGCCTTGGAATTTAAATGACCTTTGTGGAAAACAAAATAATGAAGTTCCTGTACAAATTTGATTCTGATTGGAAATTGATAATATATTTTGAGAATTTAAATTATTGCTAAGTTCACTTGATTTATTCGTCAAACTGGAGTTTATATCCTGAGAAGAAGAGGTAGTGGTTTTATTGCACATAAAACTGCCATTACTCAAACTGGAAGATGAATGCTTCTTTGGTGACTGAACACTTCTTGAATTTTGATGTTCTATGAGCACAGGTGTAGATGTACCTTCAGTTTTCATGTGTGACTCACTGAAGAAACCACCCTTACATGTAGTATTTGATTGCTTTTTGCTATATCTTTCTGTATAAGATGTCATTTTAGATATATCATTATGCAGCATTTGTTTTTCATAAAATGGATGTAGGTTATCTACATTTTGTTTGTCTCCTTTTCCTGTATGGGTAAAACTATCCTCCCCTTCAGTGGAACATACAGAAGTATCTTCAGGGTTCCTTTGCTGAACAAACTTATTTTCTTTGGTGGAAGATAAAAACTGAGATATAGTATTAGTTGATGGACAAGAACATGCTCCTTTGCATTCACACATAGATGAAGAAGAATTATTAGAATTTTGTCTATCAATGGTAGCTTTCTTTTTTCGCTTGTTTTCAGCAGTATTGTTAAAGCTAACTCCGCTTTGCTGATCACTGATTAAAGAAAGATTACAGTGAGCACTATCAGAATTGTTCCTGTTATTTTTCTTTTTGCTTTTGTTTTCTACATTGTTATGTGTAGTTTCTTCTTCTTTACACATTTTATCTAATGAGGTATTTACCAAAGAACTGTTAGATGATATATCTGCTAAATGTACATTTTCATTAGAAGTAGAATTTGGAAACATGGTTGTTTGCACAGGTTCACTAGAAATCTCTTCAGAGTCACTTACTAAGCTAAGATCTGATATAAAAGGATATTTTGGAGAAGCCTTTGAAAAATTTTCCTGTTTTCTGTGTGAGGGAGAGCTACGGGGTTCATGCCTAGTCGTGGATATCCTCTCAGAATTATTTACTTCTTGTTTAGAATTAGGAGTATTATTAGAGGTGATTGCAGCAGCAGAAGGTAATACTACACATAGTACAGATGATGTGTTATTCATTGGTGAAGAGGATGAATTTCTACAGCAGTTTCCAACCTCTGTTAGTAAGGGTGGTAGTGAACAGTCAGGAACAAATGCAACATTGTCAATACCTTCTCGATTAGTTTCCAAATGACGGCAGTGTTCCCTCATTATGCTTGTGTAGGTTGGTGGTGGTGGCATATAGAATTTAATAACATCTTCATATGATGGAGGAGGATCATATATTGGAGGATCACCTGATATGACATGCCGAACAGGGGGTGAATTCTCTGCTTCTGAAAGAAAAGCACATTTAAGATTAATCATTATATATATATATACATAATAATGTTTCAGGAATTGTATCAGTATTTCTTTTATCTATGTACTTTTTTAATATGACGAAATTTTTTTCACAGTATGCTATTATGCACTGGTATGAATATTCAATCTAATAAAGTTTCTCAGAACACATGCAGAGAAAGAGAGAGGGGGAGGGAGGGAGAAGGGTATGTGATTTCCCACCCATGAATGGTAATATAGTACCCTAACTGGGCTAAGGTTATTATATATATATATATATATATATATATATATATATATATATATATTGTTTTGTTTTTTTTTACATAACCCAGAAACCCTACTCTAAAGAGCAAACATGGAACTTTTTCAAGTTCCACTGTCACAATTATTATAGCCAGTGGTCTCAAAGTGAATATTTCATTCCTAAAGCAGAATTCAAACCTGAAGCCTATTAGTTTGAGAGCAGTATGCTATCCACTCAGCCAATCAGACTGACAGACTGCATAAAGATTTATTATGAATAAAGTTAATTTTAAGTGACAAGTTCATCGCCAATAAATATTACTTTCATGAGCAGTGCCTCTGATTCCATAGAATCAGAGGTACTGTACATGCATTACTTAATACCTATCATACTTCACAAACTCAGTTACTTGCAGCAACAATCTCTTGCTAATACATTCTTTTGCAATTTTCCCTGTTCTCTTGCTTCCTGCCATGTATGGAAAAATACTATTCCTGTCAGGATGTCATCCTCATTCAACAATTTTTGGATGAATTAACTCAATCAATGCACCCATTTCATTTCCCTTGTTTCTGATATGTCAAGCATTCATATACAAAGATAACAGCTAATTCCTGGATCTATAAGTTCACTGATACCACTTATTTGATATGACTTCTCCTTACCCTCCCTGAGCCAAGCCTTTTTTTTTCTACTTACTCATCCCAGAACCTTCTTCAAATCCAACTGTTTTCCCTACATCCTAGGCCATCTCATTCTCTTCTTGTCTACACACATTCATATCCTCTTTGGGCATCAACCTTACTCATGCTGTATTCCCCCTCTTCTCCTGAGTCTGCATTTCACTGTTTGTCTTGCACACTTGTTTTCTCATTCTCTACACTCATGCTTCCCACATCATTCATAAGCAACACTTCAATTTCTCTTTCCTTACTCTCCTGCTCTATCACATCACTTCTTACTTGCTCAGATTCATACTCTCCAATCATTACTCTCACTTCCGACAGAGAATCTCCAAATGACTCATATCAAAAAACATTCAAATGCAGTCTAACATTCTTATACAATTCATTTCATCCTTCAAATGCATTCCACACATTCGCAAACTCCACTAACAAACTGTTCATAATTCTTGCTCTCCATCTCATCATTATCATACCTGGGTAATACACTGACTACTTTTCCTATCACACTATTATCTTTAATTCTTCTCAACAACCTCCTGATATCCAATCTTACATTCTCCTTGTTTCTTGCTTGCTGCATTAATCACTCTATTCAACACACACACACACACAAATCTCCTAAATTTTGTACTCATGAGGATGCCTGCCTGCAGTAAATCCATAGCATCTTCTACTGACAAATCTCTTTTAAATGTTAACAGCTAACTTGAAGATTTCAAAAAGATTCTCTCCCCTGTTGTGATTCAGCTAAATTTTTTGTATCTTTTTATTATTACTATTATTATTATACAAGAAATTCCCACTTAACTGGCTGTTCATGTACTATGCATGTGTCCAATTATGTTTTGCAGAAAAATCCAGGCACGATTTATTTCTCATTAAATATTCCATTTTGAGATTATGCTTGAGTGAATTAATCTGAATTAAAATCTTAGTTCCACACATAGTTTTCATTGTTTATATCACTGTTTTAGAATGCTGTAAATGTCATTAACATGTTGTACAGTGCTGATGACATTAAAGCACTGCATAGCAGTGATGTCATTATAGCATTTTACAACATGATTTTTCTTTGAATGATCATGTTGTAGAATTCTATAATGACATCAGCATTACATCACTCAATTATGATATACAGAAATAGTTTCTGTTTTAATGATATGTCTCCATGTACTTGTTACTATTTTATGTATTATACTTTATGCCAAATTTGAGGTCCCTAAAAATTAGTGGCTATCTTACTCCTTTGTATCTAAAGCCAGCTATGATTCTTGATATCAGGAGCACTCTTCTTTTCCCACAGTTCAAGTAGTCCATAAAAATTCTTCAGTCAGTCCTTGATGAGCACTTAGCTTTCAGCTCTGTATGCAAAATGCCTGTTCAATTTTTATGTTGTCTATCCAATTTATTTTAAGTTTTTCTCTTTTTGGAGTTCCTGGAATAAGTCTTTCAAGGACTTGCATTGGGAGGCCATTAGATCTGTTGATATGACTAAGTCAGATGAGTTGTTTCTTTTGAATCTTTGTTATGAAGTTATCTCTTCTCAGACGAACTGTTTCTTTTGATTTACTTCAGAATTTTTGAAATGCAGTGGAATCTTTTTTTAGAAGATGTCTATAGCACCTCATTTCAAATGCTGTCAGGAGCATTAGCAAAACAGAAAGCCAGCATTTAATTATAGATTAGGACAATAATAAAATGTATTTTTTAATTATTGCATGATATTTATTTATAAGGGAAGGAACTGCAGATTTCTTTAGCTTACAAGAAGAGGTATTGCACACCAGTGAAATGACTCTTCTGTAAACTACACTGTGATCAAAGAGATCATGGCAGTTCTTAGATTACAGAATGCCAATGTGGTACAGCTATAGCAAGAATATTGGAATGTGGTTTTTGTGTAATTATGAATTTTTTTCCTTTATGTGAACTTTCTAATTAATAAGCTAAATAGACTTACCAATATCAGCACTTATGGTGTGTAAGACTTCTCTGTTTATAGCATCTTCTTGCTTTTGTCTGTGTAGCTTAATGAGAATCATGACTGTAGTTAAAACAAACATTCCGAGTCCTGCTAGACTGGTTACTAAAATCAGAGTATTAGTTCCAGCTGCTGTGGAGCTTTCTTGTTTGGGGAAATAATAATTTGGAGTGAGCGTTCTCCACCAGTTTTTATCATCTGGAGAAACTGTTCCTCGACCTGAACCTTAAGTTTTTAAATTTAATCAAATTAGTATTTTGGCATAACAGCACATCCATGTTTAAACACTACTTCAAAATAGAACTTAATATAACACGTCCCTATATCCAAGGGCTTGACAAATTATGCATAATCCTACTCACCACAAAAAAAAAAAAAAAAAAAAAAAAAAAAAAACTTACCTCCCCTTTTTTTTTAATGATATGGCCCAGTAAGTCAATAGAAGTTTCATTAAATGACTGGTGTGGTGTATTGTTGTTTGGAGAACATTTTCTTTGTGTGAGAGCCATTTCAAAAAGGAAAGTCAATAAGAAAAAAATAGTAAAAGCAACACTGATTTTTTGGGAAATATAATTTGTTACATTAATTTTATAATTGTATATTCTTTAGTGTTTTCTTAAGGTTAAAAAAAATTGTTTCAAATGTTATTTTTATTAAACAGAATATTTTTTATATTTTTCAGTCTGCAGCTACTTGCCAGATGGTGGCAAAATCTACTTGCCACAGGTGAGTAGGCGAGCATATTTGTCAAGCCCTAACTATATCTAAAGATCCTTTTAACTATTCCATTCACACATTTAATCGTAGTAGAAGTCTGTTAAAATGAGAGTTCACAACATGCAGAAAAAATATTCTAATGACTACTCTTTGAAGACCATTTTTATTCTCCCTGTATTAAGAGAATGAAATATCAATTTACTGCAGAAAATGTTCACAAACATCGTTTTCAGTGGTGCAGGATAAACAGAATCAAAGAGTAAAATGGAATGAAGAGTTAAAAATAAACCTACTATAATTTACTACATGCAAATGGTTATCTTAAGTATAATTACAAATGTTTCAGAGCAATACAATATGTTGTTTTGCCATTTTAATTTTCAAATAATTAATTCATAATGCAATTGTTCCAGGCAGTTCATTTGATGTTATAATTATGATAGAGTTTAGAAATTTTTCTCTAAAATTTTCATAAAGAGATTTGCTGGAAACAGGAGTACATAGCAGTGTTTTCTATTTGCATATGAAGGATTGGTATGTCAAGTATTTAGATTTATGTGTAGGTTGAAGCACATATTGAGCAGATCCTCCAGGAGTGAAGTTCATGGTAGTAACTACATGTAGAATGGGGAAAAATAAGTTTCGTTATTAATTATTAGTGTATTTATTCTAAAGTTAGAGAAGGTTTAGCCTAAGTTGGTTGTTATTGAGTGTGGGGAGTTTTATAATTTGAATTTTTTTAGTATTTTAAAGTGTTTTTAGTACAGTTTTTCTGTGTATATTATTATTATTATTGTTATTACATGACACCTCCAGGGAGTTGAAAGACTCATCGATGGAGGACACCAACTACACTGAACCACAACTACACCAATGTCATCTACCACCCACCACTAGTATTTTCACAGGCAATCACAAACATCCATGCTCACAGTGGGATTCGAACCCGCAGCCTTTTGGCAGGAGAGTGGATATGCTAACCACTCGGCCAACCATTATACTGTCTCTTTCAATAATAATACCATACATCAGTTGCCTAACACAAGATTTTATAGCAGATAAGAAGTGCATGTCTGCATAAAATGGACAGTGGGAAGATTTGGGTAATATCAATATCACTAATCCTGGTTTTAGTAGCAGTGCATTGGGAACAAATGGGTATCAGAGAGAGATAGTTCACTACGATTGAGAGTGAGGAAAGCAGGTGTGATGGGAAGATGGATATAACATTAGAAAGTGTGACAGAGATTTGGCAGATGGTGTTGTTTAGTAGGTGAAGCATAAAGGAAAACAGGCAAGTGATTGCCTGTTTTCCTTTATGCTTCACCTACTAAAAAAAAAAAAAAAAAAGGTGAGTGTTGGAGGAAAGACTCAATGACTTGTGGTGTGTAAAATAGAATGCTAGAGGAGTGCTTGCCTGGTAGAATAATATAGAGTGTGACTGCAGTAATTAAGTGAACCAAAAATGTGGATGATAGTGGGTATAAATGGCCTATAAGGCAGCATGAATTAGGTGGTAAAAAAAAGAGATCTGAGGTTAACATTAGAGACTGTCAAGCAGAAAAGTGTGAGAGATCAGATGGCAAGCATATGATCAGTTTTGTGTGTATAAACGTTAGTGTGGTTCTCCCACAATGAATCTTTGGGCTCTATGGAGATACTCATAATAATAGTAATAATAATGCCCAAATATGATAATGCATGATTTGAGGTGAAGAACAGCAATGATGAATGACATGATAGTGAGAATGTGTTAAAGAGAGGCCTAGACTGACCTGGACCTGCATTTGATGACAGAGAGCTGTATGCAAGAAATGGATTATATTTGAGCATAGAAGTATCTAGAAAGACTGTGCTCTGAGAAAGTAAAAGTTTTAGGACAGGTAAACTAGAGTTTGCCATGGGGCAAAGAGGGTAGCAGAGATGGCATCTAGCTGGGAAAGTCACTTGGAAGAATATAAAATATATTGCATAGTAAAAATGGAGTCCAGGGAAATAATAGTAGGTATAGAAACATGATAATGCACCAATGTTTCCTTATACAAATGCCAGGAAATTCAGGAAGAAGAAAGATGAATTAGTGGCATTAATAGCTGTAGTCGCTCTGAAGATGGTTGGAATCACTGAAACATACTGAAAGAAGGGGGATGTCCTAACAGGAACAGAAGAAGAAGAAAAGTATAGCATATTTCAGCAGTATAATAAGAGAAAAGTGGGTGGTAGTGGAGTGTTACTAATATGTGATGAGTTGTGTCCTGTCAGAATAGAGAATTTCAAGGGAAATGGTTTTGTGAGTGTATGATGTAAGACAGAGTTGGAAAGAACAGGATAGTGAGATATTGCTATAAACCAAGGAACACAGTGTGAAGAGCAAGATACATTTTAGGCAGCTTAGTTTGGGAAGCAAAACAAGTGATCATTATGGGAATTTTAAGTACAGTAATATCAACTGGGAAAATAAGGAATTTCTCGAATTCCTGAATGAAAATGTTTTAGGCAACATATAGTAGAGAGAAGGCAAAGTTCAAAAGTTTTGGATTCATCCTAGTATCAGAGGATCTGATGTTAACTGAGATATTATCCTTTTCCCCCAGTTGGTGAAAGTGACCATACAGTCTTGAATTATCAAGGAGAAAGGAATTTATATTTATGTGGCATTAGATTATAAAAAATTATATTATAAGGCAGGAGATTATCATAATCATCAAAGTTCAGCTTGGGGCCATTGGGGATGAAAAAAATTAGAAGGGAGAAAGATATCACCAGTGCATAAGAGTTAGTGAAGAAATATTTATTAGGAGAAATGGCAAGTTGCATACCTCAAGTGAACAAGATAACACATTTTGGTGTAAGGTGGATGGCTAATGAAAATCACAAAGGAACTCATCATCAAATTCCTGACATATACCCTTAGGGACTGTACAGGATCTTATGATAGTATATGAAAGTTACATCATTCCTAACTTCCTATCAACAATTTTCCTCCATATCTGTCACAATTCCAATATTATCAGATCTTATATTTCTTCTAAGGCACATTATACTGTATATCAATCCATGTACATATCTGGGTCTTTTTCCTGCCATCCTCATAAAGAACACTTGTTTAGCTAATATTTCCTCTCCCATTCAGTTTACGTGGTCATACTACGAGATTAGCTCTGCTAACATTCCTGAATGCTAACAATGTCAAGTTCTTTCCTAATAGCCTCGTTTTTAATACTGCTATTGATGCCATCTGAAATTAGTGGAAAGAATGATAAGAAAATAATTAATATTTATTAACTGATATTTCACTGGTATTATATCCAGCATCTTCAGAGCACAAAATCCATTATCTTTTTTTGTTTATAGAAAATCCACAAATACAGGGAGATATTTGCACAAATGTTCACACCATCATCCAGATCAGCAGTGGGATCAGCTGTTCCAATGACAATGCTCTTACCATTGAACTCGCTTGCATAACACTTTCTTAGCCAATGGCTATAATCCCAATAGAATAGAAAAAACACTAAACGCTTCCAAAAATCCCCTCCATTGCCAATAGCACATGACTACAGCAAAACTGTTACCATCCCATACATTCAAAGCACATCTGAAAAGATATCTCGAGTCTTTAATAAATATCAACTATTATTATTATTTGACACCTCCAGGGAGTCCAAGACTCATTGAGGGAGGGCACCTACTTTACAACTCTTCATCGCTACCACTCAACCTCATCTACACCAACGCCATCTACTGTCCACCACTACTATTTTGACAGACAATCACAAACATCCATGCCCACGGCGGGATTCTAATCCACAGCCTTTTGGCTGGAGAGCAGATATGCTAACCACTCGGCCAACCATGCACCATATTTGAACTATATGTCAAATTGGCAACTCTCATCTATTTACCTAAGGACAAACTCTCTTCTTTATCACATCCAGGAGTTTATGAAGTGCCCTGTTCTTGGTGAACATAAAAAATACATTTAGCATCATCATTATGGTAAGTCAGGGGCTATCAGACCATGCCTTGAATTACCTCTTCAAGCGGGATCAAATGGAAGAAAACAAAAGTACTAATGGAAGAAAACAGAAGTCATAAGTCAGAGAGACTATTTTTGGAATCAAGAACAGCTTTAAAACATACTCCAAACCTCAATAAGTATGGCTTGTGCTCTGAAGATGCTGGATATAATACCAACAAAATATCAGCTAATAAGTTAATAAATATTATTTTCTTAACATTCTGTGTTGTAATGAATACCATTAAAATAAACTAACATTGATGCCATGTGTTGTCTCCTAATCTTTCTCAGGACTCATATCTGTGGTCTCCAGCCTTTGACCAAGAGTTTTATTTCTAACCCAGCTCTCAGATCCTCAAGTTAAAATTGGTTTCAACACTGTCTTGTATACAGCTAGTTTAGTGTTTTGACTAATCTCTCTCTCTCTCTCTCTCTTATAGCATATAACTTTATTCAGTTGACTTCCAATCATAGCAGCTTTGTTGATTCTGTTGTCTATTTCCCTATTTAATTTACCGTCTTCACTAAAAATTGTGCCTAAATAGTTGAAATGTTTCACTTGTTCTATAGGTTCTCCATTCATGATGCAATTGACGTTTTCAATGTTTCTGCCTATTTTCATTCACTTTGTCTTATTATTGCTAATTTTCATACCAAATTTATTACAACAGTTATTCAATTTAGTCAGGAAATCCTGCAGATTTGTACTGGATTTATTTAAAAGTATAACATCATCTGCATAAAGTAAAGAGCTGAGATTATCTTCTCCAATTTTGATATCACGTTTAATACTGCTTTCCTTCATAATGTGATCCATATAGATGATGAATAATGATAGATATAATGTCCACCCTTGTTGCACACCTGATTACATCAAACCATCTTCGTGTACCCCCTTCAATCCTAACTACTGATTTATAACTGAAATAGAGACTATGTATTGCTTCATATAATATCCCATTTATACCATATAACTGGCATGGTTTGGAGAGCTTTCCTCTTGGCACCTTGTCATAAGTCTTTTCCAGATCTAAAAAACTTAAATACAGATCCTTGTTATATTCTCATGATTTTTAAACTATTGGTCTTTCCTAAGTGAAAATCTGATCCTAACAGCCTCTGTTTGGTCTGAACCCAGCTTGTTCTACTCCAAGCTTCTCCTCCACAATATTTCATAGCCATTTCTCAAGAATACTTGCATAAATCTCACCAACACTCAGTAGAAAAATTTCTTTGTAATTTTCACATTCAGCTTTATTCCTGTTTTTATAGTGGGTACTATGAGTGCTCTACTCCAATCATCTGGAATTTGACCATCTGACCAGGCCTTCTGAATTATGCAGTGTATTAGCCACTATAAAACTTTTATACCTCCATATTTTAGCATTTCTGGTCGAATATCACTACTCCAACTGCCTTTCTACATTTCAGGTTTGTGAGAGCTTTTTTCTACTTCAAGTACAGATATATATTCCAGATAGCATTCCTGTTGAGTGTTTTCTACCACCATGATGTCATTTGTGATAGAAATTTAGCAATCTTTCAAAGTAATTAATCCTTACTTCAGGAATATCTTTATCCTCAGTTTTCATGTCCCCTTTATCATCTCCAATTCTTTTACAGTACTCTTTTCTCAATAGCCTCCAGAATATTTTATCACATTCCTGATATTTATTTTCACTGTTCTTACCAAAGTTTTCCCATGGCTTTTGTTTATCTAATTTTACACAATGCTTTGCTTTCTTACATTTTCTCTGTATTCTCTAAGAGAACAAGGTGACTTACCTGCCAGGAACTTTAGATATGCTTCCTTCTTTTCCTTCACTCCCTCTCTAACTTACTGAGTCCACTATGGAGTTCTGATTTTTCTATCCTTACTGACACATCTCATCACATGCCTCTGTGGCCGAATCAATCTAAGCATTATCTAGGGTTTGCCACTGAATCTCCAAGGTTTGGTTCTTGTGTTCAAACTCTTTCAGTTTTTTTGAATAATGTTTGCATATTTGAGTCTGCAGTTCACATCTAATAGCTGTTCAACTTTGATTTGTTTCAATACTCCCCCCCCCCACTTCTTTTCAATATGAAGTTCAATTTTATTCTGCTCAACACTAAATGGTGATCACTTCCTATTTCAAATTCTCTGTATCCTCTTGTGTCCCGAGCCAGTGGGAAAACATCACTGTCAACAATAGCATAGCCAATGAGACTTTCATATTTCTTGCATCTTCTCTCCATGTGAATTTGTGTACTCACACGAACTACATATAAAAAACGATGTTACGGAAAAAAGTATAAAGAGAAAGGAGGAGAATACTTGCATGAGGAATATAAGACTCAGGTCAGGAACATGACCAGTGCAGAAAAGGAGACAAAAGTATAATACAAGAAGAGATTAGTCTTATGATCCAAGGAAAATCCTAATGGCTTCTTTCATTATGTAGTGAGTAGAAGGAAAAATGATTGTGTCAGAATAACATTGTTAGATGAAAAAAGCGCTCAAGTGGCCAATGTAGATGACATAGTGAAGTTATTAAATGATGAGGTTATTTCATCCTGGAAAAGTAAGCTTTATTACTAGAGGATGGTCAGGGTTTAGAATGCATTCTCCCCATGCATTCTAAGGATGGTAGCTGACACTTCCGTTCTACTATCATCCTTATACAGTGATAACTTATACAAACTATAGACCAGTTTGTATTTACGAGGGTTGTTTGATAAGTCCGTGCAAAAATGAAGAAAACACAATTTTTTGGGGACAAACCTTTTTTATTTTTCAACATAGTCTCTTTGAGGTCTGTACACTTAGTCCAACAATGCTCGAGTTTTTTGATCCCGTCTATATAGTATGATTTGTCCAACTCTTCAAAATAGGCAGTTGTTTCGGCAATCGTTTCACTGTTTGATGAAAACCTCTTTTCTGCCAGCCATTTTTTCATGCTTGGAAACAGATCATAGTCCGAGGGAGCCATATCTGAAGAGTAGGGGAGGGGGGATGCAAAAGGACGTCGTAGCATAAATCGAACAAGTTTGCAACAGTTCATACATTGACACTTTTGACCCCGTGTGAGCAAACGCGGCACTCATCTTGCGGATAGTTTTCTCATATGTAAATGTTCGTGTAAAATATTATGTATATGGTCATTTGAGATGCCCATAGCCTTACCATTTTCAAGCACCTTCACTCTTCTATCATCCATCACCATATGGATTTTTTCAATAATTTCTGGAGTAGTGACCTCAACAGGGCGTTCAGCATCACTTGTGCTCATATGGCCACTTTGAAAGTTACTAAACCACTTATAAACCATTCTAATTGAAGGTGCAGACTCACCATAATGTTTATCCAGCTTAGCTTTGGTTTCCTGAGCTGTTTTGCCTTTCAATAAGTAAAGTTTAATCACTATACGAAATTCTTTCTCATCCATTTTTCATAAATCATGGTACTTGATCGATTCAAATGAACGCCAAACACACAGTAATAGATCTATCTGGCCTCAACAGCATCCATTACCACCTGCAGTCCACCAAACCCCACCTACTCTTTTTAACCAAAACTCAAATCTCACCTCCTCAAGCACTATTCATCTCAACCTTCCTAACTATACACCATTTAACTCCTTTCAACTCAAGGGTAGCATCTGTGCATATATCTGCTCTGACATACCCTGCGAGAGAACAACTAACTTGGAATCGCCTGACTTCGACCTTCTTTGGCTGAAGATATCCCTCTCCCACTCAGTCAAATTCATCTGCTGTCTCTATCGCTCTCCTAACACCACCAATCACTCAGAGCACTTTCATTTCCTCTCCTTAAAAGTTGATTTTCTCCAGTCCCACTCCCCAAACAGCGAAATCATCCTTCTGGGTGATTTCAACGTCCATAACACCAATTGGCTTTCCTCTTCCAATCATACAGATCCTGCAGGCAGAGATGCTGAAACATGTGCAGTCACTAATGACCTCATGCAAATTGTTCAAAAACTGACCAGAATATCAGATAACCCAAACCACTCCCCAAATACCCTAGATCTCTTCCTTACTAATAACCCCCCAAATATGCATTGAATATAGTAAGCCCCCTGGGTAATTCTGACCACAACTTAGTGCTTATCTCCTTCCCCATGCAACAACGCCTACACAGTTACTCCCACACAAGAGTAGTTTGGTATTACAATAGTGCCAAATGGGAAGGTCTCCGAAACTACTATGCTTCATTCCCATGGTTAGACTATTGTTTCGGTCTTCCAGTCCAGACATATGCGGCAAACGCATCACCAAAGTGATCCTCGCTGGCATGAAAGCATACTACTCAGACCTGCCGTCTCCTAACTAAACCCTGGTTCTCCAAAAAATGTGCCAAGGCTGTACAAATGAAAAATCAGGCATACCACAGCTGGCTCAAATCAAGAACCTCATTCAATGCCTACACTGAAGCCTGAAACAAATACAAGAAAACCATCAATACTTCCAAAACAGATTTTGAACAGGCAGGAAGCTTGCAGCCTGTCCAAACAGCATCCGGGCCTTTTGGTCCCTTGCCAAGGTAATTGGCCGTAACTTTTGCCCTACACTATTCCCACCTCTATCATACCCAGAATGCTCATTTGCAACATCACCCATAGAAAAAGCTAACCTCCTGGCATCACACTTTGCCTCCAATGCACACACATAACTGACAATGGCAAATGCCCTCCAGTCATTCCAACTGCCCAACATACAATGCCCCCTATATCCTTTTGCCAAAAAGACATCACAAAGCTGCTGTCTAAATTGGACACAAAAAAGTCTCCTGGTCCAGAAGGAATTCCTCTAGTTATCCTGAAGGTCTGTGCATCTGAACTGACTCCTATCCTATGTCACCTGTACACACACTCTTACTCCACTGGTATATATCCCAAAACCGGGAAACTGGCCTATATTCAACCCATTCCTAAAAAGGGTGACAAATCACTGCCACCTAACTACTGCCTTATCTCACTCACTTCAGCCCTATCTAAAGTAATGGAGGAAATCATCAACTCTCAAATCCTAATCTACCTTGAAGGTACCCGGCTATTAAGTGACCACCAGTACGGATTCTGCCAAAGCCGTTCAACAGGAGATCAACTCCCATACATCACCCATCACTGGACAAATGCTGTGGAGAAATTCGGCAAATCCCAAATAGTTGCACTTGATATCTCCAAAGCCTTTGACCGAGTCTGGAACAAAGGCTTGCTATGCAAACTCCCATCATTTGGACTGCCTCAGGACTTCTGCAGATGGATTGCCAGCTTCCTGTCTGGACACACACTATGTGTGGTAGACGGCTCCCTATCTTCTCACCATCCAACTAATGCCGGTGTCCCTCAAGGGCTCAGTTCTCTCACTGACCCTCTTCCTTCTATATATCAATGACCTACTTCAGTTGACCTCTAACCCAATCCGCAGTTTAGCAGATGACAGCACACTACATTCCTCCCTTTCATTTGACAAACCCTACCCTACACAACTCGCAGAACATCAACCACCACTGCCCTTAATTCCGACCTCCAAACCATCCTCCGATGGGGCTCAGACAACCTTGTCAACTTCAACGCTAGTAAAACCCAGTACTGTCTTATTTCTCACAAAAAAGAACCATTTTCCCCCAGCATTGTTTTCGATAACACTCAAATTCACAGACAAGACGAAATTTCTCTTTTCGGAATTACCTTTAAATCAAGCCTCTCCTGGCATAAACACATCACAACCATTGCTTCCTCACTTCCAAACAACTAGGTTTTCTCTTTCGCTCAAGACATACTTCATCTCTAAACAGCTGTTAACACTATACAAGTCACAAATCCGCCCAGCTCTCGAATACTGCTTTCACATCTGGAGTGGGGCTCCAAAAAGCTCCCTCAAAATGCTTGACTCAATACAGAGGAGAGCAATTAGACTAATAAATGACCCATCCCTCATCAACTCACCCCCCCCCCCCACTTTCACATAGATGCTTGGTCTCTGCAATCTGTATATTCTATAAATACTTTCACGGAAAAGGTTCATCTGAAACAGCATCAATAATTCCCCCACTCTGTACTAAGCTCATTGGAACACGTACAGCTGCCGCCCAACATCCTTTTACAGTACACCTCAAAACCTACAGAACAAGTTTCTTCTCCTCCTCATTCATCCCTGCTACTACAGTAGTGTGGAACAGTCTTCTGCCTGATGTATTTCCCAAGGAATAAAAATATACAGGCATTCAAATCAAATGTAAACAGGTTTCTCCTTTCACAACTCATCACCCATAGACGGTACTAACGTACTATAGGTTGACCAGCCAACCTCCTGTATATGGGCCTAACATAAAAAAAAAAAAAAGAAAATCTGACTGAAACTTAGTGTGTGATCCTCCAACAGTTGCCAGCAGCTAAAAATAACCTCGATACATACTGGTGGCGCTATCACTTAGACTTTGCATGGACTTATCGAACAGCCCTCGTATTTACTATTATCTAGTGAGGGACAAAATTAGGAAGACCAGGATAATGCTATCTGTGAGGATCAGCATGGATTTGTTTAGGAGCAATCTTGTTTCTGTAATCTGGTTGTTGGCTTTTATAATAAAGTAACAAAACTAGTTATTAATAAAAAGGCTTATATTGTCTTTTTTTTATTTTTTGATTCTGCAAAGGCATTTGACAGGATGAAACACAATAAGCTGATATTTAAGTTGCAGCATATGATTTAATATCAGAGTAGTGAATTGGATTGGAGATTAGCCATTGGAGCATTTGTTCATGTTTTAATAAACATTTGCAAGGCACCGGAAAACAAAATGACCGTGGTCATGTGAAATAAATTATTCATTCCATTTATTTAATTTAACAAATCACATAGAATAAGCCTCTCCTTCATACAGAAAACTGCCAAACCAAGATTATGATTTCAGATTATTTGGCAAAGAAAATTTTGAATATTCACTTACCATAACAAGCAGCTTCATCTGAACCATCACTGCAGTGATTAAATCCATCACAACGGAGTGCATTTTTTAAGCAGCGACCATTTTCACATTCAAATTCTCCTACTGCATAGCAATCTTTAAGTATAACAAAATTCCAGCAAATATGAAATACTAATTGTTGAAATCATAAGTGATTAGTATGCAAATGAATATTTATTTCATTAAATACAACGAGGATATTAAAATGGATAACTTCTGATATCTTTTATAGTTTGAGAGAAGTAGGTTATCAATAAAATGATCCATTAATAAGTGATTTTTGCATACAAAACTTATTAGAATTTAAAGAGAAAAGGCATACATTTAATAAGTGTAAGGTTATAGGCTATGTATTAAGTTGATGAGAGTGTATTACATAAAACTGATAAAGCTAAGGAATTGGATGTGGTGGTGGTTTGGGGGGGGGGGTTGAAATTTAGCAGATATTTAGCTAAAGTCAACAAAATAGCACAAAGGATTGCTTCTTTTAGTGTTGAAAAACGACTAATCCTAGGAGATGAGAAAGCGGTGGAGAGGAAGTATGCTTCTCATCACAGCAGCAGCAGCAGCATTACCTGTGTAGTATTTGCAGTGCTTGCAATGCACTCTGAACTTCAGGCCATTAGTGACTATCATCTTCAGATTATTAATGTCATCCACCTCCTGAAGCAAAGTTCCACATATACAGTATAAAGTTTATACCAATATATTCCAAAAGTGTAGTTATTAACATTAAAACTACAATCCAATTCATTCAACTAAGTTAAAAGTATATTTAAATCTTCCAAAAGTAGTTGACATCACCATCACTCTTTATGACTCTCTCCTTAACTTTGCATCATTAACAAATACACAGTATATTTCAAATATTATGACCACCCCTGTTATTTCAAGATAGTCATTTCATTCAAACAGATGGCTCTCATATTATGGTGAAGGCTGGTGCACATGATACTGGAGGCATGATGTTCATTTAAAGTTGCTGATAGATAGGGCTATGTGATGGACCTTGAAAAAGTCAAGTTCTAGGTATTGGTTGTAAGGTGGCAGGCAATATCTAGGAAGCTTCCAATATTGTAAGCTCTTTGTAGAGAGCTATAGTTATGGTATTCCAAGAGTGGCAGAATACTGGACAGAAAGGCTGTCACCAGATCAGTAGTGGGCACCCACACCTTGTCGATACTCATGGCGAATGCAAGTTGTCCTACTAATGAACAGGGTGAATTGGTGCTTCCCAGACTACAATCCAATGTACTTTCCTCTGTTATGGATTCCTGAAGTAGGTACCCATGCTCTTATGCCTAATCATTGCTGATTACATCTGTAGTTTGCATTGAAGAGGCATCATTGGACCACTGAAGATTGGAAACCAGTTGCCTTCTTGAATGATTTGCATTTCTACTATGATATGTGGGCAGAGGGTTAGGCTAATATCTAGGGAAAGGAGTCAGTCCTAATATCATGATCCAGAAGAAACAGGGAGGCAGGCATTATGGCGAGATGTTTACCTGGGAATCTCCTGAAGCTCTGTTATCATTCCACAGACAATGTCTGCACATGAAGTATCTTCATATCTAGTCTATTTGCACATAGAAGTCTGATGACTTCACGTCAACTGCCTTAATATTCCATAATGCAAAGCGCACTTTGTTTGGGATGTGCATAAGGCTAAGCATTGAGGAGCATTTACTACCCAGACCAGTTTTGACCTTTCACATCCAAAAGGAAATTAGCTTTGCATTTTGGGAAAGATATTAAGGCAGTTGATGTGAAGTCATCAGCCTCTATATACAAATGGCCTAGTTGTAAAGAAACTTCACATGTAAACTTTGTTTGCTTATATTTGGGTAAAAGATTGAACAAGAACATCTTTTTTTGGCAAATATAATTAACTTATAACTTAAGTGAAAAACTTTCCACATCCCATTCTCAAGCTTAATTCCCTCTCTTCAAGGCCATCCCACCACCATATATACTCAATTATAAATGCTGTACCCCTGTCTCTCCTACTCTAGTTACAATAATACTACACCTCTCTCCCCACTCCGATCACTCATTTCCTGTTTCTTAGTCTGTTTTCGCTTATCCATTGATTTGGTCTAACAGGGAGTGTTGAGGAGATTTAATTGGTGTTTTAGCATATAAGACAGATAGCAGGAGATTCATTTTGATATCATTTAATAGTTACAACCCAGAACATCACAAGAACAAAATAATATGATAATTTATTAAGCTTCTGATATTTTAATTTTAGAGATATCACACCAGTATACTCAGAAAACACACACACACACACACACACATACAAAAGAAAGGGGGGGGGAAGAGTGCACTTGTCATTGAACACAAGTCCTTTACAATTAAGTAAATATGAAAAAAAAAAAAAATTCAAAATTATAATGAAGAAAAGAACTGAATCCGTTATCTAAACTGGATTTACAATAATTTACAGTTTTGGGCTGAAGGTTGTCTTAAAATGGCTGTCTCACATTAGTTGGTAAATTTTAAAAAAATGTTGAGATTTAGAGAATACTTCATTACTGATTCCAAAACAGTCTCTGTGACTTGTAATGGTTGCTAGGTATTATAGTGTTATTGTATAGCCCTATAATTATGAAAAGGGGTGTCCAACACACAGTATGTCAGTGCTGACTTGTTATAGGTAAAGGGTATCTTATAGATGCTGACACATAGTTTGCTGGTGCTGACTTGCCATAATTGTTATTATATATTTCAGCATTCAACCAGGAGGTCTAAGTCCACAAAAAAGACTAAGGCATCAATTCTCAATTTTTTCAAAAAAGTGATTTAGACCATGTTTTCAGGGAATAACCAGAGCATCCAAAGAAAAATCAGCTTCAAATACCAATGTATATACTAATGAACATCATGGCATCAGCCAGAATTCTAAATTCTTAACCTTGAGTAGGGTTACTTGTGCTTCTTCGCATTTATGTCTTCCTTGCATTTCCCTCTTCTTCTTCTTCTTCTCCCACTTAAGTGGGGTCACTGTTTGTTATGAGTCTCCTCCACACCTTCCTGTCTTGGGCTGTCACCACATCCAAGTTCTTCATCTTCAAGTCCTCTTCTACCAGCTCCCTCCATCTCTTCTTTGGCCGCCCACGCTTCCGCCTTCCTTGCACATCCATCTGCATGACCCTTCTTCCCACATATTCGTCCTCCCTCCTCATCACATGACCAAACCATCTCAACCTTGCCTCCTGTATTTTCGCTCCTAAGTTCGTAACTTTCACTGTTCCAATGGCATTTCCCTCTCATGCTTTTATTTTATTTTTTTCTCTTTTCTTTGTATAAATATACAAAAAAAATGTTAACAAGTTGAAGAGTAACTGCATATTATGAAGTGTATAATATAACTGTATATATTACAATAACTGTTATTGTAATTATCAGTAATATAACACATCCATTGCTAATTAAATGATCTCCTGGCTGATGTACGTGGGCTGTTCAATAAGTAATAAGACTGGTGAAACCACTCATCACAATATTAATTTCTGTGGAATAAAGAAATGTTGCTGTATGTATTAACAAAAGAGGTTGATAGATGGCGTATACGGGCTGATGTGCCAGAGTGTCACATGACTAAACGCAAGTGCTCATCAGCGCGCCTACGAAGCACGACCAGTCTTCAAAATGAAAGCGCCCTTGGAACAGCGTTATGCGATTAAATTTTGTGTGCGTTTGCAAAAATCGGCATCGGACACTTTTAACATGATACGCGAAGCTTTCCACGATGAAGCAATGTCGAGGGCAAGTGTTTTTCGCTGGCATAAAACTTTTAAGGAAGGAAGGCAAAATGGGGAAGATCTTGAACGTGAGGGAAGACCTTCAATGTCCATCACAGAGACAATGATCAACACAGCAGCGATTATCATCAAGCACATCAAAAGGAAGCGTCCATTGCTGAAGAATGGCTTCTTATTGCACCACGATAATGCAAGGCCACATATTGCTGGTTGTGG
The DNA here is from genome assembly GCF_054136105.1 of Typopeltis vanoorti. Taxonomy (NCBI): domain Eukaryota; kingdom Metazoa; phylum Arthropoda; class Arachnida; order Uropygi; family Thelyphonidae; genus Typopeltis; species Typopeltis vanoorti. Next base: position 100,740,549 of record NC_143549.1, on the reverse strand, counting down.
AGTGGACATTTTGCAGAAGAACAACACAGATATCCTACCACACCCTCCATACAGTCCTGATCTCGCACCGTGCTATTTCTGGCTGTTTCCTCAGCTCAAGAAACCACTAAGGGGCCGCTGTTTCGAAAGCAACAAAGTATGTGTAAAAGCTGTGGAGGCGGTTTTTGAAGAACTCTCAAAAAAATGGACTCTCACATGTGTTTAAGAAGTGGACACAACGTTGGGCAAATGCATCGTGTCTCACAGTAGTTACGTCGAAAAAGACCATGTAAATGATGATGATTAAAGGTAATCTGTTTTCTGTATAAATATAGTCTTATTACTTAGTGAACAGCTATGTACAAAACACAGTAAACCATAAGAATAACTAAAGATAATTATAATGGTCTTTAGACACATTCATATAATTTTCAATGAGATAGGGTTTACAGAAAAATATACCTTCATATTTAAAAGATGCATAGATAATGGCAATATGAGATTTATTATTAAAAAAGCCAGTCAGACGTATATAAAATCCACTAGAAGCAGGCACAACATACTCCTGACCGCGTGGAATTTTATGATGTTGATATCCAGTAACAGATTCCAGAAGATATGATTCTGATGTAAGACCCTGTCGAATTTCTAGCACTGACTTTGGACCTAAGCATAGGAAATCAACTTGAGAAAAGAGGCAATATAATGATCTTACAATTATAATCTTAATACAATAAAGATATACAATGTTATAACAAAGGCAGTGGTAATACAGTTAACTTTCACTATAGCACTTTTCTAATAAATTCACTTACTATGACAAACTGCCATAGGGTCATGACTAAAGTACCATAAGCATAATGCTGTTATAAAGAAAATTCACTCTAGAAAACCATCCGCTATAACAAACTATCCCAGTGAACTCATATGTCTGCAGTAAAAGTTGACTCTATAAGCACAAAACTAAAATGTTCATGCTAAATACAGGTATCCCTTGCTTAATGCGGATTTGATTATTGCGGCAATCCCTTGATATATGTGGCAAAGTTTTGATTAACGTGCCTTCAAATTTACCATGCAAAATCATCCAAATACAACATCATTGTTACAACCTATGGACATGGGAGTCATTGCAACTTTCAAAGCCTATTTTCTTAAAAAGACATTCTCAAAGGGCAGTAGAAACAACAACGGGTGAAAATGTGATTATGCTCCACAAATTTCAGAAAAAATTTAACATTAAACATGCAATTGAGAACATTCATGACTCGTGGGAGCAAGTGTCTTCTAGTTGCATGAAAGCTGTTTGGTAAAACCTTCTATCAGAATGCACTAATGACTTAGGTTGTTTTCAAAATCCTGTGAACAATGTGGTCAAAGAAATCGTTGCAATTGGTGAAGACCTTGGTTTTGATGTAGAAGATGTTAAAGAATTATTGGATTTAAACTCAAAAGATTTCAGTGACAATGATCTTCTTGAAATTGAACAATGCACATATGAAGACAACGAACAAATGGAATGTGAAGATGAGGTTCCAAAGGAAATAACAGTCAAAGAACGGGATGGAATATTTCACAGTTTAGAATCGCTTAAGCAGCAAGTAATGGATATGGATCCAGATGTTAATCGAAGAATGCTTGTTTGCCGAGGTCTGGAGAGTCATTTTGCTTGTTATCGTAGAATTTATGCCAATAAGAAAAAAACTAAAACTGTTCAAATGACTCTTTATAACTTCTTTTGATTAAAAAAAAATTGCAGTAACTAATGTAGGTACAAGTATTTATTAAACATTTACTTTGCATTCGTTTTTTATCTTTCCTAAAAGAGTACCATATAAAATGAATTATTAATACAGTAATCGATAAGGGATGAATTGTACTTTTTACCATTGATTATGAGATTTGATTAAAGTGATTTTGATATATGCGGTAACGCCGAGGGATTAATTAACCACGTTAATCGAGGGATACCTGTACATAAAAATTCATTCTATTTTAGTGATACATTTTGAATAAAAATTCAAAATGCATCACTAAAATCATTTTAACTTGTAGTTTCATAAGTATGAACAATAAGCTATGCTTGAAAAATAATATTTTTAAAAAATATTATTTTTCAAGCAACATTAAGAACATTCCAGACCAGATGTTTTGTGATGTTACATGATTACATTTTCATTATTGCATGCCTGTTTAATAAGAGTTTTACAACAGGACAGGTCTGAATAGAGTGTAAAGAAGATTGTTTACTGCATAAAAGTGGTAAATAAGGTTGTAGCTTCGAATTATAGATCAGTTTGTATACAAGGAGTTGTGGTTAAGGCATTGAGAGCTTAGTGAGAACTAGGATACAGAAATGTGTTGATAACAACAGTATTCTCTGTGATTGTCCTACTTGTCCTACTTTGGCCAAACAGGCAGGACAGCAAATATCAGAATTTCAGAACACAAGGACTACATCCGGTTTCACCAATACAGCCACTCTGGTTTTGCTGACCATGCGCTGGATACCTGCCATAGAATACGGTGGAAGAAAGCCAGGATAATACACCGTAGCAAATACAGATATGAAAGGCTTTTCATGGAATCAACTTCAGCCCTAAGAAACGATCCAAACCTCAACAAATTTGGCTGCATGAGACTTCCTCAAATTTGGGAAACCTACATCAGAAGACCTTCAGCCCAATCGCCCAAGAATACCAACATTGCCCGCTAGATGGCACCATCAGGACTTTAGGAGAAATAATAGCTTCAGACTTCTTCCTCATTTACTGTTTTGTTGTCCCTGCATGCACGTGTCTTGTTCTTAAGTTCTTGAAAATGGCAACGTGACGTTGCCGAAATATTGAAATATATTAAAATTTATTTTAACGTATATCCTAGTACGTTGTAATTTCCTTAAATCATATAGTGAAAATTCTCTGTGATTGTTAACACAAGTTTGTTAACGAAAGATCATGTTTTACCAACTTACTTATGTACTATAACAAGATGACAAATTTATTGGGTAAGGGCAATGTATATACAGTGATAAACTTAGATTTTGAAAAGCATTTGATAGACTGCCACCTGGCAGGCTGGTTAAATAAGCTGAAACGGGTGGGAATGGATAACAGACTAGTGACTGACTGTCAGACACTGTAGATATCAAAGTTGTATATGGGGTTCAGTATCCCAAAAGATGAAATTCACTAGTGGTATACTGCAAGGATCTGTATTGAAGCTATGAATGATATTGGGATGGATTTAGCTGGTGACATGCAACAGTTTGCAGATGATGCAAAACTGGGGAGAGCAATACAGAGTCAAACAAATGTTATAGCCTTAGAGGAGAACTTGAATAGATTATATGAATGAGTAGGTAAGTGAAACTGCCAGTTCACTGTTTCAAAGTGTAAGGTTTTAAAATTCAGTAAGTAACAATGGGATGCAAAGTATTCACTTAACTCAGTGAGGAAACTTTAAAGGAGGTAGAGAAAATGAGAGATCTGGGGGTGGTGGAAAAGGGCCATATTGCAGAAGTTGTGAAGTCGTCACGTCAGTTAATGGTAATGATGGAGAGGATCATGATGTGCATAAATAAAGAGGCTAGGATTACATTCTAACTGGTCTTAGGAGTATGAATACAGATTGAAAAAATGTAATTTGCCTCATGAATAGGAGGAGAAGTGGGATATGATTGAGATATATCAGTTGGTCATGGTTTGTTACTAGGTTAATATGGAAGAAATTTTTCATGGAATGGGAGAGGAGAGTAGAATAAGAGACCATCTGTGGAAATTGTATAAGGAGGATGTGAGCAAAGACTGAGGAGTAGGTTCTTTGCATGGAGAGTAGTTGATGAGTGAAATGCATTGCTGAGTGTATGTTGTGAATGTAGATACAGATTAATTAAGGCATAGTTGAAAGAGCTTTGTATGTGTGTGTGACAGGTGATAATAATAATAATACTATAACAAGGTTATAGAACAAACATCAAATGGTAATCTGAAGTATTTTTTAATGAAGAATAAATAAGAACCATGAATTTACTGATTCAAAATCAAAGATGATAAAGTGACATGAAAATTAAAGATAAAGATATTCTAGATGTCTGGAGTAATTAGTCTGAAAGACAGTTAAACGAAACAAGCATCGACAGTGAAGTAGTAGATAAGAGAAAGCAAACAGGAATACATAAACGAGCCATCTGAATTATGCAGCAGCTCCACTGCATAATTCAGAAGGCCTGGTCAGTGGATTGAATTCAGACAATTTTTTCCCCTTTAATGGAGATGATTGGAGTAGAGCTTTAATAGTTCCCACTATATCTATTAAAATGGAAATAAAACTGAATATGAGAATTACAGAGGAATTTCTCTACTAAGCAATCCAGATGAGATTCAAACATACTTGAGAAGAGGCTAGAAACAATTACAGAGGACAAACTTTGAGAATAGCATTCTGTGTTCAAGTCAAATAGAGGTTGTCTAGAACAGATTTACACTTTACAACAGTGTTCAGAAATCATGGGACCATAATGAGTCTTTAGACTTTATGGAAGTTTGGTGTTAATAATAATATTACAAGGATCTGCACTTAAGTTTTGTAGAGCTGGAAAAGGCACATGACAATCCAAAGAAAAGCTTTTAAAAATGCTATAATTATATGGGATAAATGGAACATCATACAGAGCAATACATAGTTAATATTCAAGTCAGCAGTTAGAACTGAACAAGATACAAGATGATTGTTTGATGTCGAATCAAGTATAAGAGAAGAATGCACACTATCTCCACTCTTATTCATCATCTGTATTATTATCATTATTATTATCAAACCTCCATGAAGTCAAAAGACTAATTGCAGGAGGTCCCACTGTCACACACTTTATCATACTACACCTTAAATATATTCACCATCTCCACATTCTCGGGCAATGCATTCCAATCACTAACCACTCTCTGTGCAAAAACCTGCTCCTCACCCTGATAATAATCTTTTAAGTTATATGTCTCAATCATATCTCCCTTTCCTTCTATCCACCAGTTTCTGCCAATGGCACTTTCTCAATCTGTCCTCATACTCAATATTCCACAGACCAGAAAGCACCTTAGTCAATCGTCTCTGGACCTTTTTCAATACATCTTTTTGAAAACCAGGTAACCAAATCTGTGAACAATAATCCATATATGGTCTAATCAAAACCTTATACAATGGAACCATAATGTCCTTACTTCTACAAGTTAGTACCCTCTGCATAATTCCCATTATCCGCTGTGCTGTTCTCACAGTTTTAGCAATATGTTTCCGAAATTTTAAGTCTTTGTCCACCGTCACTCCCACATCTGTCATCTCTTTTACCTCCTCCAAGATATTTCCACCAGTTGTGTACAATACATTCCATCTCTGCTTCCTAAATTTTAAAACCTTACAATCTACAACATTGAACTGAAAATCACACTTATTTGCCAATTCAACCAGTGCATTCGAGTCCTCTTGCAAAGTCATGGAATCTGCTCTGTTCCTGATAGTTCTCCTCCACTTTACATCATGTGCAAACTGATCTCTTCCAATATCATGTACATACAAATTAAATAACAATAGACCCTTGAGGCACACCACTAGTAACTTTCCTCCCCAATCCAGTTCACTAATCTACTGTCTAACCCCACCATTCCAATTTAATTACCAGCTTGTCATGTGACAATTTATCAAGGGCCTTTGAAAAATTTAAATATACCACTGTGTGTGTGCATCACCCTTATCCAATGCATTTGCTACCTTGTTATAATAGGTAAGCAGATTGCTAAAATATGATCTTTTTTTAACAAACCATGCTGATCATCAAAGATTATTTTCCTATTGTCAACCCAATTCTGTATTTGGTCAAAGCCTTAGTCTTATCGCCTCCCTTATGAATCAGAACAATTTTGCACTCTTTCCACTCTTTTAGAACTAGCCCAATGCAAGATTCATGTTAAAAAGATATGTAAAAGAAAGCTGGTGTTAACTCCCCAGAATGTTCCCTCAGAACATGTGGTGAAATTTCATCAAGTCCTACAGTCTTATTAGCATCAAGTTTTTTCAGTTCCTCATATACTTCCTGCTCACTTGCTAACAGTTCCTCCTCTTCCCTTCCCATTGCATTCAAGTTCTGCATGATGTCACATTCACAAGAATGAAATACCAACACTATATGAATTGCTCGTTAAATACCTCAACTCTATCCACTGCAACAGTTATCACTGTACCATTTTCACCAATCAGTGTCATTCTTCCATAATTATTCTTTCTTCTATTTTCCACATAAAAAAAAAAAACTCCCTAGGATTTTTTTCTAGCCTCATGAGCAAAGTGCTGCTTGTACTGCACATTTGCTACCCTTATTAAGCGAGTTACCTTCCTTGCCTGCTCATTGTACTGCTCATGCAACTGATTATTGCCACTCATCTTTTCTTCTTCCAGATTGCATACTTTATTACCTCTTGATTCATGCATTTCACACCTACTCTATTTAATCTCTTGACCTCTAGAATACATTCAGATATTGCCTCCACCAGATAGTTCTTGATTAGGGGCCAAGCAACATCGATATCCTTTCCATCCAGTTCCTCATTTCAAATTATCATTGCACACATCCTCCTGAGCTCTTCATAATCACCAGTCTTATAATTCCACATATCCCTTTCTAACAGAGGTCCTGACATGGCGGGCTACCTTGCAAGTGATCACCTCATGGTTACTCTTTCCAACTGGTGGATGATTTGCACCCCATTTATAGCATCATTTGATGAGATGATCAAATACAATACCTTTAGTTCTCTTGCTCTCAGAAACTCCAGAAATTCATTCTCTTTGCTCCCAGATGCAGTCTTATCATTCCAGTCTATGTTACTATACTTAAAGTCACCCATAATGATCACTAATTTCTTGCCAACCGGGCTAATTTGCCTATACATTTCCTTCTCGCTTTCCTCCATATTACCAGGCCTATAGCAACAGCCAACTTAATATTTCATCCTGTTCACCTCTACCTCATCTTTATCAAGATGATGTTTTACTCCTAAGCAAGATGCAAGTCTCCAGGATTCTCTATCTAAACTGAATAACAGCTGTAACAAACTTCACATGAAAATCAGCAATAAAATCACCAAAACTATGAAAATAGTTTTGGTCATAGTGCCAGCCTGATAATGACTTTTGTGTAACACTTTTGTTTTCTTCCATTTGATCCTGTGTGAATGGGTATCCATGCCTTGAATACCATGTCAGGTCACAAGATCAGGGCACTTCATATACTCCTAGATGTGATAAAGAAGAGAGTTTGTCCTTAGGTGAACAGATGAGAGTTGCCAATTTGTCATAAAAGTGCGAATAAATTTGAAGTTCATTATTGGACAAGGAGGATGCATACACAGTAGTATAGTTAGATGTTAGTACCAATTAAATTGGAACTGTGGGATTTGATGTAAATTAGTGTTTGGATTAGAGATTGATTGTCTGATAGATATCAGCCCATTGTGTATATGGGGAACAATATCCTAGAAAAGGAAAGTCACTAGTGGTTAACAGGATACTGTTTTGGGGCCGTTTGTTATTTAATTTGTATGTAAATAAAATTGGAATGTAAATAATGATATGCAGATGATGCAGAGTTGGGAAGAGTTATGAAGAGTAGAATGGATGTTGTAGTTTTGAAAGACTGAGTGAATGGGTGGCTGTGTGTGGGGGGGGGGGGGTGGAGGGAATTCAAGTTCAACATAGCAAGGTGTACGGTTTTAAAATTTGGAGTATGAGATTAGTGGGGATATCTTAGAGGAAGTGGAGGATATGAAGGAGCTGAGAGTGATGGTGGTGGTATCTGAAATTTCAGGGACATTTTGCTAAAATTGCAAGCACGGCATAGCAGATTATAGCAGTGATGCAGAAAACACTGACATGAAGTAATAAAAAAATAAAACATTAGAATCAATTCAGTTTCTAACTAACACAGAACTAATGTCCTAACAAGGCATCTTCTATTGGCTAGTTAACAGTAAATTTAATTTGGAGAAGTCAGACTATCTCGTCTCAGAATGGCTGTCTCCCAGATCTTTGGTAAATTAATGCAATCATACTTGTTGAGGTTAGTGAAATGTTTCATAGCCGATGCTAATTCTAAAAATAGTCTTTTGGACCTATAGCAACTTATGTGTACAAAAGATGTATTCCTCTATTTAATCCTTTGTGAAGGAATATTCAGAGCATGGTCTGCTAGTACCAACTTGCCATAAAGATGATCACAATGTAATTTTTGTGTTCGTCAAGGTGAATATTAACTGATCTTTAGTCTGTTCAAAGTAGGCCAAACTGCAAGCACAAGGAACTTTATACACTCTAGAATGTGCAAGAGAATGAAGTTTATCTTTAGGAGAGTGAATGAAAGTAAAACTAACTGCATGAGTGGTTTAAAAGTGTTCTGAAGATGCTGAGTACAAAACCAGTGAAATATTAGATGATAAATGTGGTAATTTAATGAAAAATTAAATGAAATGCAAATGTGGTAATTTAATGAAAAATCATTAAATTACCACATTTGCCAGTGTATAAGATGCAATTTTTTTCCCTAAAAATTTGTCTCAAAACCAGGATGTGTTTTTTTTTCACCAAAGGTTGAAATTTCACTTAGAATTTTAATAGGTCAAAATTTGTTATTTCATGCTTCTACTCACACCCGTTTGTCATACATGATTTCACATTGAATATGCAAGAAATTTAATATGTAGATAAAATAACCAGTTAAAGACAATAGATATGTTCTATATAGTGAAACTTAATGCATCTGGTTTCATTTAAAACACAGCACTCGGCAGCTTGCACTTGCATAATTTCATAATGCCATTTGACAAGTCACGTGTCCAATTGTCTTTCAAGTACAATAAAATTAGTGATATTCTAGTGTTTAAGACTAGTTTTATTATTATTAACACATGGCTCAAAAGAAACACAGACATTGCTATAATATTGCTTTCAAACTTGGCATTGTTGTGTATGCAAAGGAAAATGGCAGTAGAGCAGCAGCAGCACAGTATTTTGGGCCGCTCAACCGAAAACATGTTACGAACTTGGAGAAAACAAGAACAGGACTTGAAAGAGTTCTGTTCTTGTTCATTAAACATAATATCCAGAATTGTAAAATGGACAGAACTTGAAGAATTAAAAATGTGGGTATTAGACAATAGAAAATCTGGTATTTCACTATCCACAAAAATGATTGTTTATCTATCAAAATAAAAGGCAACATACATAGGTATCATGAATTTACAGATTACATCATGGTGTTATAGGTTTATGAAAAGAAATACCCTATGTATGCAAACGAAAACAAAAATATCACAAAAGACTATGAAAATAAAGTTATTGATTTTCATGTTATTAATACTAGGAAACAAGGGAGCTTTGAACTATCACAAATAGGAAATATAGGTGAAATACCTATGATGTTTGATGTGCCTTCAAACAAAAAAGTAAGATGTCAGAAATGCAAAAAGTATTATTGTTAAAACTTGTGGCTGCAAAAAAACTGAAGATGATTTATTGTTTGAAGAAAGTAATGATGCTATTTCAAATATAGAAGAGATTTCAGAAGATTAAAACCATTATTGTAATCCTACATTTTTTCCTTAATACAATTGTTTTACACCAAAATTTTCTGAAATTGTTTTCAATCAATATATGATAGGATGTTATAATTATTTTAAAAAATGTATACTTTTTTCAATAAAATAATTTTTTCCCAAAAAATGCCCCTGAAAAATGGGTGTGTTTTATATATGCTGGAACATCTTATATATTGGCAAATAAAGTAATTTATTTTTTTCTCTCTTGGTGGTTATACTGTGAAGCACTATTTATGAATAATCAACAACTCCTAAGCCTATTAGAAATATTTTTGCTGGTATTTTTTCACATGCAGGAAGCAGATGGGAGAGAATAATTTTTATTGATCACTCGACTATTTTCATGAAAATTCTTGCATTTCACATCACCAGGAGAAATATGTGAATAAACTAAAAACAGGTTATAATAGGTAATGTGCATAATGAAATGTTTAAAAAATAGGAATAACAATGCGAAGCACACATTTGTTATAATTTTGTTTGCTGGTTCACAGTTCTGCTGTGAACCACTGGTAACTGTGTGCATATCATATTCAATTAGAGAAGACTAGACCTGATGTAGAATTATCCATTGTTTTACATTGGTTGTATTGTTGAGTAAGTTTGATCATTTCAGCTGATTCCTTGAATGCTCTTGAGAAAAAATGTAATCTATGTAAAGCATTTTTTCACATGCATTTCACATTTATTTGGTTTGCTTCCATAATATTTGTCTGGTTTCAGTTATATGTGCTACCAGTCCTGATGTGTGTTTCCTTTCCTTCCTTCTCTACATCCTTAATGTGTTCAAGAGCCTCCATAGTTCAGTCAGTATAGATGCAAAGCCCTTTGGTCAGAAAGACCTGGGTTCGATTCCCATCTGTGAAGTGAGGAACCTTTATCTGGTCTCTTTCAACAAAAGGTGAGTTAGCCAGTCTCATATGGAGGTAGGGAGTTTTTTTCATTCTCCAGAACAGACAAACTGGCCCCATGAACACACACGGATTACAGTCAAGAATACTTAAAACCCAGCCATAGGCCTGATTCGTCAGCTATGTCGGTCCAGAGCCCGGATAAAATTAGGGGGAGGGACGTGATGATGCTGTACCTCCCTGTAAAAGGGGCTCACAGCTGTTGTATCATCATATAAAATAATGTGTTCAGACTGGCATATTTGCAATATACCTATATTTTATCTGTATATAAGGGAGAATTGCTATTCTTCTGAAGTCTTGTTTTTTCATGTTCATCTGACTGTCTAGCAGGTTGACGTAGAATTTGTTGAACTAAGAAAGAGAACTAACATTCTATGGTATTCATGTGTAGAGGCTTAAGTGCTGTGAGGACATCATGTTGGAGGCTTAATGGATTTTTTTACAACACTCAAAAAGAATTAAAATAGAATTTAATACTTCCTATATTTCTTCCTAGTCACTAGGACATTAAAGTCCTATCTAGGTGGAGCGCCCTCTAAGGGCGGTAGTAGGTGGCCTGGAATGTAAGGTGGGACCTCTGGTGATGAGTGTTTCCCAAATCTTCGGAAGCTTAATGCAACCGTATTTATTAAGATTTAGTTGGTTTCTGAGAGCTGCTGCTGCTTCTAAGAAAAGTCTCTCTTTCTTGAATTTGCTGTGGTGGAGCATGGTGGTTTTCTTCCATGATACTCTGTGGGTGGTGTCCAAAACATGGTCAGCGAAGCCTGAATGGCCATAGTTGTGTTTACAGATGTAAGACTCGTGTTCCTCCAGGCAGATGGATGCTGATCTGCTTGTCTGTCCAAAGTACGCCAGCTTACAGGAACAGGGTACTTTGTAAACCCTAGGCAGCGAGAGAGGAGGGAGCTGATCTTTCATAGAACGGATAAGGGTAGCAAGTTTGCAGTAGGGCTTATATGCTGTGTGTAGGTTGTACTTTTTTTTTTAGTATCTTGGCTATTTTTTCAGATGTGCCACGGATGTAGGGTATGGTGATGGCATTTTTAAAATCTTGTTGACGAGAAGGACGGGGAATGGGGGAGGAACTGATTATTTTTTTTATACTGTGTTCGCTGTAGCCATTGGAGAGGAAAGTGTTGTGTATGTGGTTAAGCTCAGTAGTAAGGGTGGTTCCACTGGAACAAAGATTGTGGGCTCTCTTGGTAAGAGTTTTGATGATGCCATATTGTTGTGAGGGGTGGTGGTGGGAGAGTTTGTGAATGTATCTGCCTGTGTGTGTGGGTTTTCTGTATACAGTGAAGCCAAGTGTATCATTAGGCAGGCGTGTGACTAAGGTGTCTAGGAAGGGTAAACAATTGTTCTTTTCCTTTTCCATAGTAAACTGGATTCTTGGATGTAGGCTATTGAGATGACTGAGGAAGGAGTCTAACGTGTCTAGGCCATGAGGCCAAATAGAGAACATATCATCTACATATCTTAGCCAGATAGAAGGTTTGAGTGGGGCTGAGTCTATGGCTTGTTTTTCGAAATCTTCCATATAGAAATTGGCAAGGGGGGTGAGAGGGGGGAACCCATGGTGGTTCCCTCTATCTGCTTGTAGATTTTGTTCTTCCAAGAGAAATACCCAGAGTTAATGGCAAAGGAAAAAAGATCTAAGATGTCAGAGGGAAAAACGTTTTCTAAGAGAGATACGGTGTCAGTTAAGGGAATATTGGTAAACAAAGAGGAGATATCAAAGCTTACCAATATGTCTGCATTATTCAAGGTTAAATTTTCTGTGAGGGCTTTAAAGTGGGTCGAGTTTTTTATATAGGAAGTGGACCTTCCGGTGAGGGGGATCAGAAAGTTGGCCAAGTGTTTAGACAGTCTGTAGCAAGGTGCATTGGTGGCATCTACTATGGGCCTGAGTGGGGAATTGGGTTTGTGGATTTTTGGTAAACCGTATATTCGGGGGGGACGGGCGCGGAAAGGTTTAAGTTTTTTCGTGACGTCAGGGGGGCCAGGAGGTTACTTTTTTAAGTAAGATTTTTAATTTCTTAACTTGTGTTTTTGTGGGGTCGTGTTCTAGCAGGATGTAGGTAGCGCGATCACAGAGGATAATGTTCATTTTACGATTGTATTCACTGGTATTAAGAATGACTGTGGCATTACCCTTATCCGCTCTGGTGATGACAATACTTTTTTCTTTGTGCAGTTTCAGGAGAGCCATGCATTGGGCATATGATAAGTTGCTTTTTGGAGGCAAAGAATGAGCGAGGATGTTGGCTACATCAAGCCTGATGTTGTTGGCTATCTCCGACGGTAAGCTACCGATCCCCCGTTCGATGTTAACCATTACATCGAGTACCGGCACTTCCTTCGGAGCGATGGCAAAATTACGGCCGAGGCAAAGGGCACTGATGGCATCGTCGTTGAGCCTTTTGGAAGAGAGGTTTACTACTGTCTGGAGTGGTTGAATTTGTGGTTGTGGTTTGTCTTTAACCAGGTTGCTATATTTCTTGACGTGTTTATTTTTTATTTTTTGAAATTCTCTCTGTGCGTAAGTTTCCGAAATGCCAGAGAGAATCGACCAAAGTTCAGAGTTAAGAACGGTGGAGAGCTCTGAATGTAAGGAGCCAATGGCGGCGTTCGTCACTGAGAGGGTGGCACGAGTAGAGGCGATTTGATCACATAGTAATGCCAGGCTGGCACGGTTATATATACGGAGTGCTTTTTTGGAATGGAAATTGATCTTCATTTTAACGCATTTCAGTATCACTCTTGTATCCTGACATCTTTTTAAAAAGGCCAGCCTATTTAGTTGCCTAGATAGTCGTAGTTTTGACTTACCATATTGCTTGGATTTGCGTGCTAAATCTTCTCCATGAATGATTAGAATTCATGTGTAGAGGCTTAAATGCTGTGAGGACATTATGTTGGAGGCTTAATGGATTTTTTACAACACTCAAAAAGAATTAAAATAGAATTTAATACTTCCTATATTTCGTCTTAGTCACTAGGACATCTACGGGGATTACAAAAACAATTAATGTAACATGCACATACAAATCTTACAATACTAAGCCCAACCACGTGGGTAACACTAAAGTCCTATCTAGGTGGCCTGGAATGTAAGGTGGGACCTCAGGTGATGAGTGTTTCCCAAATCTTCGGAAGCTTAATGCAACCGTATTTATTAAGATTTAGTTGGTTTCTGAGTGCTGCTGCTGCTTCTAAGAAAAGTCTCTCTTTCTTGAATTTTCTGTGGTGGAGTATGGTGGTTTTCTTCCATGATACTCTGTGGGTGGTGTCCAAAACATGGTCAGCCAAGCCTGAATGGCCATAGTTGTGTTTAGAGATGTAAGACTCGTGTTCCTCGAGGCGGATGGATGCTGATCTGCCTGTCTGTCCAAAGTACGCCAGCTTACAGGAACAGGGTACTTTGTAAACTCCAGGCAGCGAGAGAGGAGGGAGCTGATCTTTTGTTTTGTTTTTGTAATCCCCGTAGATGTCCTAGTGACTAGGACGAAAAATAGGAAGTATTAAATTCTATTTTAATTCTTTTTGCGTGTTGTAAAAAATTCATTAAGCCTCCAACATGACATTCTTTGGTAGGATGATGCTTAGGTAGTTGAGCTAGATATTAGTAGAGATTCTATAAGCTTTGTCATGTAAGGTATAAATAATGCTTATTTTTTACACTGTGGGCAATGGGTTGTGGCATGCAAATATCATCCAGTCATTGTTGGCTTCCTATATACTGAGAAACTGACTGTGTTCTGCTGTAATACTTGTATAAGTGTCTAAAATTGGTAAAGACCTGTTTACCTCTAATTTGACAGTAAATTTAATCCAAGTGTGGATATTATTAAGGTTATGTGAGAAATTCTATTTAATAATACAGCCAGGCCCAAATGATGAATATGTCATCAACATATCTGACCCAAATTTTAGGTTTTCTTCAATCAATGTTTTTTTCTTTAAACCACTCCATGAAGAGATTTGCTAACAAGGGAAAAGGGGAAGAATATTTTGAACAGAAGGAAGGATTAGCAATGGGTTCTTATGTATGTAGAAGTAACGATGTTATGATTTCATTATACAAGGCTTTGATTAGAGTGCATATGGATTACTGTGCACAGATTTGGTCACCTGGTTTTCAAAAGGAAGATGAGTTGTTAGCGAGGTATTCAGAGATGACTAAGTCAGTTTCAGGTCACTGGAGGAAACAGTCTTGATGCTGAGTTGGAGTGATTCAATTGATACTTGGTTCGAGATTAGGTGAGTCATCTCTGGTTATTCACTTCACATTGCACTGTAGTGTGAGTCTCTCTCTCTCTTGGATTAGTTTTTGGATATACTAGGAGCACCTGGACTATCAACAGGTGCGCAAGATGCATGAGCAGACTAAGATGTGCTGGAGAAGAAATGGCCACATTATTTCCCAAACACAGCACCCAATTTGTCTCCTGATATGCCTAACACCAGGCCAACAACTGAACAGGAGCAGGCCACAAAAGAACCTAGCATAGACATAAATAGTTTCCAACAAGTCAACTGAAAAAAAAAAAAAAAGGGTGCAAGGAAACAAATAATGAAAATGCAGAAATGCCCATGAATGCAGAGACCACCAAAAGGGAAAGAATGCCATACTGTGAGATAAGATACAGTGGACCATACTAGCTAGTATGGTCCACATAAAATATAGTTCAGCAGAGCTAAAAAGACCAACAAAGGCATCTGCATTCAACCACAGATAGTCACTGACTACTACACAATTGCCAAATTATTGGATGAAAAAAGGAGTTCCACACCACACCTTTGCCTTGAAAAGTGAAAAAAAAAAAAAAAAATTGAAGGTGGTGCTGTGTGGTATCACTGAATCAGTAACAACTGAAGAAGTCGCAGTCGATCTCCATAATCATGGGTTGTAACCCATGATTATGGAGATCTACGAGTGGCATCGGCCATGCAAATGGCCAATGCCACTTGTGCTGATTGAAATCACTAAAGATCACCGCATGATCTTTGACCTCACTGCTGTCTGTGACCTGATTCATCATGCCAGAATCTTTACACTGAAGGGCATCCAGAGGCCAATGCCATTGCTGCCAAAAATTTAGCAGTCACGGTGCAGGGAAAATCACGCAATGATTACATGTGCAAAACTGAGAACAGAACTGGCAAAATGTGTCAACTGCAGTGGACTACATCCTATCAACAAGAGAGAGAGAAGAAAAAAAAACCTACCGCATCCAACCCTGAAAAATCCAAAAATGCACCAAAATCTGCACAGGCACACGTACACACACACCTCATTTATGGAAGTAATGGCATCTAAAAAATCAACAAAACCAAATCTCAATAATCCAAGGGGTCTGATAAAAGTGCCAAAGTTGCAGTCATTCTGGCAGACATGCTTATTGGATGTTACAAATCCAACCCCAGTCAAGAAGCCACAAATTTGTTGTGAGACAAAACAAGCAATTATCACACAAATCAATGAAGGTTAATGAACATAGAAAACCTTATTCCATTGATATCATTTTCTGGAAATGCCAATGGCCTAGGAAACAAAATGCATCAGCTTCAAGAATTTGCAACAGATCATGACACCGACCTAATCCTGGTAAATGAAACTCATCTCTATCCAGTTTACAATCCAATGCTCAGAAACTACATCTTATATCATGACAACAGGCCCAACACCAGGGGAGGTGGAACAGGTATCTTCATCAAATGCAACGTTGAGCACAGCAAAATCAAGAAACCTTCAACTGGTAACATTGAATTCACAGCTGTCGAAATCTAGAAAGCCAGTGCAGGTAGCCTAGAAATCTACTCTGTGTACAATTCTACCAGCAAACAGCTACTTGAAACCAATTTAGCAGAGATAGGAGACATGAAGAGAGCAAGCAACTTAAATGACAAACACCCCTGGAACAGTAAGACAACTAATTGGAATGGAAAATAATACTCAATGATTTTGCTGCCACAAATCATTCACCAATACAGGCTGAAAATGGTAGATGATCTCATTTCCGACCACAATCCAGTACTACTTCACTTAGGCTTAGAACAGGAAAATACTCCTGACCATTTACTAATAATCGATTGTGGAAAGCTACCTAATACACTCATCGACCTCATAGGCCCAGTCCCAACTACCAAATTTAGAGATGATCAGTATTTCAATAAACAACCTGGAAAAACAGATAACAACAACACTCCAAGCTACTACATCTACAATACCACATTCAAACACCAACCACCTCCCAGAAGAAATCAAGAATCTCATCTGTGAGAAAACCAGAGTCAGGTATCATTGTCACAGGATGCTGGCCTCTGAATACTGATATATCCTCAACAGAGCCACGTATTCAGTCTGTTAGACTGAGTTGGTTTCAATAGAGCCATCTATTCAATCTATTAGACTGAACAGATAGGTGGCTCTGTTGGTTCCCTCATTGTTTGTCTGTCAGACAAGCACTGAAGGACCATCAGAACCAACAGTAGGAAATGAAACTGCTATGCCTAAACACTGAGGATTATTCACTATGGAAGATGATGAAGTCACTTAGAGCAGACTGCAAGTCCCTCCCACCAATCCATGGTGAAACAGGTTTAGTCTACCATGGTACCGAGAAGGCAGAACCTTTTGCTGGCAGTTTAGAATAACAGCACACCCAACTATATGCATGCAGACCTAGATTTCATCAGGACAGTTCACACCAATGTATAGAAAACCCACCCACACAGGCAGATACAACCACCAACAATCCCCCCCCCCCACAACAATATGGAGTTCAAATATACGGTTCAAATGACAATGCCCTAACCACAGAACTAAACCACATTCTCAACACTTTCTCAGCCAATGGCTAGCCCCCCCCCCCAAAAAAATCCAAAAAATATTGAAACCAATAAACCACAACCCCCCCCCCCCCTCACAACAAGGATTACTCTAAATCCATCACCATTCCCTATATCCGAGGCACCTCGAAAAAATTACAAAAATCCTAAAAAAATATGACTTGACTTCTTGTTATAGACCATATAAAAAATTGGCATCCCTTATCCACTCCACTAAAGACCAACCTCCTCCCCTAGACCTACCTGGTGTATACCAGGTCCCTTGCAACTGTAAGCTGTCCTACTTTGGCTAAACAGGCAGGACAGCTAATATCAGAATTTCAGAACACAAGGACTACATCCGGTTTCACCAATATAGCCACTCTGGTCTTGCAGGCCATGCTCTGGATACCCGCCATAAAATACGGTGGAAGAAAGCCACGATAATACACTGTAGTAAATTCAAATACGAAAGGCTATTCATGGAATCAGCTTCAGCCCTAAGAAACAATCCAAACCTCAACAAATTTGGTTGCATGAGACTTCCCCAAATTTGGGAAACCTACATCAGAAGACCTTCAGCCCAAATGGCCAAGAATACCTACATTGCCTGGTGGGGGCAACATCAGGACTTTTAGGAGAAAGAATAGCTTCCTGCTTCATCCTCATTTACTGTGTATCGTGCTTGTGTGTACGTGTCTTGTTTCTAAGTTCCTGTGAAAATGGCAACGTGACGTTGCTGAAATATTGGAAGTGTATTAAAATTTATTTTAATGTATATTCTATTGCATTTTGTAATTTCCTTAAGCTATTTAGTAACCAATGTATACCGCATGCTGAAGTGCGCAAATATCCCAAATGACACCCACTGAAATACAAGAAATAGTCAAGAAACTAAAGAATAGGAAAGTACCAGGCCCAGATGGGATTTCCAACAGGATCATCAAACAACTATCCCCCACAAAGCCATTATGCACCTTATAGCAATCATTAATGAAATGCTAAGATTTCACTACTTTCATCGCTGACATAATCTTAATCCTGAAACTGGGGAAAGCAAAGCAATTCCCTCAGAACTACCATTCAATCAGCCTGTTCTCCTGCCTAGGAAAGACTGCTGAACAAGCAATACTGACAAGATTGCAAAAAATTGCAAGTGAAAAAAAACCTAATACCTGATGAGCAGTTTGGCTTCTGCGAGAATCACTCAACTGTACAACAAATCGTGAGGGTCATGGAACATCAGTGTGAGATATAATTGAAAACAGCACACTGCCACCATCTTTCTTCATGTTGCAAAGACATTCGACGCATCTGGCATAGAGAACTACTCTATAAACTAACAGATGTCAAACTCCCATTAGGCCTAAGCAGCCTTATCAGTTCCTATCCTAAGGATCAGAAGTTTCATGTAAAACTATAGGGAATCAGATCATTTGAATGCAGAATTACAGCAACAGTTCCCCAGGGTTCCCTATTGTCACCCTTACTCTTTTCCATCTATATGGCTAACATCCTTCACATGGCCACCACAACAGTGACTCTATATGCAGACAACACCACAATACTGGTGTGATCCCTAAGGCGGAATTATCAGATCAAGACAAAGCAAATTGCAGAGTTCAGTGGATATGAGGAGGAGGAAAGACAGCATTAAGACATATAAGTTGGTGAGGGGTAATTACCAAATTAGTGAGAATTAGATTTTTCATAGAATGGCTGGAGGAGACAGAAAAACAAGAGGAATACATTGCCTGAAAGTGTTATGAATACAGAAACATTTAAGTCAAGGTATGATGAGCTGTATGTGAAAGTGGGACCTCCCACACCGAGTCTCTTGATTTCATGTAAGTGTGATGATAATAATAATCATTATTATGACAGAGACGTTGCTAGCTGAGTGAAACATTTCATAATGAGTTTGGTGAATCCATAAAAGTTTTCTAAAAATAATAATAATAAAATCATTAAGAAAATAATAATTCTTATTAGTATGATATACAGAAATCTCAGTAAGATGTAGTAAAACAATATGATATGTATTACTCTGAATATCAAATAATATAATGATGTATAATGATCAGTTCCATTCATTTTATAAAGCTCTTCATCTACCCCCAGCAACTACTTACCCATTTCTTCAAACTGAGCAACACGAACAGAAATGTGAGTTTCATAAGAGTGTGGGTAACGTGGACGGATTAACCAAACACAGTCGTATGCCTGAAGAGCCCCTCCATTTGCCATATTCATCATAGTAATTGCTCCTCCACAGTCTTCAACAAATCCACCACAATCTGTAAAGAAAAGAAAATAATAACATCTTATTATATTTAGTAAGAAATTATATTTTTCCTTTCATGATTTACCCTGGTATATGCTATAAGAATTGTTTATGCACAAAATCAAACTCCCTCACTTTTTTTTTTTTGTATACCTGGTAGTTGACTTTTATCAGAAGTTGCCCAATTAACCATTATAACTTTTTCACAAATTGCTCAAAGTAACCACTGAATACTAGAACTTGAAAGTATTGTTAAAGGTAGCGAAAGAAAAGAGTGACAGAGTTAGGATGGTGAGTTGCCACGGTACGACAGAGGTTTAGAAGGAGGGCCATAATCGCAAATGACTTTATGCACAGGTTATGCAGACGGTGTGGTGTGGAATTCGTGGACATGTGGAATGAGTTTGATGGGCGAAAGGATTTATACAAGATGGATGGCCTGTGTTTGAATGGATTTGGTGTGCGGAGACTGGAAAAAGTGTTGCTGAATGAAGTGAAAATGGATGTGCAGAACCAGGGAAACTAGAACTACCAAGGAGGAGGAGGAGGGGAGTGGATATGCAGACATCAGTGAGACAGTTGAGTGCAAGAATGTATATAATGTACCCGAGCCAGTACTAAGGACCAAAAATCAGAATGGGATAGTTAGAATAACGCATCAAGATAGGGGTGGGATGAAGGGACCTCAGCATTTCATGTATACTAATGCCAGGAGTATTAGGAACAAGAAGGAAAAATTTTTGGTCTTGATTGGCTCTTCCTGGCCACAGGTTATTGGCATTAGTGAAACATGGCTGACAGAAGATGATATAGTTAGTGGGATAGAATGTGTAGGTTATAGTGTGTTTAGGAGGGACAGAGAGAATAAAATGAAGGGGGGGGGAGTGTTATTGATGATAGCTGATGAACTGCAGCCAAGGAGAATTGAAGTTGTATTGCAGGATAGTGAAAAGAGCTCATTTCAGGCTATTTGGTGTGAGATTGAGACTGGCAGAACAAAATATACAGTTGGGTGCTGCTATAGACCAGGTGATGGAATAGATAGTGGAGATAGTATGCATAAGCAAATAGAAGCAATGAGTGGAAGGAGGGTAATTATTATGGGGGATTTCAACTATGGTAACATTGATTGGAAGGAGGAGAGGACACATGTGAGGAACTGGATTTTATTCAATTATTAAGGGATAACTATCTGAGACAGCATGTAATTGAAAATACTAGGGGTTTAAGAGTGCTTGACCTGGTAATAGCATCTAAGAATTTGACTGTAATGAATATGACCATGTTGCCACCTATTGGTGAGGATGATCATAAGGTCTTGACCTAGGAGGTGGCTAAAGGTGTGGAATTTTCGATTAAGACAAGGTATATGTGGAATTACCGTGCTGGCAAGTATGACAAGCTTAGGAGATTGCTTGGTTCAGTGCCATGGCATGTAAAACTGCAAGGGCTGCATGTCGATAGAGCATGGGAAGTGGTCAAGGAGCATTTACAGGAGGTTATGGCTGACTGTATACCTAGGGTCCGAATAGTAAAACAAGTAGGGTTTAAATGGATGAATAACACCATTAAGCTTGAGCTGCAAAAAAGAAACAACTGTGGAGGGAATTTAAAGAGAAAGGTGACCTGCAGGCACATGAACAGTATAAAGCGCAGGCCAGAAGGGTAACGAATGTGGTAAAAAAAGTAAAAGCAGATTATGAAAGGAAACTAGCTATGCAAGCTAAAGAGAATCTCAAACAGTTCTTTCAATATGTTGCAAGCAAAAAAAAAAACTTTGCAAGAGTATATCATCCAGATGGTGATGACATTGAAAAAATGATGGAACCATTAGTTTATACGAGAATTGTGATGAATGAGGTGGAGGTGAATAGTCTATTACTGAACCTTAATGTGAATACATCTGTGGGATTGGATGGTATACTGGCACGAGTCTTACGTGAAGCGGCTAAAGAATTATCAGTGCCCTTGACCATGTTGTTTAATCTGAGTCTCGGGTCTGGTTTAGTCCCGAAGGTGTGGAAAGAGGGGAAAATAGTTCCACTGCATAAAGGAGGATCCCAGACTACTGTTGCAAATTACTGACCAATCAGCACATCAGGAGTCGTTGTCAAGGTCTTGGAGAAAGTAGTCAAGGGAAAAATACTGGAATGGATTGATGAAAATGAGATACTGT
Organism: Typopeltis vanoorti; assembly: GCF_054136105.1. Taxonomy (NCBI): domain Eukaryota; kingdom Metazoa; phylum Arthropoda; class Arachnida; order Uropygi; family Thelyphonidae; genus Typopeltis; species Typopeltis vanoorti. Next base: position 100,718,724 of record NC_143549.1, on the reverse strand, counting down.
ACGGGGGACAGCATGGCTTTGTGAAGGGTAGATCATGCCTCAGTAACTTGCTCAAGTTTTATAACACAGTGATGGCTGAACTGGATAAGGGTAATGGGTTTACAGTGATACTGCTGGACCTGGCTAAGGCATTTGACAGGATACCACATGGAATTCTGATCCGTAAACTACAACATATGGGAATGGATATAGGGTTAGTGAGATGGATAGGTGGGTGGTTGATGGAGAGATATCAGAGAGTACTTTATTCAGTAGAGCCCAAAAGACAGCCTGTGACTAGTGGTGTGCCACAGGGTTCTGTTCTTGGACCACTGCTGTTTAATTTCTTCATTAACAATATAGGGAAGGATCTAAGAGGAACAGTTCATTTGTTCGCTGATGATGGAAAGTTGGGTAGGGCAATAGTGAATGCAGAATATGTCAAAATCTTGCAGGATGACTTGGATAGATTGGAGTTCTGGGCTAAGGAGAATGGATGTCAATTTAATGTGACAAAATGTAAGGTTACGCATTTTGGGATGAAAAGATTAGCAGCAGTATAGCACGTTGGTGGAACTGTGCTCCAGGAGATTGATGAGGCCAGGGACTTGGGAGTGTTGGTGGATAGGGAGATGAAGTTTATGGGACACATTGCAAAAGTGGCTAAATCAGCTCATCAATTCACTTGGTTGTTGAAAAATACTTTGATGAGCAGAGACAAGCAAGTTATTGTACCTCTGTACCGAGCCTTGATAAGACCTCATCTCGACTACTGTGCCCATATTTGGTCACCTAGGTTTCTTCTTGATGGGGAGGAGGTGGAGAGGATCCAGAGGCGAGTGACCAAGATGATAGGAGGTCTATGGAATGAACCTTATGAGAACAGGTTGAAGATTTGTTGGTTGCAGAAATTAGTTGATAGGCGGAAAAGGGGAGATAATTGAGACATTCAAATTGCTGAAGGGTTTCTATAGAATTAATTCAGAGGATATTTTTGAGAACAGGACTGGTGGTGGGAGGACTAGGGGACATCCATGGAAGCTGGGCAAGAGTGTGGTTAGCAGGGGTGTTAGAGCTGGGTTCTTTACTTTTAGAGTGGTAAATGAGTGGAATAAGCTGCCAGAGTCTGTTGTGAATGCCATGACGGTGAGTGAGTTCAAGACAAGGTATGATAGATACTGTGAGAATGTCGTATAGTTGTGTGGACATGACGTTTAGGGCCTCCCTCAATGAGTCTAAGGACTCCCTGGAGTCGCCCGTAATAATAATAATACTATGTTCCAATTTCTTAGATTGCATAATTACTTTATGTTATATTTAAGGTCATGTTTTAAACATGTTTTGATGAGGTCTCATCAGTAAGACAATAATATAACAAAGGAAACACTGTACATCACTAATGTATAAGTTATTTTTTCTGTATGCAAAATGGCAATTGAATATAGCATAAATATATTCAGGCATGGAGTAACAGTATGATTTATTCTTTGCATGCTGAAAATTTTCATTTCAACAAGATGTTATAAGAATCCACCATGTTGAGAAATACTTTCTCTTAACAGCATATATTGCCTCACTCACTACAAATGGAAAATACATTCATAAATTTCATGTATTTTCTTAAATTTATAATATTTAAGTTTTAAATATTTCAATTTTTAAATTTAAATATATAATATATATTTAATCTATTTTCATAAATACATTCAAGTTGCTCTCTATAAAAGAAAATATATTCTCATGTATTTTCTTTTATAGAAAGCAACTTGTAGTGAAGTCAACAAAGGGTGCACAAAATGCAAATTATGAAATCAGAACCAACAACAACAAAAGAAATACAAAATAAAAAATTTTAAAAATAAAAATGTATATATACAGGTATCCCTAGATTAACATAGTTCATTAATCCATCGATGTTACCGCGTATATCAAAATCGCGTTAATCAAATTTAATAATGGTAAAAAGTACAATTCGTCCCTGATTGATTACTGTACTAATAGTTTGTTTTATATGGTACTCTTTTAGGAAAGACAAAAAATGAATGCAAAGTAAATGTTTAATAAATACTTGTACCCACATTAGTTACTGCAATTTTTTTTAATCAAAAGAAGTTATAAAGAGTCATTTGAACAGTTTTAGTTTTTTTCTTATCAGCAAAAATTCTACGATAACAAGCAAAATAACTCTCCAGATCTCGGCAAACAAGCATTTTTCGATTAACATCTGGATCCATATCCATTACTTGCTGCTTAAGTGATTCTAAACTGCGAAATATTCCATCCAGTAATTTGACTGTTATTTCCTTTGGAACCTGATCTTCACATTTCATTTGTTCGTTGTCTTCATGTTTCATTTTTAAGAAACAAAATTTTTATCATAAAAACAAAAAATTCTTAGAATAATCAATATTAAAACAAATAAGGCCGGATACACCGAACAAAAAATTTTTTTAAAATTGTATATTGCCGGCTGTTTACAATTTTGCAGTGAGAGCAGGCTAAATGCTTGCCTCCAGAATCTAAAGTGAAACGGTGAAACGGTTTTTATGCGCAGAAACGAATTTTCGTACGAAACATTTGTTGCTACGTAACCAGTCATATGGTACTGTAAAAACTCGATTGTAGCTTAAATATTCCAAAGCACATTACATTCGATTGTTTACTTAGGTGAAGTCCCATGTGAATATTGTAAAAATAAACTTTGTTTGTCTCTGTATAGTTTGTTTTAGATGTTATTGTAAATAACACTCTGGAAGTTCACTGTATATACTGCTTTAATAAGAATATGTTAGAGTGTTAAAAACAAAGGCAATGCTTATATCGCCGAAGCTGCATGTAATAGATCTACATGGCGGCATTAGAAAGATTGTTATTAAAATTTGTTTGTATGAGAAAGGCTTATAGGCTCTAAGTGTAAACATCTGCTAAGTCAGTCAGAAAGGTTCAAATAACTTTCCGATGGCCGGCAACTTACAATTAAAAGAAAGCGGAGAACAAAAGGCATGCCGAACTTGAAACTTAAGATGAAAGAATCATACAGATTCTTTGGGGGTTGCCAAACTTCATGCAAGGTCTCAGAGGAGGTATAATAAAAAGGGACTGAAGCAAACGGATCCAGAGATTGCTGCAGAAGTAGAGGGGGACCAGGTTCCAGAGATGTTCACAGAGAGACAGGAGAGGCTGCCCGGTTCCAGACGCTGTCAAAGAGGAGGCAGCTCGGTTCCAGACATCGTCAGAGAGCCTCCCAGATCCAGACGTTGGTTGAGAGAGGAGTTTTCCGCATCCAGAAAGAAGCTTCTCGGTTCGAGACGTTGGTAGAGAGAAACGACTTCTAGTCCACAGACAGGGCTTTCAAATTGCCGAAAGGAGAAGTCCCAAACGCCGTAGAAGAGAAAACTTTCCAGTCCAGAGGGATCCTGATTGACAGTTGACAACAGTTTCATTTTTCTTGGAGGTGGCATTTTCAGTTTCTTAGCGGTGGCAATTCAAGCTACTTGAGACGGCAGTCGTCCAGGCATTTTTGGCAAGCCCAAGTAGAGGAGAAAAGGCGAGGCAAATTTCCCGAAGTACCTTCGCTCGTAAGTTTTACTTTTCCCCGTGGGAGAATAACATTTTTCCGGAACTGTACGAATCCCACTACATTCCCAATTGATATAGCCAAAGTCAAAATTCCAGATGAAGATCTGAGATGAAAGAATTGCCATAGAACATTTAGTGAAAGACTAAAAACGGCAAAAGAACTGAGTGAAGAGGTGGATGGAGAACAAGAATTTAAAACTGGTACGGAATTTCGACAACGAAAGAAGACATGACAATTTATGATGCTCGTAGAAGACTACGAGCATCATGACGAAATGCCACAATCACCAGAAGATAAATTTAGAGTGAATGTGTTTTACACACTTCTAGACGTTGCAATATGTTCGTTAATAGAACGTTTTGAACAACTAAAAACATATTATGATAATTTAAATTTATTGTATAGATTACTACAAATTAATAACGAAGATTTACGAAAAAATTGTGACGATTTAGAGAATCTCTTGATGGACGGCGACAATAAAGACGTAAATGCAATAGAACTATATGACGAGTTATGTGCTTTCCGGGATATTTTTCGAAAGGATAATTTAAATATTCAAAACCTTTTCGATATTCTTAATTAAAAAAGTATATTTATGTAATTTAATTTATTTTCTGTTATTCTGTAAAGATTTTATTTTTGAATACTTTTTTTTTTAATTTAAATATTCAAAACCCTTTCGATATTCTTAATTTTATTGTGTCCAATAATTTATCTTTCCCTAACTTTTCAATTGCTTGAAGAATACTATTAACCTTACCTGTTAGTGTAGCGAGCGATGAACGTTCATTTTCCAAGTTGAAATTGATTAAAACCTACTTAAGAACAAGTATGTCACAAAAAACTTGTTAGTTTGGCGTTAATAGCTATTGAAAATGATGTATGTGCGGAATTAGACGTTAAGACCATTATTTCTAATTTGGTGAATATGAAATCAAGAACCCAACAGGTGCAAACTTGACTTATTTGTCTGTTTGCTTACTTGAGAAATGCATTACTTCGACATTATTATCTCTCTTGAGTCTGGCTTCCACTGATATGCTTTTGCATAGAAGGGGCCCTTTCCCTGAGATATGAGTGACTATGCCTGGGAGGGGGGGGGGATAGGGTTTTGCCTGTCTCTGAGTGGGACCACCACCACTACCACTGAGATTATGGCTCTGCTCAGTGGTGGGATAGCCTGCCATTGGGCATCAATTCTGAGAGTTCCTCTCTGTGGCAGGGTGGGCCTGTCACAATGGAACCAATGCTGAGTAAAATGATCCTTTGGGTTGCTCGCACTTGTTGAGTTTAGAGTGATCTGGGGGATCATCTGAGTTTTTGGAGACTTCCCTTCACCTATATAGTGAAACCGGTCTGGGTGGTGACCCTTCCTATAATGCCTAGTGTTATACATATCCATAAGGAAATGTACTTTGCAATTTTGGATACTAAGGCAAGCGATGTGAAGTTACTTCATGTGCAAATCTTGTTTGCTTACACTTGGATAAAGGATTAAACCAAGAATATAATTTCTCGGCATATTTAATTTATAGTATAATCAAGTGGAAAAACTTTCAACACCATTAGTCATGGAAACCCGATACAGTATTGTCTCCTTACTCTCATGTATGCAAAAAACTATGTATATACACACAATACAACACAAGATGCAGAGCATAATTATATTTTTATGTTATTATTTGTTATTATGTTATTAAAAGTTTTGTTTTAAATATTGTTAATTTAGTCTTTTGCACAGTAAGTTATGTAGCATAACATGTGGCATCGATGAGAAGCAGAACAATGGCATCCAAGGCATGATTGTTTAAAGAATTTAGCCAAAAGGACTTCATGCAGTGCAATGTCTGTGAAATACATGAATTAGCAAAGGTAGACGGAATTTGGTTTGAAAGTGATATTGGTGGGAAAATGTGCTGAAAGTGCTATGAGAGTGAGGATCAAAAGTGTGTCTCAGGTCGCAAGATTGAAGTAGTGGATGGAACTCAGAATATGCTTGAAAATGTGTGGGATGTAATGGCAGATAAGATTGAAAAAGAGATTAGATGTGATGACATAATTGAGAGAGAGAGAGAGAAAAGTTGATTGAAAGAATAGCATGACTGATGTAAAGAATGAAGACTTGGGAGAGATAGCTCAGTTGCGCAGAGTGATAATACACAAGGTGAAGTGGAAGCTGGAACGAATGCAGAAATGTCTGGCAAATGCATAAGCTGATAACAGAAAGAAAGAAGTGTGAGATAAGAGAAATGAGGGCTTGAACAAGAGAGAAGGAAAATTCAAGGAGCGAGTCTTGTATGGCGATTCAATCATAAGAGGTGTGATCAATGAGAGATTGACAAAATCGTGCTTTCCAGATGCAAAAATTAATAATGTTACTGAGGCTATTAGAGCACAAAAGGGTAAGATGAAAGAGATGATCAAAGGAGAAAGTATGGCATGAGAGAGTGATTTTGCACATCCACTTTCAATGAAGTGGATGTGCAAAATCAGTCAACATCTGTCTGAACCAGAGTATTTAAACCACCTTACCAGCCATTATGGATCAAATAAGCATCCTCATATGCTTCGTATTCATCATATATTTTAATGTAACATCAACGGTATTACAATTTTAATATGCACTTCGCATCCATGATAACCTTGACATCTATAGACATCTTGGCCGGTAGCGTAGTTAATAATCAAGTGATACACCTTTCTACTACTTATATGTGGAAAATTGACTTCTGCATTGCTATCTTGGTATCTCTTCTGGGTTTGGTTCCCACTAATGATGTTTTAGAAGAGTTTGTTTGCTGCCTGAGGAGTAGAGAGGCTCTGTTTGGTGGTAAGTGTTTGTCTGTCACTGAGTGGAGTCATTGCCGAGTTTCCTGTCCTAAAGTGATTCAGGTCAGGAGTCAGAGGTTTTGGAGGGTACCCCAGCGCTGGTGAGGTGGGAAAATGTAACAAAAGTGGTAAGGTGGGGTCCCACAGACTTACCCAAATAATGTGTTATATTATAGAAATCCGTATCTTTTTAATCAATATTTGTGGATTCTTCCTCTGAAGATTCTTCCTCACAATCTTATTCTATATCAGACTCATGATTACTGACTAATTCTAAATCAATTTCACTATCATCATCTCTGCTAAATGGCTCCTCGTCTGTCAAAGCGTCATCTATAAGTTGATGTAACCTCTGTTCTTCCTGCTCTTAACTTATCTGATTAAAAAAAAGATAATATTCTCAAAATACCCTCTAAATATTTACAAAAATGTATTTGCTTATAGTTGGTATGTAAAAATATGGAAGACACAGCAATAACGATAATATTTTAGTAGAATATACATGAAAACAACTTACGTTTCGGAAGTAAATATAGTCACATTTTTGGTAAGGTGGGGTCTGGTGGACCCCACTACACTTTAAACCTCTGCACATTAAACTTGCTTGCACGCAACAGTATGTCGTTTATGGCATCGAGTAGTGGGTTACAGGAGGGGAAGCTATACTGAGGCATGATTCACTGCCACGTGTTGTTAAAAAGTTATATGTAGTCAATTTAAAATCTTTGGAGTCTGTGACACCCCCACCTTACTAACACCAGGTTAACAATGAAGGTTAAAACTGGTCTGGGTAGTGGATCTTCTCACAGCGATTTTACCTGGACACAGTTGCACTGACTTGGGAGCATCTTATTCCTCCAATTTATACTGTCTACAAACATGACTCGTTACATGGCATGATGCACCTTGCCCATGCACATGTCCATTGCTTTCTTTCCAAGCAGTGTGCTTTGTCACACCGAAACCACCAACCAGTATCCTTTTCCACAACTGAAACAGAAGTTTTCTTGCTTTGGCTGTGGAAAAATCCCAACTTAATGCTTATACGCTCTGCCAATGCATATATGATTTGTGCTATGGTCCTGATGAATCACTTATCATATATATATGCATACTATGATCAGACTAATTAGCTCCTCTCTGCAGTCATATAATAAGTATAAATAAATATAAACATAAACTGTTTATTATTGGTTATTTTTTCATAATGAATCATTTTTCTTGTGTGGTTTCTGTTCCCGTAAGGTCTCACCTGGCGTCTGTGCATTCTACTTCTCTAATCTAACAGCAATAATTCCAAATGTCCAGTACCTATTCAAATGCAGATTATCTCTATCGAACCATTTCATCCTCTCTTCAGATTCACTCCATATATTCATGAACCCTCCTCTTCTTCTCAAATAGGTATGAAAATAGTGAAACACTTGCCATTTTCTTAACTACACTCATTATTCTTCATCTTTAAAATCATCTGTGTCCTCAACCACCACATTGAAAGTATTTACTTAATAATATAAGATAATTAAAAATAGCATGAAATAATATAAAAGAAAATTTCTTACATTATGTTTAATTATATTATGTTTAAATTAATATTAAAAACTCTTTTCTTAACAAAAATTTTAAAATAAATCATAATGCAGAAAACATTACCTGTAGATGGTTTATTAAACCAGTATTTTCTAGGATCTGAAAACATTAAAATATAATATTATTTATTTTTATCAAAACTTAATACATCTCATTTATTGATTTTACTAATTTAGGAATGATCAAAATTGTTTACTACTCCAACTTTAGTATGATAAGTGTTTCAAGCAAGCTTGGTGATAAAATAAATTTAAAATTAAAATTTAATATTTTAATTTAATTAAAAATTTAAGTAACCACTGTATAGAAATAATAAACAGATAAATTTATTTACTTATTAACCTATACAAGTTCCTTAAATACCACCATTGTAATATAGAAATCTTTAATGCAATAATCAAGCACAAAGAACAATAATATGTACTGATCTCGGCATCTGTGTGCAAACCAACTTGATGCAGCCATCCAGGAAGAGTTCATGGTTTGGCCAGGAAATCTTGCAATGATCACTAGTCATCAATCCCACCAAGTGTCTTTTGTAATTTGATATAATATTTCATTATAAAATGAGATAACTGACAAAATATATTTACAGAATGCATTATATCTTTAATTTTAAGGACTAGTTTTTGACAGCTTTTAAAGCTCTGTAGTAGTCCATGGTTTGAAAATTACAAGAATCATTAACAATAACGATGAAATCCCAAATTGGTCTTATGATTTTATTTTTTATTAGTATTTTCAGTGTTTTTTTCCTTTTGACTTAAGATCAGTAAAATACCAATTTTAATGCTTTTCTATGATTGCTTATTATTATTATCATTCAGGACCTCCATGGAGTCATAAAACTCATCATGGGAGGCCCATCGTAAACAACACAAAGTCTATCATACCATTCCTTAAGCCCATTCATTGTTCGTGCTCTCACTGCCCTGTCAGGATGCATTCCACAGTCCAACCATCCTCCATGAAAAAAAAAAAAAAAAAAAGCTACTCCTCATCCTCCTACTTCACTTCCATTCATAATTTTCAGGGCTAGCCCCCTCATACTTGCTCCTTCCTCTTGATCTACTATATATAAGAACCGCCCAGTTTCAATCCTATAACTACCCCTCAACAATTTAAATATCTCGATCATATCACCTATCCCTCTTCTATACCAAATATATACCAACCTCTGCAGTCTGCATGTCCTGAGGCTATCCTCATAGTTAACATTGTACAGTGTCCTGATATCATTTTTGTTATCCACGTTTGCACCCAAGGTTAATTTATATCCTTTCAAATCCTGGTTACCAAATCTGAGCACAATAATCCAGGTGTAGTCTTCAGGGCTTTATACAATGAAATCACAACTCTTCTATCTCTGCTAGTCAGCACCCTTCTCAGTACTGCAGCAGTCCTCAAGATCCAGCATGGCGAACCTATGGCACGTACAAAAATTTTGCTGGCACGTCAACGATTTACAGATGATATCATTTTATACATTTATAAATTATTCAAACCTTTTTTAATTGTTACAACGTGTACAAGTTAAATTTTGTTTTACATGAAAGAAAATAACCAACAAATACAAAGTCCACTGTAGGAGCAAGGCCAGGCAGCTGAAAACTACAGCTGATGTTAAGAACCTCTAGCCAATGGCTGAGGGGCATAATGTGATGACTCAGCTGATAGAACACAACTGTGTTTAGACGCCAAAACTTTTCCATCACTGATATAAAAACTTTTTGTTATTTAAAAGCTTATTAATTATCTTTAGTATTTTTAGCATACAAAAAGTCACCAGCTGCAACTTTGCCAAAACACGTGCCATCTAAACATATGATATTCGCTCCACTCATCCACCAGTAGGCAGAAATAAGCAGCAGCAAGTGCATTATTGTTGTACATGTGCGCTGTGTTTTGTTTTTGCTCGAGTTTTTGTTGTAAGTGTGAATTATAAAGGTAATTTAATTTAGGCATATAATAAAATGTTGATTTTTTGAGACTATAAAAAATTCATAAAAGAATATCTTTAATTTTATTGTGCTTTAATCAAGTAAAGTGACTATGAGATTGTGCACTATAATAACTTGAAATTTGAAAAAATTGTAAAACCGTATGTCTGATTGATCATTATAAAAAAAAAATCAGAATTATTGTTTGCTTTTTTGTTGATGTTAAAAATTGGTTCTTTAAATTGTGTGGTTGCAGCTAGAATTACACTTAAAGGCAAATAAAAATATCCAAGCTATCAACAGGGTAGAAGGACTTTTAATATTAAAAGGATTTTAATACATGATTTACAATAATCACTCTTAGAATAGTCTTTGATTTTTACCATTCTAGTGTGATTTTTGGTTATTTGAAAAGATTCTCCCAATACTTAAAAGACACCAAATAATAATATTTCCCCCCAAAATTTTGGTTGGAACGTGAGAAAATTTTGCATCAAAGATTTGGCGATTTTGGCACACATGGTTAAAAAGGATACCCACCCCTGCTCTTGTGTAGAGGCTTAAGTGCTGTGAGGACATTATGTTGGAGGTTTAATGGATTTTTTACAACACTCAAAAAGAATTAAAATAGAATTTAATACTTCCTATATTTCGTCCTAGTCACTAGGACATCTACGGGGATTACAAAGACAATTAATGTAACATGCACACAAACACTTACAATACTAAGCCCAACCACGTGGGTGACAAAGTCCTATCTAGGTGGAGCGCCCTCTAAGGGCAGTTGTAGGTGGCCTGGAATGTAAGGTGGGACCTCTGGTGATGACTGTTTCCCAAATCTTCGGAAGCTTAATGCAACCGTATTTGTTAAGATTTGGTTGGTTTTTGAGAGCTGCTGTTGCTTCTAAGAAAAGTCTCTCTTTCTTGAATTTGCTGTGGTGGAGCATGGTGGTTTTCTTCCATGATACTCTGTGGGTGGTGTCCAAAACATGGTCTTGGCTTGGCTGACCATGTTTTGGACACCACCCACAGAGTATCATGGAAGAAAACCACCATGCTCCACCACAGCAAATTCAAGAAAGAGAGACTTTTCTTAGAAGCAACAGCAGCTCTCAAAAACCAACCAAATCTTAACAAATATGGTTGCATTAAGCTTCCGAAGATTTGGGAAACAGTCATCACCAGAGGTCCCACCTTACATTCCAGGCCACCTACAACTGCCCTTAGAGAGCACTCCACCTAGATAGGACTTTATTGTCACCCACGTGGTTGGGCTTAGTATTGTAAGTGTTTGTGTGTATGTTACATTAATTGTCTTTGTAATCCCCGTAGATGTCCTAGTGACTAGGACGAAATATAGGAAGTATTAAATTCTATTTTAATTCTTTTTGAGTGTTGTAAAAAATCCATTAAACCTCCAACATAACACCCCTGCTCTAGGTTACCTTCACCACTTTTCCAATATGTCCCCTAAACTTAAAATTTGTATCATTCATCACCCCAAGGTCTTTTGCCTCTTCCACTTCTTCTAATACTGTTCCTCCAACAGATTATGCAACTTCCCATCAATAGATCCCAAAATTCAAAAATTTACATTTAGTTGCATTAAACCGATATCCCCCATTCATTTTCCCATCTGTCCAGATTATTCAAATCCTCCTGAAGGGTTACTACACTGCCACTATTATTAATAATAACCCTTCAGGCTTCACATCATCTGCAAACAACTCATATCTTCCTGCAGTCTATTGTCAATATCATTGATATAAAGGTTAAATACAGGTCCCAATACTGAGCCATGAAAGACCTCCACTTGTAATAACCTTCTGCTTCCTTGATACTGTTCCCTCTCACACAACTCTCTGATATCTATCAGCCAGCCAATCCCCAATTCAATTCACTAACCTGATATCCAAACCCATATGCTGAACTTAAATATCAGCTTATCATGTGGCACCCTGTCAAATGTGTTTGTAAAATAATAAAAAAAAGGTAATATATGCCATTCACTCATCAACTGCTCTTGTTACTTTATTATAAAAGGCAGTTAGATTTTAGATAAAAGGCAATATGAATTTATCAAAATATAAATATTCTACCTTACATCACTTAACACTGAAATTGTATACTTAGTTCATAGGAAATTTGTGCTCTGACAGATATCGCCAGTTATATAGAGAAGCCAGATTCCAGAAGCAAAATGTATAGCAGTGCCATAGTGGTCAGCTTTAAGGCCATTATTGTTAAGCTGAGGATAAATTTAAATGGATTTATGTGACTGTCTGCAGATGATGCAAAGTTGGAAACTATTTTATGTTTTGGCCCTACAGGATCAACAGATTACGAATGAGACCACCTGCAAAATTCAATGTTACAAAGTATATCAGAATTTTGAAACTGGCAGGCTGCCCAATTTTCAAATGTTATACTTTGAACAGGGATCAGATGCTGAGTATTTGATTATTGGAAATGCATTGAAAGAAATAAAGAAAATAAAAGACTTGGGATTGATGCATCCTTGAAATTTAGGGCAACACTATGATAATTATTTTTACCTCATTACTGCCATAATTCACAATGGATTATGGCAATAATAAAAGAGATATGTAAAAATATAGCTTCTAGTTCCAGCACAATGCCTCAACTAAACTGCATTTGGACTACTCTGCAGAGATTGTCACTTTGTTTTTAAGGATATGAAGAAATTTTGCAAAGTGTCCAGAGAATGATGACTAAGGTAGTGTTCAGGGTCTCTGGAATGCTATGCATGAAGAGAGAGATTGAGAGAATGCCAGCTGCAAATCTTAGTGGATAGGAGTAATGATATGATTGAGACATATAAGTTGAGGAGTTTTTGTTAAGAGGCTAATGCAGAAGATATTTTTATCATATTGAGGAAGAGAGAGAGAGAGAGACACACACACAGAACAAGACCACCCATTCCTAGAAGTTTCTTTGAGCATTAGTATTCTTGGATTGAAGGAAAATTTTAAGGCAATGAGCTAAAATTTATTTTAAATTAAATCATTATTATTTCAGAATCCACTTGTAAAACAGCCCACCAGCCTGACTGGATTATTGGATAGTATAATCTAATCTGTAGTCAACAAACTGTGGGATTTGAATCTTAATGTGGGCAAAGATGTTTGTGAAAGCCTTCGAGCAGTAGACCATTTGCATCACCTAGTGTGAGACCACTACCCTACTCATTAGCAGTCTGAAATGACTTGATACAAACCATGTTTTGTCTCTAGAGCAGGGCTCGCTCCCAGATTATCTACCCCTTTGCTTAGCAGAGTACTATGGGATTAACATTTAATAAAAAAAATATTAAAAAAATGTTAGTTACAAAGTTTTGTAGGATGTGAACTGGTTCCAGGAAGTTGAAGGAGGGTGTGAATGAGAGAGTAGTAGAAGATTTTTTACTCGATGAATAGAATACGTTGAGTGAGTGGAAAGCATTACCTTCCAGGATAGGAATGTTCAAATAATGGATATAAGTCACGGGTTGATAAGCCCTGTGAAGACCTCCCACAGTGAGTTTCTTCAATCCTTGGAGGGCTAATAATTATTCTTGTATAATTATAAGTACATTTTAATAATGGTCTCAGGTATTCAAATGCAGTAAGCAGAACACTAAGAGGACTGTTTCTTCAGTTGATGTTTATATCAACGATGAAAAGAAATCTCTGCACATTATTAAAATTTACATTATTATTTCTGTATGCTTTTGAATAGATGTTTTACTCTAACTTACAATTCACAAAAGTGTATTTAGCTTTAAAACCAGGATTGGAATATTCATCATTGGCACGAAACTTAATCGTAAGTGACAATCCAGAAGACATAAGCACTGGTGGACGGAATGTGTTTCCATTGTATGTATCAATTCTGGAACCATTGCTGTCAAATATCTATAAAAAAGGAATATCAGAAGTTACATACTCTTCAGCTTAAATATAATTTTAAATCTATGTAACTCTTTGTTAATTATTTCCTTTATTTTTAGGAATATTTAAATAAGCTTCAGTGCAGATGAAAATATTCACGTTCAAAATTATTCAAAAAATTTAAATGATTCACATTTTTAATCTCCAGTAATCCATAAACATGAAATTTTACTTATAAAGCAAAATTTGATAAGAAATAAGTCAAAAGTAAAACTGGGCTATTCATTAATATAAGTTTGGAAAGCTGTGTATCCATCTCTCTCATCCAATGCAGCTGTCACAGTTGTAATAAGTAAGTAAATTACTGAACATGACCTCCCTTTAGCAAATCCTTGCTGTCCATCAAAGATAATACCATTGTTGTCAACCCAATTCTGGATCCTGGTTCTCACCAGCCTCTCCAACACTTTAACCACAACAACTGACACACAGATAGGCCTATAATTTGAAGCTTGAGTTCTGTCACCTCCCTTATGAAGCAGCACAATCCAGTTTTTACTTTTTTTTTTTTACTAGCCCAGTGTTACTTTGACTTATTTCTTATCAAATTTTGCTTTATTAATAAGTAAAATTTCATGTATATGAATTACTGGAGATTAAAAACGTGTTTTGAATCATTTTGAGCTTTAATGTGCCTTCCTTCCACTCCTTTGGAACTTGACCCAGTGCAAGACTCATATTAAACGAATATGTCAAGGCAGATACCAACTTGCTGGCACATTCCTTCAGAATATGTGGCAATATATTATCAAGTCCCACAGCCTTAATAGCATCAAGTTTGCTCAATTCCCCATATCCCTCTTGCTCACTTAGAGTCAGTCTCTCCTCGTCATCAACTGCTCTCAAACTCTTCATGATGTCACATTCACAAGAATGAAAGACATTTATGAACTGTTCATTAAATATCTCAACTACATCTTCTGCAGCAGTTGTTCTTATACTATTTTCTCCAATTAATGTCATTCTTCCATAATCATTATTTTATTTTTTGCTGGCTACATATTGAAAGAACTCCCTAGGATTCTTTTTGGCTTCATTAGCTAACTGCTGCTCATACTTCACTTTTGCTACCCTTAACGACCAAGTCACCGTCCTTGCCTGTTCTTTGTAATCCTCATGGAGTTGATTATTACCACTCCTCTACCTTATTTAGCCTTCTGACTCTTGGAATACATTTAGACACTGCTTCTACTAGATAGTTCTTGATCTCCTGTCCAGCCAACTCCTCATTCCATGCTGTACCTACAAGCTGTCTCCTGAGCTCACCATAATCACCAGCCTTGTAGTTCCACATATACCCTTTCCTTACAAAAGTCCTCACATGGCTGGCAACCAGCGAGGTAATCACTTCATGGTCATTCTTACCAATTGGAGGGTGATTTTACATCTCATTTATAATAACATCCTCTGATGAGATGATCAAATCTAAGACCCTCAATCCTCTTGTGCCCTCTGTTACATACTGCTTAAGGTAGTTGTCTCTCAAACTCAAGAAACTCATTTTCTTTACTTCCAGTTGCCATCTCATCATCCCAGTCTATACTGCCATAATTAAAATTGCCCATAATGATCACCCTTTTCTTATTTGCTTGGCTAATTTGATTATACATTTCATGGTCACTACCATCCACATTACCAGGTCTATAATAACATCCGACTAAGTATTTCATTCTATTCACCTCTATCTCACACCATACTGTCTCAAAACCACTGGCATTATCTATATCTTCATGTTTTATCATCTATAATTCCTTTTAAAATACTATTTTCTACACTTCTAAACTTTTTTTGATAGCTGATAGAATATTTTGTTATGTTCATGATATTTATCTTTCATCACTTTTGTTTATCTATGTTTACATACAGTTAGGCTTTCTTACTTTTTTCTTTGCATTCTCACAGGACAATTGCTGACCTAATCACCAGGCATTCCATCTTATCTCCTCTTTTCTTCTCTTAAGGAAAGTGAAGAAAATAGGAGATGCTAAAGAGGGCTGCCTCTTTATCATCTTCAGTCTACCATGAAGTTCACATTTTTTCTATCCTTGCAAACAACTTCACCACATGCTTTCCTAGTAATTAATATTTTCTTCAACTCTTGGCACTAAGTCTCCAAGTTTTGGTTCTTGTTCTGAACTCTTTTGTTTTTGATCCAATTAGTATTATCACATTAACCTCCATACAGTCAGCAGACCCACAGGAGCTTGTATGACCCCCTTGATTCCTTGGAAGTCTCAGATAATAGCAGTAATAATATTTATAAGCGATCCTATGTTCTGATCTTGTAAATAAATAAATAATTTTTTTTTTATTCAGCTTTTCATACTGAGTTAAAGAATATTCTTGTCAAATTTTTATTATAATGATATTATTTATAAATTTAATAAGGAAAGTTAATATTCTTTTCATTTTTGAATAACAGTTGGATTCCTTATGCATTTACTAAACTAGACATGAACCTATTTCTTAATTCACATTATTATTACTATTAACACCAGATATCTATGGAGTTAAAACACACATTGCAGGGGGTACATACTTTTACAAAGTCCATCAAACCCCTGCTTTAAATGCATTCCACTCACCAACCACTCTCCATGCAAAGAAACTGCTCTTATACCCTTGCTCACATCCTCCTTACATAGTTTCTAGGAATGGCCCTTCGTTCTATCCCCCCCCTCCCATTCTGTGAAAAATTTCTTCCACATTCCCAGTAACAACAACTTACCAACTTAACATCTCAATCATATCCCACCCCCTCCTCTCCTTCTTGTATCCACAAGGCTTTGCAAATTGCACTCCCTCAGTCTGAATATCCCACATTCCAAAGACTAGTTACCACCTTAGCCAGTAACTAGTCTTTGGAGGATCTTCTCTGGACCCTTTCTAATATATCTTCATCACTACAAAAACTAGGGGACCAAATCTGTGGGACAAGGGGACTAGGGGACAAGAATCTAGTGAAGCTTGATCAAGACCTTATATAATGGAACCATGAGCTCTTTATTTAATGTCCTCCACATCAGTGCCATAATCTGATATGATGATTTCACAACAATGTGACCTCTGAACTTCAGGTTATTGTGTATTGTATTATCTATTGTATTGCCAAATGTATTGTCTCCTCTATCCCCTTCAAAATTTCTCTGCCATGTGTATACTTTGTATTGCATTGTTGCTTACCAAATTTCAGAACCTTATTGAACTGACAATCCACTCTTGTTATCATTCTCAACACCAACAATGACTTTCCTCTTCTGGGACACCACATCCCTATACACAACTTGTTGATACCTATGTGACAGCCAGTTGCCTATACAACTCATTAATCTAGCATCCAGTCTTATCTGTTCCAATTTAATTGCCAGCTTGTAATGTGGAAATCTATCAAAAGCCTTTTGCAAAATCTAAGTATACCAGTGTATATGCATCTCCCTTGTCCAATATATCCATCTCCTTGTTAAAGGGAGGTTAAGCCCATGGATATCTGGTGTTAATAGTACTAATAATACTGCTGATATCAACCCATGGTATCCTGGCTGTCACCAACACCTTAGTTACAACTCTAGTATACAGATTGGGATGTAGTAGTAGTGGAAGAATGTATCTTTGACATAATCCTACTGCCAACAAATGAAATTGCAGAAATTCATTATGTTTGTTTATGGAAAAAATGTCTGTGGAGTGTTTCCAGAATTGAGGCTGTTCTGAAAACTGATGATGGTCCTACATGAAGTTAGATGAGTAATTCTAATAAACTGGATACTCAGTGTATATTTATATATAATGCAATACATATATACAATATACAACATGATATACACACATATACAATATTAATTAATAATAAATACCTCTACAAAAGACCAAGGTGAAAGTTGAAAATCAGTGAAAATTAACTGAACAAAGCCACTGCTGTCAATATTCTGAATGATGTATTCTGCACTGTAATCACTAGGATAGCCTAAAGGAAAATGAGGTGACTGGAAATATCCTGTACTATTTGATTGGTAATAATCAAATCCTCCTTTCAGTATATACATGTTTTCTGAAAGAATCACACCTATATTAGATATTATTTATTTATTAAAATAATAATCTTTTATACACATCATCAGTCATTAAATTACAAGTGTTTATGTTGAGGAATAGAGTTTACAAGTGTAGTGATTGCATGCTAAAAGTTGCTCGATTTGCATGTTGTAAAATACTAGAGTTATAATGTTGAAAAAGTTGCTAACGATTCAAAAAAAAAAAAAACTAAAAACAGAATAGGAGTGCATGATCTTTATTCATTTTCCTCAGTTCTACTTCATTCTAGCTGAGAATGATTTTGCTGCCTCATTGCAAAGTGAACTTTGATACTGTTGCTCTACTCAGAATTGATCCCTTTCATTCTAGTGTCAATGGAAGAATTTGAAGGTGTTCTCAAGATGATGAAGCCTGTGAAGAATGCAGCTTCTTACTTTCTATTTGAATGCTCCAAGCAGATGGTTAGCTGCCTTTATCAATGAAGGTATAGTGCTGTCTTCTCTAGCATGTCAGAGGTAAAAGTAGAAATTATGCTTTCCCTGTGATAAAGAGATGACTGCAGAGTGAGTGGCTTCTTGGATGTATACAGATGAGGTAGTGCTATTTCTTCTGAGTGTAAACAGCTGCAGGTTAGAGTTGCAATTGCCTAAGATGAACATATTACTTCACTGCTAACAGAACATAAATTAAAGGTGCCAAGAAATTACATTTTTGGTTTAATCCTCTATCCAAGTGTAAGCAAACAAAGTTTGTGTGTGAAGTACCTTCATGACTGGGCTACTTGTATATAGAGGCTAATGACTTCACATCACTTACCTTAGTATCCCATAATGCAAAGCATATACCCTTACAGGCATGTGTAATGCTGTGCATTACACATGCCTGTAAGGGAAGGGTCACTACCCAGACTGGTTTCGACCTTTATTGAGGTCTCATCAGTGGGAGCCAGACCTAGAAGTGATACCAAGGTAGAAGTAATGCAGAAGTCATATTTCCATATACGAGTAGCCAAAAGGTGTCACTCCTTACTATTAAAATACTCTGTATTAGAGATAGATGTCGGAAGTTTTTCTACTTGGTTATACTATAAATTAAAGATGAATTAAAGGATATGTACTTTGCATTATGGGATACTAAGGCAAGTGATGTGAAGTCATTAGCCTCTATATACGAATTGTCCTGTCCTGAAATTACTTCAGGTACAAACTTTGTTTGCACACACACTTGGATAAAGGATTAAACCAAGAATATAATTTCTTGGCATCTTTAATTTATAGTATAACCAAGTGGAAAAACTTCCAACAGCTAACAGAACAGAACAGTCTAGGCAACTATGCCAAAACATGCCAGTTTAGTTACAGAAGAAGCAATTTTCCAATAACTTTGGAAGAAATTTGTGTAGTACAATAGGTGTGAAGAGGCACTGTGCCACTTTCTCCACTGTATATCAGGATTTAATTTGATAGATGTACTCATGTAAGGCAGCCTCCAATAAGGAGTGTTTGCTGAGATGGTGAAGGATTTTCTGATGAAGTTGCCTGCTGTTAGTGTTGTATTAATATTAACATTTCCTCTAACAAATAACCTTATTTGTTGGAGGAAATGAGCATCACTGAGGTATATTACGAGATTTCAAGGAATATACAGTGGTGCCTTGGTTAACAATGGCCTCAAATAACGATGTACTTGGTTAACGACGAGTGGCTGTAAGAAACAAATCTCTTGGTTAATGACACAGGCTTTGGTTAACGACTCTCGATTATGCGAACCGCTATCCGATCTGAAAAACTGGAATTTTCTGATCGCACTCAGCCAAGTGGCATAGCTATGAAGCTCAGATATGTTTGACCCATCATAGCCAGCTGTTTACGTTTTCCATTTATTGTTTCTTTTCTTGTAGTGTACTGTGCTTTATTTTAAAATTTGTGGTTATAAATGCGTTTTATGATGAAAATGAGTATTTAAGCATTTATTTTTTATGTATTGGTTCATATAGACAATAAATCGGTGGGTGCGTGTCACTGTTCATCGCCATCAAAAGGCAAAATCAAATCTCATTTGTATAATAATCATTAATTATAATTATAAGAAATAATAGCAAAACATCATGAAGGTGTGAAAGTTATGCAGCTAGCTCGAATATATGAAACCAGTCATTCTACAATATCAACTATTTTGGCTAAGAAAGAAGAATTTATGGTAGCTAAGGTTGCTAAGAGAACTTCAAGGTTGAATGTCAGAGGGCTTCTTTTTGAGCAAATGGAAAATCTATTACTAATTTGGATCAAAGAAAGAGAAATGGCAGGCGATACTACACCTCAAAATGCAATCTGTCAGAAAGCTAAACAGATTTATCAAGATTTGAAAAAGAAGACTTCGGGAATAAAGTTCTGAGGTAGATGATGATTTCAAAGGTAGCAGAGGTTGGTTTGACAACTTTAAAAAAAGAACAGGAATTCATAGTGTGGTCAGACACAGAGAGGCAGCTAGTGCTGACAAAGCAGCAGCAGATAAATTTGTCAATAGCTTTACAAGAATTATAGAAGAAGGAGAATACCTACCTCAACAAGTGTCTTCAATTGTGATGAGACTGGGTTATTTTGGAAGAAAATGCCCAACAGGACATTTATCACAAAAGAAGAAAAAACACTTCCTGGGCATAAACCAATGAATGAGTTAACATTGCTTTTAACAGCAAATGGAAGTGGAGACTGC
This sequence comes from Typopeltis vanoorti, assembly GCF_054136105.1. Taxonomy (NCBI): domain Eukaryota; kingdom Metazoa; phylum Arthropoda; class Arachnida; order Uropygi; family Thelyphonidae; genus Typopeltis; species Typopeltis vanoorti. Next base: position 100,698,106 of record NC_143549.1, on the reverse strand, counting down.
AAGGTAAAACCAATGTTAATCTACCACTCAGAGAATCCCTGAGCATTCCAAAAGTTCAATGTCTCCAAATCCAATCTCGGTGTTTTGTGGACGTCTAACAGCAAAGCCTGGGTCACAAGAATAGAATTTAGAGACTGGATTCGTGAAGTGTTTGGACCAACTGTCAAAGCCTATCTTGAGCAAAACAATCTGCCTCTAAAAGCCATTTTAACCTTGGATAACGCACCTGGCCATCCAACGGGCATACAAGAAGAGCTACCAGAGGAATTATATTTTATCAAGGTGATTTTTCTTCCTCCCAAGACTACATCTCTGATTCAACCTATGGATCAGCTGATAATTGAAAATTTTAAAAAACTTTACACAAGGGCACTTTTTACCAGGTGCTTTGAAATGTGTGAGGCTACCAACATAACCCTAAGAAAATTTTGGAGGGAAAAATTCAACATTGTCATAGCAATTAGGCTAATTGTAAAGGCTTGGCAAGAAGCAACAATGAAATGTCTCAAAGCAGCATGGAGGAAACTGTGTCCTTCCTTTGGTAATGAAGAAACGTCAGATAAAGGACACAAATTGGTAAAGGATACTGTGGCAACTGCTCATGATCTTAACTTGTAAGTAGAGGAAGAAGATGTTGAAGAATTATTGGAGATGCATGACCGAGAACTGACTACTGACGAGCTAAAAGAACTTTTCAAGCAGAAATGTGAAGAAAAGGAAATGGAAATTTCATCTGAAGATGAGGATGGAGAGAAAGAATAATGAAATCAAAAATGTTTTGGCAAAGTGGGAGGAAGTTCAAAATGTTGCTATGAAATGGAATCCAAACAAATCTGAGGTTATCAGAACTGCAGATCTATTTAATGAAAAGTCCATGCAGTTTTTCAGAAACATTTTAAAAAAGAGGCAGAAGCAAACAACCCTAGACATGTTTTTTACAGGTCCATTTGTCAAAAAACTCTGAAGTGAGCCCAATTGTCCTTTTGGTGAAGATTGATAACTAAAAACTGTTTTCATGAACAATTCATTTTATTAATGTTAATTTTTTTGTTAGCAAATACATATACTGTATAATAAATAAATGATATTTACCATATTTTTATGACATTTTAAACGAGTTTTATCTGCATTTTTAATATGTACTATGGTTGTGGGGAGGAGCCGGAACAAATTAATCGATTTTCAATTAAATCTTATGGGGAATCACGCCTTGGATAATGATGGTTTTGGTTAACAACGGTAATTCTGGAATGGATTACCATCGTTAACCAAGGAACCACTGTATAGGCACTGAATCTTCTATTACTAGTTATCAAATGTTCACTTAAGATTAGATATAAGTGTCGTTGTTTTTTTCGTGTGACTACCAGCTATGAAAGATTATTACTACACCTATAGTACATTTTGTACCACGAGTGGGCAAGGATTTTTTTTTTTCCATTTTTGTCAATTTTATATATCTTTTTTTGTAATTTTTTATTCGTTTTTACCTTGTCTGGAAACCTTGCTCTAAAGACCAAACATGGAACTTTTTCAGCCACTTCAGGCCTCCAATAAGTGGGATTCGAACCTGCAACCTGTTGGTTGGAGAGTGGGTACGCTAAGAACTCAGTCAATCAGGCTGGCAAAAATTCACATTTGACATCCATAGGTGCTGTAGCACTCCCATACCTCATGGGGTTTTGAGAGTGAAATGTTCTGCTAGAAGAAGTGGTAGGATTGCACAGAGTTAATAGGACAAACACAAACATCTATGCCCATTGCAGAATTCAAACCTGCAGCCTCTTGGCTGGAGAACAAATGTGCTAGCAACTCTGCTAACCAGGCCAGTCTGAAAGGCAGATATTTGATAATGTCTGACTCTTCAACCTGGTTTTCTCATATTCCAAATGACTTATAGCATGTTCCTAACTCTCTCACACCATTACAATCCATACAGGGGAAGGAAAACTGCTTTTCCTTGTTTGGTTCACTTATTATAGTGTTGTAGAAAAAAGACTGTTTTTCAAGAAGCCTGCCTCTGGTGTGTGTCATAAATCTAATTTTTTCCACCTTTGAAAGGCATCCCAGTAAAATTATTATTATTTCTCTGGCATCTCCATGGAATGAAAAACTCATCATGGGAGACCCACTGTAACCATTGTTCACACAGTACCTCTTCCTGAATGTAATTACTGATGAAGCACTCACAACCACCTCTGGCAACATATTCCATCCATTCACCATCCTCTTAAGCTAAAAACCACATTGAACTTGCAACTACATTCCTATATCGAGGGGGGGGGGGGGTGAAAATTACTCTAAATCTGACTGAGTGACCCTAAATGATCACTACTAAACTCGTTACTCTTAACTTGAATCACTCCAGGACAATAAATTCAGCAGTGGTTCCACCCAGTGGCAGACAAAAACTTGCTGCCAAGTAGAGCCTCTTTACTCCCCAGGAAGCAAGCAAACCAATGATGAGCATTATATGTCATTAGTGGGACCCAAAAGAGAGATTACCATTGAAGTAATGCAGAAAGCATATATTTTCCATATATAAGTAGTCAAAAGGTGTCACACCTTACTACTAAAATACTCTAGATTAAAGCTAGATTACTCTAGATTAAAGCTAAAATACTCTAGATTAAAGCTCACAGTCTATTCTCATAAGAAGCATTCCACAGACCTGCCACAATCTTGGTCACTAGCCTCTGAATCCTCTCCACAATTTCATCCCCAAGGATGAAATGTGAAATGCTATGAAATTGTTCGAACCTTAACTGTTCAGAGTGTATGCCCGTTTATTTTTAATTATTATTTTTACTTAATTTTTATAATTTTATTCATGCAACTTTTACAATTGTTCTTTGAACTCCAGTTGGTGTCATCATATCACCTCAGCTGTGACTGAGACAAGTGCTAATACGCACATGCTTCCTGACTCATTTTATGATTGATATTTTGAATGTAGTTACTGGTTTGTCTCTCTAACGATGTTCATGTACTTGTAATGTTGGATGAAATATAATGGAGTTTTGAATAAAATTCAAAAACTATTCAAGAAATTATATTTTTTAACATGTGTAAGCCATGAAAGTTTTCATACATATTTCTAGTAGACATGCTCCATTAAAACTATTTATGTGAGCTTTGTTACAATATGAACAAGTATGAACATATCTTAAATATGATTCAACCAATGATACAGTTGAATAAACTTAATCTGTTTTACAAAAATCTAAATTTTTATAACATTCAAAATATGTGGGTGACAGAAAATTTTGTTTTTACTTTTGTAAGACATATATGTTACTTAAAAATGTTTATCTATGTGACAAAACTTTCTTGAGCACAGAAGTCAAATGAGCCCTCTTTTGCGCATACAATTATCTTGTACCATCAGTTAACTTCTTCATTTCTGTTTTACCTATCACCTAATTTATTGTTCTTAATCTCTGCATCTCATCTTACTTCATAACATCTTATTAACTTCTGTTTAACCACTCAAGCTGCTATTCTTCTCATTCCTGTTTATCATTATTATTTGTATTATTATTATTACGTGACACACTTTCAAGGAGTCCAAAGACTAATTGAGGGAGGGCACCTACTCTACAACTCTCTGTCTCCAATACTCAATCCACCAACTTCAGCAAACCACAACTACATCATTGCCATCTACCACCCACCACCACATCATTCTTTCTATTGTTTCAATGCACTTTATCCTAACACTTTTCCTTTTTCTTCATATTCCAAATATTATAGTACATTCTTTAGAAGTGTACAAAAAATAATGAACAAAGCAAACTCACTAACAAACAACTACATTTTGACATATAATTTAAGAATGTAGTTGCTTCTCTATTACAACTTTCAACTAAAAATGAAGATCAAAATACCTAATAAATGTAGTATTAAATAAATACAAATATGATCCTACTCATCATATATATAAACATGACCATATGTGCAATATAAACTGAACTATATTATCTAAAAGGCATATTATGAATGTTCTCTCATTCACACACAAATGGGTGCCTTTATATTAAACTTAAATAAAAATATTTTAAGTTAATACTTACTTCTAGCAGTAAACTGAAGAGCAAATGCGTCATTATATGAATAGCTATACAAGAAATCCACAGACACAAGCTTTGTCTTTGATTCATAATAAACAGATGAATTAGATATAAAGCCACAGTACTCTTGTCCAGTTTTCCCATAAGCAGGTTCTTTAATCCAGATATAGTCACATCTAAATAGTAAAATATGCATATTCACATTCTTTAATCAACATTATTATCAAATTCAAATTCAAAAATAGTCCGATATATCCCCTTATTTTATATTTGACAACTAAGAGACAATATTATAATAAATTTAGTTTAATCCTTTACCCAAGTGTAAGCAAACAAAGTTTGCACCTGAAGTATCTTCAGGACTGAGGCAACTCATAGTAAAGACCAAGCTCTCATCACTCCTTGTCTCAGTATCTCCCATAATGCAAAGCACATCTCCTTGCAGACATGTATAATGCTATGCATTAAGGGAAGGGCCACTACCCAGACTGGTTTCGACCTTTATTGAGGTCTCGTCAGTGGGAGCCAGACCCAGAAGTGGTGATACTAAGGCAGAAGCAATGGAGAGGTCATATTTACTTATACAAGTTGCCAAAAGGTGTGGAAAATAACCTTCCAACATCTTTCTCTAAATCCAGAGTAAATTAATAATAAGGTGGTACACCTTTTGAGAACTCATAAGTAAATATGACCTCTCCATTGCTTCTTCCTTAGTATCACCACTTCTGGGTCTGGCTCCCACTGACAAGACCCTAATAAAGGTCGAAATCGGTCTGGGTAGTGGCCCTTCCTTTAATGCATAGCATTATACATGTCTGCAAGGAGATGAGCTTTGCATTATGGGAGATACTGAGACAAGGAGTGATGAGAGCTTGGTCCACCTTTACTACGAGTTGCCTCAGTCCTGAAGATACTTCAAGCGCAAACTTTGTTTGCTTACACTTGGGTAAAGGATTAAACTAAATTTATTATTGTCTAACCAAGTGGAAAATAAACTTCCAACAAGAGACAATATTGTTCTGGAACAAGAAAATAAATACAAAAATAAAATGAAACAAAAGCATGGATCAACTATTCAGTTTATTTATCCATGATAATTGATGTGGACAAACAGTACAGTAATGAGGGTATGAAGTGCCTGTGGTAAGTGTCTAACTTGTGCCCCCCCCCACCCAAAAATGACAAAAATTTAAATGTAACAAGTTAAATTTTACTAAATGCAATATGTTAATATATTAAATACTTACTATTAACTGTGAATTTGTGTGTCTAAAGTGGCGTATTGCCGAAATTTAAAAATACAATATAAAATAGCAAACTTTTATATCTATTTATTTATTTTTAACGTTTTGCGCCCCAAACCTGGTTGCACCTGTGATGGGCATCTCTTTCGCCACGCCCTCATTATGGCACTGTGGACAAACAGGAAATATTCAGTTGTTTGTTACCCTGCAGGGGGATTTAAGTAGATTTGAAACAGACAAGAGGATTTGCTATTTTAATGTTAACAAGTGAAAGGAATGGCACGTCTAAGTGCAGAGGTCAATGGGTAATACACCCATTGACCTCTGCACTTAGACGTGACATAGAAACTGTGCCTCTAGGAAGTGTACAAGATTCAGGATCTGGGAATAATGATCAACAGAGATCTGAAGCTCAAAGAACATACTGCAAAAGCTGTGAAGATGATGAAGCACACTGCTGCTATGATAAAGAGGATACTGACAAGCAAAGAAACTAGTTGTACCATTGTATAAAGTAATGTTAGAACAAATATTTACTACTTTGACTATTTTTTTACACTCTCTTATTCCATTGGTATCTACCCTTCAGTATGGAAATTATCTTATATTCCACTTATCCTTAAAAAGGGAAACAAATCAGTATCCCAAAACTACTGTTCCAATTTTTCTTACTCCAGTTCTTTCCAAAGTAATGGAAAGAGCTATCAATACTCAACTGCTATACTATCTCAAAGTTCTTAAGCTAATAAATGATTGCCAATTTGGCCTCTGTCACTGTTGGTCAACAGGTGATCTATGCACTTATGTCATCCACATCTGGACAAATACATGAAAAAGTTTGGCAAGTTCCAAGTGGTCACCCCTTGATATCTCTAAGGCTTTTGGCTGAGTCTGGCACAAAGGCCTGTTAAGTAAACTCCCATCATTTGATCTATCCCCTGACTTCTACACTTGGACTGCCAGCTTGACTGGATGCTCACTTCACGTGACAGTGGACAGTTACTTATCTAAGTATACAAACCAATATGGGATCCCACAAGACCCTGTTTTCTCACCCACCCTATTCCTTCTACATATAAATTACTTACTGCAGCAGACTATCAACAAAATATAAAGTTGTGCTGATGACAGCACATTACATTCCTCCCTTTCATTTGACAAACTTGGCAGTGCACAGATCACAACAGTCTCCAGAGCCCTAACCACTACCAGCTTAAATACAGATCTCCAAAACATTTATCAGTGGCATTTGGATAATCTGGTCAATTTCAATGCAAGCAAAGCACAACTCTGTTTTATATCATGCAAAAAAAAAAAAGAACCCTTCTCTTCCAGCCTTACTTTTGACAATACCCAGATCCCCATGCATGATGAGATTTATCGTCATGGGATAACATTAACCTCAAATCTCTCTTGGGGCAAACATATTACAAATATTGCTTCTTTCTTCACCCAAATTCAAGTTTTCTCCATTCAACCTTCCAGGTGTCTACTGATCCCCTGCTCCTGTGGTTTATCTTATTTTGGGCAGTCTGGCAGATCTATAGCTATCTGTCATAATGAACATTAATCTTATATTCTGTATCATGAACCTGAGCAGTCTGGACACTAGTTGAACATGTCCTTAACAAAAAACATAGTCTTTTGGAAGAAACTAAACTTTTACATAAAAGTAGATTCCTTATAGAGTGGTTATATAAGGAGAGCTATGAGGCCTTTCTACACTGACTGAACTTAAAGAGATCTGAGAGCCTTCTGTTATCTCCTTTATGGAAAATATTACTACTGTATATAATTTTTATGCAAATTCCTGATTATTATATTATTGTATTTTTTTTTAATAATTGGGAATTTACTGACTGTCTGTTGTCTTTTTTATGCTGTAGGTGGTGCTTTTATAATATTGATTCTTTTATTGTAATTTTATTTTGTATTCCATTGTTGTTATTGTGTTGAGGATGCCTATGATATTTAGGCAAAAATTTTACTGCTAATAAATTTATTTCATGTAAGTTTAAGTTTCTGTCTTTAATTTTCTAAAAATATAGATGATGAATAACAATGGAGAAAGAACATTCACCCTTGTCTTACAGCTTGGTTTTAAATCAAAACACCTTTCCATGCATCCTGTAATCCTAAATCCCATGGTGCCTTAACGTATGCCTTTTCCATTCTACAAAACTAAATGCAGATCCTTGTTTACATTCCATGATTTCTCAGCTATTTATTTTAAAGTAAAAATCTGATCCTGATAAACCATTTTTGATCTGTATATTGGCTTGTTCTTCCCCAAGCATCTCTTCAGACAATTTTTTTAATCTCTTCTCAAGTATGTTTGCATAAATCTTATCCAGAATACTCATAATAAAATTCCCCTGTAATCACACTCAGTTTTATTGTTATGATTATTACTGTTATTATTAATTTTCCATGAATTAATAATAACAGCATTAATAACATAATCTCATTCTGTGCAGTCTTGCTGCACAAATCATCAAATATTCTTTAAACTTAGGATGAGAGTAAGATGTAGAAAGTAATTACTCCACCGTTACCATGAGTTGCCTCAGACTTGAACTATGTTCAGGGGCAAACTTGATGTACTTGTCTGTTTGCTTACTTGGGAAAAAAGATTAAAACCTAGCTTATAAAATTGCTTGTCATCTTTAACATTCTTTAAACTCATTTTCTATTTCAACACTCACTACATTCTTAGGAAATAGTTACATGGAATACAACAATTACTCTCCACACAACAACCCCCCCCCTCCTCTGTTCACACTTTCCCTATATAGCTTCCAGGAATGGCCTCTATATGTCTCAATCATATCTCTCCTCTCCACAAGGCTTTCCAAATTGCATTCATTCCATCTTTCTTTATAGCCAACATTCCAGAGACCATCAACCACCTTAGTCAATCATCTCTGGATCCTTTCCAAAATATTCTCATCACCTAGCAAACCAGGTGATTAAATATAAATACAGTAATCCATATGTGGCCTGATGAGGCCCTATACAAGGGAATCATAGCCTCTTTACCTCTATATGGCAATGTCTACCATCATTTGCAGACCGCTTATCTTTGCACACTTTCTTCAAGAGAATGTATACTCTGCATCCTTTCCTTGCTTACCTGTGGCCCCACTGGACTATAGTTTAACTCACTTGTTCTCTCTTTCTCTCTCTCTCTCTCTCTCTATATATATATATATATCTCACATGCATGCATGCACGCACACACAAAATGCATAGACTGCATCTATTTTGGGAACTAGTAATAGTTCCAAAACATACTCTTGGGCCACACTTTTATTTGAATTATATTATTCCTTTTCTGGAATACTACTATTTCCCACATAACTTGCTGACATAGGATAGCATCAGCAATTGGATAATTTCTTATCCAATGCACTAATCTACTATCTAATCCCATGCATTCCAATTTCATTACCAATTTGTCAAAGGTCCTTCCAAAATCTAAATATACCACTGTATGTGCATCTCTCTCTTGTTCAGTGCATTTTTCATTCTGCTGTTAAAAATAATGAGATTGTTAAAACATGACTTCGCTTTATCAAACATAGGTTTGTTAAAAGTAGAGAATCTGCTATTATCAAAGAATTCTGAATCCTGGCTCTCAAATCCTCTCCAACACCTTAACTGCAATTCCTCTCACAGACTGGTTTATAATTCAAAGCCTCAATATTATGATCTCTTTTGTTAAATTGAAAGATTTTATCATCCCTTGGAATTCATCATGTTGCAAGACATGCTTGCTAAACAAGCATGTCAAGGTTGCTATTAACTTACTAATACATTCTCTTAAAACACACAGTGATCTATCATCAAGTTCTGCAACCCTTATTAACATCGTCTACTTAATTCTTCTGGCACTTCCTACTCATTCATCATCAGTGCCTCCTCCTCCTCTACGTTCTCCATTTCTTTTGTATGATGTAGCACTTGTGAAGGTAAAATATTTTGATGATTAGTGTATTACATACCTCACTATATCCTATGCAGTGATAGTCTTCCTCTTTTTTGTCAACTAATATCTTTCCATAATCATTCTTTGTTCTACTGGCCACACACCAAAAGAACTTTCAGATTTTTCTTAGCTTGGCTTGATACTAATTTGTGCTTATACTGAATTTTTGGATGTTGGCTGTTTAAATGCACTAAAAATATATCTAGTATCTAATGTGTCTAGGCCATGAGACTAATTAATAAACATATTCATCTACATAGCCAGACTGTTAACATAAATGTAGCTGCAATGACTACTTGGTTTTCTATAAATTATTTCTTATAGAAATTAGCTAAAGAAGAGAAAAGAGGGGAACCCATGTGCTCTGAAGATACTGGTTAGAAATTCAGCAATGCATTTTTAAGTTCAAATTAATTATTTATTTCCTTCTAATGGTTGTTTATACCATGAAGTACTTATGAATGGCATTGTGTGAGATAGTGTATATCTCAAGCAATGAGGCTTAGCACTCCATAAAAACACTAGAATAATAATCATTTATACTTTATTAACCTGTTCACAACATTTAAATTATCATTTGATAAGTGCAATGTATAACATGGAAAAGTAATTAGATTAATCTCATAGTTCAACAAAACTCATATTAATTACTATTACTACAATTGCTATTATATCTTTACCTCTAGTTATAGCAATAGGCATACTTTTTGAAGCTGATGTTAGAAAAAAAAAGTGGTCTTTAAATAGAGAGGGTGAAGTAAAATATGTAATGCATACTTCTTATAATTACTGAATTACAAATAGTTAATTGTATCACAGGTGTTTATTTCTCTTTGTTTATTTTAAATATACTATCATTCAGTTTCTTTTCTAAACTAATATTCCAATTTTTATTTGATATCTCATCATACTGTTTTAGATTATGAATAGCAATTTACTGACAACCAATCTTTGAACTGTTAATCAGATAAGGATCTGAAGGCTTAAAGTTGAAAATTCATATTAAAGAAAATTCTTAATTATCAGTGTTATCAATAATTAAATTAAACTGGATTTTTTTTTTTTCAAAAAAAAAAAAAAAAAAAAAAAAAAAGCAAGTTCATATTTTAAAGCTAGACTAGTTATCACTTCAGAAAAAACTCATAAGAATGTATTTGAAAAAACAAATGTTACAAATATATTTTGTAAAATTAAATCTTTTTCCATTACATAACATATTCTTGATTCCCTTCCCCTACTATCACACCAAATGATACAAAACTAGATCCTTCCCCTCCCAAGTTTCCATAATTTATGGTTTCATATATTTATAATTTTCATAATTCCATAACAATCCCTAAAGCTATTATAAGTAGCTATGGTCAACTCTCTATATATCCAAAGAGATGACCCCTGAAATCCATGCATGGACATTAAGAATCTTTGCATGCTGAATGTTAGATGAGTAGAATTGACTGCTAAAGAGTGTAGTTGAATTTAAGGCATTACAACTAATTGTGGCTTTCATTACATAATGAAAGCTAGAGTAGTCCCTCCATGACAAATTTTATGACTCAACAGAGGATGAGTAAAAAAATCATAATAAATAAATATTAATTACCTGCAAGAACTGTCTGAACTACAAGATGGTATGTTAAGATACAAAACAGATACTATAATGTGACATGATGGACAAGTAATGAGTTCCACACTACACCTTTGGGGGATTCGAGGTTGACTAGCAGCACCATCTCCAGCTTGACTAGTTACATTTTCCACACTAATAATGCCAGTCTCTCCCATGTCAATATAATATTTACGACCATTCATCCATTTACAAAGATCTGCAATATATTATGTTAATTAACTAATTAATAATGTAACATTACAAATGACATGGTTAGTTGTATTGCTTAAGTGTATTCATTGAAAAGTATTAGCATTATGATGAAATATTGCAATAACTTTTGTTTAAAGCTTTTCATGTTAGAATACTATATAATATTTATTATTTTCAGTTAAACGAATACAGCTTTATGAGAATTAAAAATGCACTGGTTAAATCATATTGAAATATAGCTGTTAGGAATAGCATACAGATCAATATAAATATTCTGCATCAAATTGGATTATGCTTTTCATGTTAAAACATGTTAATTACATTAATTATTGCAAATTATTATTAATTATATATAGATTAAATTTGAAATGTCAAAATCAAATCTTAAACAGTTATAATAATTTATTCCATGAGGATTATAAAGACCATACAAGGAGAGTATGAGCAGCAGTTAGCTAATGAAGCCAAAAAGAATCCTAGGGAGTTCTTTCGATATATAGCCAGCAAAAAAAAAAAGAATGATAATGGAAAAATGACATTGATTTTGAGAAAATGGTATAAGGACAACTACTGTGGAAGATTATAGTGGAGATAGCGATACTTAATGAGCAGTTCATAAAGATCTTCCATTCTTGTGAATGTGACATGATGGAGAAATTGAGAGCAGTTGATGATGGAGAGGAGAGGCTGACTGTAAGTGCGCAAGAGGTGTATAGGGAATTGAGCAAACTTGATGTTAATAAGGCTGTGGGACTTGATAATATATCACCATGTATTCTGAAGGAATGTGCCAGGGAGTTGACATCTGCCTTGCCATATTTTTTTAATATGAGTCTTGCGCTGGGTCGAGTTCCAAAGGAGTGGAAGGAGAGCAAAATTGTGCCACTTCATAAGGGAGGTGAGAGAACTCGGGCATCAAATTAGAGGCCTATCTATGTGTCAGTGTTGTGGTTAAGTTGTTGGAAAAGCTGGTGAGAACCAGGATCCAGAAGTGAGTTGACAACAATGGTATTATCTTTGATGGAGAGCACGGATTTGCTAAAATGAGGTCATGTTTTTAGTAATCTATTTACTTATTACAATAAGGTGACAGCTTCCTTGGATAGATGAGAAGGATACACAGTAGTATACTTAGATTCCACAATGGCTTTTGATAGCAGCATCCCAAATGTGAGAACAATATTTTAAGGTCAGGTGATTTGGGATTTATAAATTGTTGGTGATTCAGCAGGAAAGAGTGTTTTGAATAAAAAATAATGCCTGGTTTTTTGGAGGCTGAGGAGACTATGGATGTGTTTGTGTTATGATAAGCTAGATATGACAGTCACTCCAAGAAGAGAAAACTGATCTTGATTGGTGAGTAGAATATTAGCAAAAGTAAAAGAGAATAAAGTAAGATCTTTCTTATGACAGGAAATAAGACAAGACCTTGTTTTAATAGCATTGAAATTCATTAAATTATCTTTGTTCCCACTTGCGAATAGTGAAGAGATCAGTGCTTAAAGACAATGGTTATGGAAAGCCATCTAAACTTGACAACATTCAAATACTTATAAGGTTTCCTAAAATTAAGATGAGAAATAGAGAACAATGCCATCAATAAAACTATGGATAGGATTTGAGATTTTTTTTTTAGAGAGAGAAAAAGAGAAGGTCATTAATATATAAAAAGAGGATGGGCAAGAGCACAGAATCTGGGGTACTCCAGCAATGATAAAGAAAACCTGATGGGAGCAAGCTATCCACCATGACTAGGGAGCTGACAATCCAATCACAAAGGGCAGAAGGACTGACCATAAGATGGTAGCTTATTGAAAAAGTCTTGAAGCCTGATATGATCAGATGCCTTGGAAACATCGAGTGACCACACATGTTTCTTCAAATGTTTCAACATCTTGTATGTGTCCAAAAGTGGGTATGGTTAGCAAAGAGGTCCTGTAGAATGAGAATGGAATAATCCATACTGTGATCACAAATTAACTGATGGCATTCCAGGCAGTGAAGAAGCTGATTGTTGATGACTTTCTCCATCACTTTCAACACTGCTGAGATGAGAAGAACTAGGATAATAGGTAGATCAACTCAAGAGCATGGAAAAAGTTGCTGGATAGATGCCAAATGAATGAATATGACAGCTTATATAGATGATACAGAATGGTTATTAATTCTGGAGCAGAATTTTTAAGCATAATGTATGATATCTCCTAACCAGGAGACTTATTAGCATGAAGACTAATGAGGATTTTTCTTATGTCATTCTGATGAAAGATATCAGAGGAAACATGCAGTGAGCAGTTTATGGTATTGTAGGAGGTGATTTGCTTCAGTACAAGAGTTGAAAGAAAAGACTGATGCCAAGATGTTTGACTTGTATTTGAACAAGTATATGTTGAAAGTGATATATTTTGAGAGTTAAAAAGCTAACTACAGGCACATATTAAGAAAACAATGTAATTCAAATACAAACAGCAATATTTTCTGTAATACTTACCTCCATCTGGGAGACAGAGACAGTCAAGGCAGAGCATCAAGAAAAATAGACTTATCCATATGCCTAAAATTTCAGAAAAAAAAGTTATTAAGTAGTAAAAAGAAAACTAAGCATTTATCTGTTATTTATAATAATAATAGATTATTATTATTATTATTTTAGGCACCTCTATGGAGTCAAAAGACTCACAGGAAGCCCACAAGGTAGAGCATCAAGCAAAACAGACATCCATATGCCTAAATTTCAAGCAAAAAACTGAAGTATTAAAAATAAAACTAAACATTTACCTAATATTTATAATAATAATAAACTTCTGCAGCTTTTCCCACTTAAGTAGGGTCACTGTTTGTGATGCGTCTCCTCCACAACCTCCTATCTTGGGCTATAGCCACATCCAAGTTCTTCATCCTCAAGTCCTCCTCCACCATCTCCCTCCATCTCTTCTTTGGCCATCCATGCTACCTCCCCCCCCCCCTCCTGCACATCCATCTGCATGACCTTTCTTCCCACATACTCTTCCTCCCTCCTCATCACATGACCAAACCATCTCAACCTTGCCTCCTGTATCTTTGCTCCTAAGTTCGTAACTTTCACTGTTCCCTTTACATAGTCATTTCTCAGACAATCCTTTCTGGTCACACCGCAGATCCATCTAAGCATTCTCATCTCCGCTACCTCCATCCTGGTGATGTTATTTTTCCTCAGGGCCACAGTTTTCATAGCATACGTCATAGCTGGTGTCACTACTGTCCTGTAGATTTTGCCTTTTAGATTGATTGGCACCCTCATTGCATAGCACTCCAGCCATCTCTCTCTCTCTCTCCAGTTCCTCCATCCTGCTTGTATTCTGCATCCCACTTCCTTCTCAACCTCACCATCCTCTTTCATTGTTGTACTTAAGTATCTAAAGTCACTGACCTTCCTGATGACATTTCCTTCCAGCTCCAGATCTTCTCCTGGCTGCCATCCACTTTACATATATACTCTGTCTTACTTTTGCTCAGTCTCATACCTCTCTCTTCCAGTACTTTCCTCCAATTTTCTAGTTTAGCTGCCACTTCTTCTCTTGATTCTGCACACAGCACGATGTCATCTGCATACAACATAGTCCAAGGCGCATCTTCTCTCACCTCCTCCATCACAATATTAAACAGGAACAGATTTAATGCTGACCCTTGATGCAAGCCAACTGTCACTGGAAAACTTTCTCTCTCTCTCCCAGGCAGGTTCGAACTCTTGTCTTCACATTTCTGTACATCTCCTGCACCAACCTGACATATTTCTCCAGTACCTTCTTCTCCCTCAGACACCTCCAGACTTCTTGCCTTGGCACTCTATCATATGCTTTCTCCAGATCAATAAATACCAGATGTAGCTCCTGCTGGTGCTTCAGACACAAGAAACCCCAGAGATATATTATTATTATTTATAATAATAATAATAATAATAATTATTATTATTATTATTATTATTACAGGTACTTCCATGGAGTCAGAAGAGTCATCACAGGAGGCCAGGGGTGCACCTGTGTGCAAAACTTTATTTGGTGCCCCTATCCTCCCCCCCCACCTCCAATAAAAAAATCACTTTAAAAAAACATTCTTTTTTAAGTATTTCCTCATCTTTGGCACCTGTGTGCATCACACACATTGCACATATGGCCAGCGGCATGCCCCTGCAGGAGGCCCACACTAACCATTATTCACACAATAGCATCTCTATCATACATCTCCTTAAACTCGTTCATTGTCAGAGCACTCACAACCACCTCTGTCAATCCATTCCTGTTATTCACCATTTTCTAAACAAAAACTTTAGTCCTCATATTCCTACTGACAGCACTCCTCATCAAATACTGAAAAATTTCTTTTGTATCAATGTTAAAGAACCTCTTTAGTAACTTATAAGTGTCTATCATATCTCCTCTTTACAGCCTATTCAATTCATGGGGAATGTTCCCAATTCATAGGGAACATTCCACAGATCTGCTGCCATCTCTCATCTGTGAATACTCTCCACTATCTCCTCATCCTGAAGAAACCCAGATGAACAAATCTGTGCATGATAGTCAAGGTGGGGGGGGTTGAGATAGCCTTCCGTGCCCCCCCCCACACACACACATACACGCCAGTAGCATCACCCTTGTGGTACATTGCTGGGGCTTCTTGTTAGTGCTCATAACATGAAACTAATGTCTCAAACCGGGCATCCAAAGGTACTAATCCTCTTGGACCACTTGAAGCAACTATGATAAATGCACAATTCAAAAAATTCCATGCTGGCTTGATCGTCGCCCGGAATAACAAGGATCACGTTGCTTGTTTGGGAGGAGGAGGGCAAACTTCAAAAATTAAGTTACAGTCCCATAAACTACACTCTCTTAAGATTTGTTCCTTAAACATAGGACTATCTAAAGCCAAAGCCAAAGTCATTGGAAAAATAGCCAAAGAGAAAACGTTTGATGTTCTGGCTCTCTTGGAAACCCACGTGCCTAAGACAGCTCTCAGACTGAAGATCCCATTCCTAATTCTTGTGTCTTATACCACCATCCCAAGCATGGCCTGGCAACCTACATGTGGCCTGGTCTCAAGGACATAACCCAACATGTGCATAAAGCAGAATACTCCATAGGTATTAAAATACAAAATACCACCATCTACAACATCTACAAATCACCATTGCAATACTGGCCTGACCAGATGGACCGGTCGCCACCTCACCCTGCTATCTATGTTGGTGACTTCAACTCTCATCACACCATGTGGGGCTATTCCTCTAACAACCAAGATGGTGATAATCTAGCTAACTGGATGGATATATATATATATATATATATATAACCTGTATTTGATCTACAACACCAAGCAAGAAGGCACTCTTCACTTAGCCAGATGGAACAGAACCTACACCCCCGGATCTGTGCATAGTCTCTAAAGATTCTGAAGACCACCCTCTGCCAACAACCAGAACCATCCTCAACAGATTCCCTAACAGCCAGCATTGTCCTACACTAATAGAGACAGGCACATCAATCCTAGTCACCAGTGGAACACCAATCGCTAGATGGAACCTTCACAGATCCAACTGAAATGTATTTGAGAAGCAAACTAAGCAAATCATTACAGCAATACCATCCACCCCTAATTGATATCCCAGATTTGTCAAACTAATCAAAACTGCAGTCAAAGCCTCTATTCCTAGAGGCTACAGAAAACAATACATCCCATGCTGGAGTAGAGATACCGAGGAACGTTTAGCCAGATATGAAAAAAACTGAAGATCCAACTATTGCTAAGGAGCTCATAGCAATGCCCGACAAAAACAGAAAAACTGAAACCTCCAAGATAAGTCCCAGCTCTATCAGGAAAATAACTGTGCAATCTTCCATCAGAAAAAAATCTGAAGATGGCCTCCAAGCTTCCTGAACGTGCATGTCCAGTTTCTCTGGAAGCCTTAAAACTCCCCAAAAATGACAAGGCTGCAGGAGTGGATGGTATCCTCCCCGAGTTTCTAAAACATCTGCCAGCGAGGACAAACATGGCTGACTGCCCTTTTCTCAAAATTTATAACAACTGGAAAACTACCAAAACTGTGGCGGGAAGCCAAAATAATTGCTGTGTCCAAACCAGGGAAAGATTCAAATAATGTCAAAAATCTACAACCTATCTCCTTGCTTTGCTCCACCTTTAAGCGCTTTGAAAGAATTTTCCTTAAAAGAATTGCCACTCATTGAAAGTGCACTCCCGATTGAACAAGCTGGCTTCAGGCCAGGAAGAAGTTGCTGTGACCAGGTCCTGGCCCTGACAACACAGATTGAAGCAAGCTTCCAGAAGAAACTTAAATACAGAGTCACTTTCATTGACCTAACATCAGCTTATGACACAGTCTGGATTAGGGGCCTCCTCCTAAAGCTAAGCAATTTCATAAGGTGCAAAACAACTTTCCAGCTATTTAAATCCATTCTCTCCAACAGAAAGATCCAGGTCGATGTAGGTAGAAAAAAGATCAGGCCCAGATTCTTACACAACGGTCTTCAACAGGGCGCTCTGTGTTATCCCCTTTACTCTTTAACATGTACATGTCTGACTTACCACATACCATCATCATCATCATCATCATCAAATTCCTGCCATGTACCCTCAAGGGGTGTACAGGATATGACAGTACTACATGAAAAAATTACATCATTATTAACTTCCTATCTACAATTTTCCTCCAAATCAGTCTGTTACTTGTCAAGACTCCAACATTATCAGATCGTATATTTCTATCGTCTAAGGCACTTTGTACCGTATCAATCCACCTATATCTTGGTCTTCCTCTGGGTCGTTTTCCTGCCAACCTGGCAGAGAACACTTGTTTTGCTAATCTTTCCTCTCCCATTCTATTTAAGTGACCATACCATCTGAGATTAGCTCTGCTAACGCATTCCTGGATGCTGACAATGTCAAGTTCTTTCCTAATATCCTCATTTTTAATATGATATTGCCATTGATGCCATCTGTTCACGCCTCTAATCTTTCTCAGGACTCTCATATCTGCGGTCTCTAGTCTTTGGTCAAGTGTTTTACTTCTGACCCAGCTCTCAGATCCATAAGTTAAAATTGGTTTGAACACTGTCTTGTATACAGCTAATTTAGTGTTCCGACTAATTTCTTTCTTATTCCATATGAATTTATTCAATTGACTTCCCACCATACCAGCTTTGCTGATTCTGTTGTCTATTTCTATATTTAGTTTACCATCTTCAGTAAAAATTGTGCCTAAGTAGCTGAAATGTTTTACTTGTTCCACAGGTTCTCCATTCACAACACAGTTGACATTTTCAATGATTCTGCCTATTTTCATCGTCTTTGTCTTTTTATTGCTGACCTTCATACCATATCTATTACAACAGCTATTCAATTTAGTCAGAGAATCTTGCAGACTTGTAGCGGATTTATTTAGAAGTATAACATCATCCGCATAAAGCAAAGAGCTGACATTAACATCTCCAATTTTGATATCAGGTTTAATACCACATTCCTTCAAAATGTAATCCATATAGATAATGAATAACAGAGGGGATAATGTACATCCTTGTCTCACACCAGATTTAACATTAAACCATCTTCCTGTACTTCCTTCAATTCTAACTGCTGACTCACAACTCAAATAAAGACTAAGTATTGCTTGATATAATGCCCCATTGACACCACATAACTGCAGCGTATTGAATAGCTTCTCTCTTGGCACCTTGTCATATGCCTTTTCCAAATCGACAAAACTTAAATACAGATCTTTGTTATATTCCCATGCTTTCTCGACTATTTGTCGTAAAGTGAAGATCTGATCCTGACAGCCTCTATTTGGCCTGAATCCAGCTTGTTCTTCACCAAGCTTTTCTTCCACAATTCTTCTCAACCGTTTCTCAAGTATACTTGCATAGATCTTGCCAGGAACACTCAGTAGGGAAATACCTCTGTAATTCTCACATTCAGTTTTATTTCCCTTTTTATATATGGGTACTATGAGAGCTCTACTCCAATCATCGGGAATTCGTCCCTCTGTCCAGGCTTTCTGAACTATGCAATGCAGCCACTGTAAGACTCTTATACCACCATACTTCAGCATTTCTGGTCGAATATCATCTACTCCTGCTGCCTTTCCACATTTCAAGCCTTTGATGGCTTTTTCTACTTCAAGTATGGATATGTATTCCTGACTGTATGCCTGTTGTGTGATTTTTACCACTGTGCTATCACTGCTTGATAGCACAGTGGTAATGCTTTCATTTAGCAATTTTTCGAAGTAATTACTCCATACTTCAAGGATATCTTTTTCTCCTGTTTTCATTTCACCTTTATCATCTGTAATTCCTTTTACAGCACTCTTTCCTCCATTCCTAAGCTTCTTCAACAACCTCCAGAATATTTTGCCACCTTCTTGATATTTATTTTCTATATTCTTGCCAAAGTCCTCCCATGACTTTTGTTTAGCAAGTTTTACACACTGTTTAGCTTTCTTACATTTGTCTCTGTATTCTGTAAGAGTAAAAGCTGACTTATTTGCCAGGAACTTTTGATATGCTTTCTTCTTTTCCTTCACTGCCTCTTTAACTTCCTGTGTCCACCAGGGAGTTCTGATTTTTTTATCCTTGCACACAACCTCACCACATGCCTCTCTGGCAGAATCAATCAATGTTTCCTTCAGAGTTTGCCACTGAATCTCCAAGGTTTGATTCCTGTTCTCAAACTCTTTCATTTTCTTTTCAATAATATTTCTGTATTTTAGTCTACAGTTCACATCTGAGAGCTGCTCAACTTTTATTCGCTTTAAAACTTTCTTACATGTTATTCTTTTCAATATGAAATTCAATTTTATCCTGCTCAAGACTAAATAGTGATCACTTCCAATTTCAAATCCTCTGTACACTCTGGTGTCCTGCACCAAGGAGAAAACATCACTATCAACAATAACATAGTCAATGAGACTTTTCTTATTCCTAGCCTCTTCTCTCCATGTGAATTTGTGCACATTTTTATGTTGGAACATGGTGTTAGTAATAACCAGTCCATGTCCTGAGCAGAAATCCAACAGATATTTGCCATTATTATTAGCTTTGCTCTTTTCTCCAAATTTTCCCAAAATATTTTTGTATGTCTCACAATCATTTCCTACTCTGCTATTTAGATCCCCAACAAGGACCAACTTTTCCTTTTTCATTGTGTCAGTTGCTTTTTCTAAAGCCTCAAAAAATTCCTCCACTTCTACCTTAGTAGAACCTTCTGTGGGACCATAGGCACAAATAAGTCTCATTGTCCAGTTCCCCATTCTCATATTTGCCCACATTACTCTACTTGAGACTGACTGCCATTCAAGAAGATTAGCCTCGTATTTTGTGTTGAATACTATGGCTACTCCTTCTTTTCCTTGATTGTCATTGCCTGAATATAACATTTTGTATTTATTGCTCAGAAAGATCTCACCAGTTTTGGTCTTTTTTGTTTCAGTCACCCCTATTATGTCGATCTGGTACTTATCTAATTCCTCAGCTAGCTCCATTTCTTTGCCATTCAGGCTTCTTACATTGATAGTACCGATCTTTAACTCTGGTGATGTTGAGTTGGGGTTTGTTTTCAGATTTGTTTCTTACACAACGGCCTTCAACAGGGCGCTCTGTGTTATCCCCTTTACTCTTTAACATGTACATGTCTGACTTACCACATACCAACTCAAGCAAATATATATATATATATATATACACTGATGATCTTGTGATCCTACACCAGTCTGTCTCCTTTGCCAACCTGGAAACAACCTTGAACACAGACCTGAACATCCTGGAGATATACTTCAAGCAGTGGTACCTGAAGCCAAATCCAACAAAAACTGTGTCCACAGCATTCCACCTATGCACCTATGCAATGCTTACAATGCAGAGGCGAATCGACACCTCATAGGAAAATGGTAACACATGAGCCTCACCTGAAATACCTTAGAGTGAGCCTGGACAGAAGCCTAACCTATAAAAGGCACATTACCAACCAGTCCAACAAAATTAAAACAAGAAATAATATCGTTTCACAGCTTGCTGGAACAACCTGGGGTTGTGGTGCAGATGTCTTAGGGTCATCTGCACTAGCCCTATTCTCTGCAGCAGAATACTGTGTCCCTGTCTGGGTGTCTATAATGTTAGTGTGCACACTAATATTATAGACACCCAGCTAAACTCTACCATGTACACAGTGGGACACTGATAAGCACTCCTCTCTCCCTTGGCTGCCTATCCTATCTAACATTGCTACACCAAATATAAAGAGAAGAAGACAAGCCTCGATTAAAGTATTTAATAACGTAATGAGCAACCCACTCCTGCCCCTGCACCAGACTCTCATAAATTCACTTAGTCTTTGCCTATAATCAAGAAACCCTTTCTGGTCCATGGACAAATTTTGTTCAGCTGCCTTACCATCAATACCTGACATGTGGAGAGAATGCTGGTCCAACAATCTTCCAACAAATGGTTTCCTGGTTGAAGATCCCTGTGCTCTGCAGCCTGGTTTTGCCCTTCCTATGAAGATTTGGACATCTATCAACAGGATCAGAATTAACCAGGGCAGATGTGGCTACCTACTACATAAATAGAGACTGTCAGACCACCCTTATTGTGACTGTTCCCCTATGGCCTTAATGATCACTCATATTGTGAATGAGTACCCAAGGCGGCAATTTCATGGTGGTGGCTTCCAGGACATCCACGAGGTGACAGATGAGGCCAGAGGCATAGCTAGGGAGGGGCGGAGGGGAGGCCAGTCCACCCCAGGTGGCACTTTGAACCTTTTTTGAACTTTTGCAGTTAATTCTAAAATACAGTCTCGAGAACTCATTTCCAAATATTGTAATACTACTGCGAATTTTCCTCACAATTGCTGTAAGTGTTGCTAGTTGTGAGAGGAGTTTTTCTAAATAAAATAGATTAAGAATTAACTACATTATTATGAAATAGACTTCACCAATGTCATCGATGATTTTGCTAACAGAAAAGCAAGAAAAATAACATTCTAGAATGTTGAAATTAAAGTTTTACTTCAAAAATAAACATAGTGTTTTAATTTATTTCCCTATATGTCGTTTTGACTTTTTGTAGTATTTTTGTGTATTGAGAGGGGTGGAAAACTCAGGGACCGCCCCGGGCGGAAAAAGCTCTAGCTACGTTACTGGATGGGGTCCTGTATTGGCTTTCTGGTTTGGACATTGACCTGTAGCTGCTTTTGCACCAAGAATAAATAAATAAATATATTCTGTCAATACCAAGAAATCCTTTGAGGTATTTTGCAATAGCTCAAAGGATTTTGAACAATATGCCCTCTGAATCTAAACTCTTGGTCTATCATCACCCCAAATCCCTAGCTTCACAAATTTCCTGCAATTCAGTACCATCAATGCAATACACAGTATGAAACCTTTTCATCCAGTTATACATTAATTTATGTTTTGCTACATTGAATTCACATCAATTATCCTTTGTCCACATTGCTATTTTTATAAGATGATATAAACTGGGTTTAATAGGTCAGAGATTTTTGATACAGAATGTTAGGCTAATATTCTGTATCAAAAATCTTTGACCTATTAAACCCAGTTTATATCATCTTATAATACACAGTTATCGAAAAAAAAACATTCATTGCTATTTTTATTTATTTTATTCCGGTCTGGTTGGCCGAGTGGTTAGCGTACCAGCTAAAAGGATACAGGTTCGAATCCTACTGTGGACATGGATGTTTGTGATTGTCTGTGAAAATACTAGTGATGGTGGGCAGTAGAGCATTGGTGTAGATGATGGTAGTTGCGGTTCGTTGTAGTTGGTAAAGACAGAGAGTTGTAGAGTAGGTACCTTCCCTCAACGAGCCTTTGCACTCCCTGGAGGTGTCCCGTAATAATAGTAATAATAATTTAAATCATCCTGTAGGATGATTTAAATAAAATAGTCCCCCCCACCACCAATGTTTGCATTGTCAGCAAACAGTTGAATACTCCAACTTAAATGAATCCTTATCTATTAACATACAAAATAAACAGTAGTATCCCAAGTACCAAACCCTGAGGCACTCCACTAGTAGCCCTCATTCTCCTGGATTCTCTACCACCATATATACACCTCTGGTGTATGAACAGACACCTCTGGTGTCTGTTTATTAGTCAGTCACTTCCCATCTGTGCTATCAGCCTCATATCCCTTACCATTTGCTCCAATTTCTACTTTTCTAATGAGGTATTCTATCAAATGTCCTTGCAAAATCAACAATCAGTGATGTAGCCATTTCCCTTATCCAAACAGTGGTCACTCTATTACAAAATGTGATTAAATTACTAATGCAGGGCCATGCTGTCCAACTTAAAATATCATATACCTATCCACCCCTTCCTAAATTCTACCTTCACACTTTTCCAATATCCTACCCTCTACCCTAAGAACCTAACTGATCTGTAACTTGTTACTTCTATCTTGAAGTTTCATTTATGTAATGGAATCACAATGGTCGTCTGAAAAGTTCTCGGCCTAGCAATGAAAAAACGAATTTATAATTTCAAAATTATTTTTATTTTTCAACATAATCTCCTTTAAGACTAATACATTTATTTCAGTAATGCTTCAGTGCAATTATCCGTCCCTGTAGAGGTTCTCAGTAAGATCTGCAAAATACTTCTCTACAGTTGCAATCACCTCTTGATTTGAAGAAAAACGCTGACAGCGAGGAAGAGTTTTAGTTTTGGGAAGAGATAGAAGTCAGAGGGAAATAGGGTGGATGTTCCAACAATTCATAGTGCAGATCCCTTAAGAAGCCATTGACAAAACACTTTTATAGGCAGGTGC
This sequence comes from Typopeltis vanoorti, assembly GCF_054136105.1. Lineage (NCBI taxonomy): Eukaryota > Metazoa > Arthropoda > Arachnida > Uropygi > Thelyphonidae > Typopeltis > Typopeltis vanoorti. The sequence goes on along the minus strand of NC_143549.1, from coordinate 100,674,134 downwards.
ATTGTCCTGATGAAAGATGATTTTTTTCTTCTGCAAACCGAATCTTTTCTCAAGAATTTTTTCATCTAGTCTGGTTAAAAGATCGGAATAATATTATTCGGTTATTGTTTTACCCTTTTCAAGATAATTAATAAACAAATGCCTTTAGCATCCCGAAACACCAATGCTATGACCTTTCCTGCTGATGGAAGAGTTTGTAGTCTTTGGCGCTGAAGAACTGGCTTCTGTCAACTGTTTTGACTGCTGTTTGGATTCTGGTGTGTAATGGTGAATCCAAGTTTCATCCATAGTAATAAATCGATGCACAAAATCAGTTTTATTCTTGTTAAAATGCTCAAAACACTGTTCAGAGATTTTCATGGAGTGCATTTTTGATCTGCTGTGAGCAAGCACAGTAACCATCTTGCGCAAAGCTTTTTCATTTGCAATTCTTCATGCAAAATATATCCTATACCTTCTTTTGAAATGCCTATAGTCTCAGCAATATCACGCACTTTGACTTGCCGGTCATCCAATACCATATCGTGCACTTGATCAATGATTTCTGGGACTTTTTGGACCTTCACGTGGATCATCTTCAAGGCTGGTATGGCCACATTTAAACTCGGCAGCCCATTTCTTAATTGTCAAACATGAAGAAAAAGAGTGCCCATAAACTTTTATGAACTTCGAATGAATTTCTTTTGGCGTTAAACCTTCTTTTACAAAGAATTTTATAACCTTACAATACTTAATTTTATCCATTTCAAGGGATACAGACAACACTTTTGCTTCAGACAGATGTATAAAACAAACTACTTGATAGAATGATTTGCAATTTCACATGGATGCTTATGACAGATGTACCAACTTAGAAAAAAAAATCTTGCTGATAGTGTCGCCATCTATGGTCTAGGCTGAGAACTTTTCAGACTACCCTCGTATATTACCTTTTTTCTGCTTTCTCAGAACTTTGCCAGAGCTGAGATTTAGATTAGACAGCTAGGTCAGAGGCACTTTCAGTTAGTTCTCTTGCATTCTTATAACACACTAACTGAAATGCCATGCAGTCCCATTGTTATATGCATATTGATATTTCTCAGCACATTCTCTAGTTCATCTGTCTCAATTCTGACATAAGTTTCTGTCAGCAACTGCAATATTACATCCAGATGATATTCCTTTGCAAAAGCATCACTTAATATTTCAATTATTTCTTCTGCTTCTATCATTTTTTCCCTACAATCAGCACTGATTAAAGCTATCTTTCCATAATTATTCTCCCTCTCATTCACTACATAAATAAAACGTTTGACCTGCTTAGCAAATTTCCTTTATCTAATTTTCCTCTTCTTAACCATGCTAGTCATCCTTCTTGCTTGCACCTTGTATAGCTCATGGGCATACTGATCACCTTTTTCTTTATATTCTCTCCACAATGTTTTCTTTCTTTTTTTTTCAATTTTTTTTAAGCTCCTCCTTATGTTGCTCCTCGTCCATTTAACTCCCCCTTGGTTTATCCTCCTGATTCTAGATATGCAGTCTGATATTGCTTCCCTCAAACAATCCTTGACTATTACCTAAAACAGAATGCCCTTTATTATTAATGTAAACTAATCTAAGCAACTGCATGTACTGATTTTTTTTTAAAAAAAATAATTTTTTATAGCAACACTACAGTACCTCTTGAATAGGATGAAGATTGTGAGCAATGAAAGAAAGAAGTCTAAAATAATGATTTTAGAATAAGTTTAATCTAAGTTTAGAATATTCCAGTGGGAATTTAAAATGATAGTTTAAATTTTCACTGGCAGTTTTCAATCTAGGAAATGCGAAATTCATCAATGTGACTCTGTTGAAAACTGTTGGTACATCATCTATTGCAAAAAATTTATTTTCAGTTGGAGGAAATGCCAACTTGATCTGGGTGGTAGATGGCATTACTTAATAAAACACCACCACTTGTTTACTGAAGGTAGGAAGAGTATGCTATGTTTCGTCTTCAAAGTAAATGTTCTGACTCCTATTTTTAACTTACAGTGAGTAATATCCTTCAAAAGTGTACCAAACATAATGTAGAAATTTAGAAATTTCTCAAAGTGAGGATAGGTACAACAGAAAAGTGATTCAACAGGTCAGTACCAGAGAATACACAGTACCAAATCTGATAGTAATGCATCAGAAGCTTTCTTAATTAGTTAGTATAATCCTGCTATCAACTCATCTCTGCCAGATTATGCCTAGTGGAAGTCTAAGCAATGTGGTATATGGGGATGGAAACAGTAAAAGGTCACATTACAGCCAGCAGACTTAGCGCTATCTATAGTGTAGATGTTTTTAATATTATCATCTTCCAAGGAATTAACTCTTCTGAACACCAGCAATGAAGAGAAAAATAATTATCATATGTCTACAATTATAGATTCAAAAAACACATTTAAGGAAAAAAAAAAAAAAAAACTCTTCCACATCTATATCACTAACATGTGACATAAACATGAACATAAATGATGTACACCACTCAGAGACATCTGGAACCAACTTCCTAATATGAACTAAACCTCTTTCTCTTTGAAGCTGTAAGAAAAAGTGTCCATCCTGAATGTTTAAACTACACTCTATATAGATGATATTTGTATATTTATGTGGCTTGATGTTCTATACCAGAGAAAATGGCAGGCTTCCATTTTCCAGTTCTAATAACACTGCCAGAAGTGATGCTGAATTATCTGGCGTATGTAATGATTTGGCACAACTCATCCACTTACATACCAGAATAAAAGATGAACTCTCTTCACTCTTAAGCAGTTTTTCTTAAAAGGCACTAAGCTCTCCTCAGGTTACTCTGACAGTAATCTCATAACAAGTTGCCTCTTCTATAAAGTATCCTTTTTTTTTCATCTAATCTCAGCCTTGTGTCCTCTAGTACTACAAGAGTATGCCCTCTGGAATTTCAACTCTTCTTTAATATTCTTTTACGACTAAAATTAACACACGTGTACCATAGTAGTAGGTTTTTTTATTACGAAAATATTTTGTCCTAGGTATCTTAGGACATCATCAGTAAAGTGGAACAATACTAGGAATGACACAAAGGATAGGGTGCGTACATGCAATGGAATAAAAATTGCATGCAGTGGCGCATTACGGCATGAACTTAGATTAAATTGAATTAAATTAATTTAATTAAATTACAGTTAAGTTTTTTTTTACACAATTTTGTATGACAATTTCCCATACTTTAGGGATGGCAAGAACATCAGTGTGGTTTAGATTTGGTCTGTGAAGTAGGGCTTCAGCACTTTCTTTATATAAGCATTCATATTTATATGAAGATCTATGTAGGAGTTTTGTCTTTTCCCTGTGGATCTTGTGGTTTGGATTTTCAACCCTGTGTTGAGCGAGGCCTGATTTTTGCAGTTTGACGAGGCAGATATGGTCTTGATGTTCCGAAATGCATTTAAAAACTGATCTGCCTGTCTGTCCATAATAAGAGAGTTTACAGGAGCATGGAACCTCGTATACACCAGGTAGTAGAATAGGTAAAAGTTTGTCTTTGGGCGAAGGTAACAGGTTGTAGATCTGGTTGATGGATTTGTAGGTGGCAGTAAGATTGTATTTCTTCATAATTTTCGAGAGCCGTTCGGAGATGCTTTTGATATAAGGTATGGGAATCCTATGGGCTTGTCTAGGTTGATGTGTAGAGAAGTTGCTGATAATTTTTTGAGTTGTTTTGAGATTGTATCCATTTAGAGTGGCTGTGTTTTTGATTATTTCCAATTCTTGTTTTAGAGAATCCTCGGAGGAGCAAAATCTGTGTGCTGTGGTTACCAATGATTTAATGATGCCAAATTTTTGAGAGGGATGGTGAGCAGAAGTATAATGAATGTAGCAACCTGAAAATGTCGGCTTGCAATAGACAGAGGTGGAGATGGAACCGTCTTCTTTTCTTTGGATGTGTAAATCCAGAAAGGGGATGCCCAGTGGGGATTCTTTTTCTAATGTAAATTTGATGAGTGGATGAAGAAGGTTGATTTTTTCTAAAAACTGAAGTAGCTCTTGTTCGGAATGACTCCAGACTGAGAAGATATCATCGACATATCGAAGTCAGGGTTTTGGTTTGGGTTTAAATGCAAGAATTTTTTCTTCAAGATGTTCTATAAACAGGTCTGCCAAGTTGGGTGACAAGGGGAGACCCCATTGCTGTTCCCCTCCTCTTGCTTGTAGATTTTTCCTTTCCATGTGAAGTAACCGGAAGTGATAACAAATTTGAAAAGTTCAACAATATCCGACGGAAATTTTTGATTTAATAGGTCTACAGTTTCTTTATGGGAGATATTGGTGAAGAGAGAGACGATGTCGAAGCTAATTAGCATGTCAGTTTTCAGCAGTTGAAAGTTTTTTATTTTGGTGTGAAATTCTGTGGAATTTTTTATGGAAGAGGTTGAATGGCCTATGTGGGGATGGAGAAGGTTGGATAAGAATTTTGATAACTTGTAAGTCGAGCTGCTAATTGAATCAACGATAGGTCTGAGTGGGACGTTTTTCTTGTGAAGCTTGGGTAAACCATATATTCTCAGAGGTTTAGCATCATATGTCTTGAGTTTTTTTGAAGTTTCTTCATCTAAAGACTTTGTTTCATCGAGTAACTTGTTCAGTTTCTTCAGCTGTCTTTTTGTGGGATCATAGTCAAGTTTTGCATAAGTAAAAAATAACAACTGTAATTTAATTTTAATTTAATTAATTTAATCTAATTTAAGTTCAGGCTGCAACATGCCACTGCACGCAATTTGGATTCCATTGTACGTACGCACCCTATCCTTTGTGTCATTCCTAGTATTGTTCTACTGTACTGATGATGACCTAAGATACCTAGGACGAAATATTTATGTAATAAAAAAACCTACTACTGTGTTTCACGTGTGTTTAGTCATGAATTCTCCACAGGTTTTTCTATATAATCAAATTTAATATTCTTTTGATTCAAACACTGCCTTCAAATAACATGACAGAAATAATCCTTGCAAAGAAAGCTTTGCTGTTAGCAATGATTTGACACAATTTTACCATCTACCAACCAGAATACTGGATAACCCTCTCCATCTTCCCAACTCCCCTGACTCTGTGAATGTCAGATCTCCTTTTGGTAACTCAGAGCTAAATCCCATCCAAGATTTCTCTTCTATGGAATATCCACTCACTCTCAATCTTATGCACTTTGGCACTACCTAGTCCAGCCATAAATACTGTTACAATTTGAACAGTGCATAAATCATTTACAGCTTTCAGCCCATACAAACGACATGTATCATGAGCACACACAGCAGTGCTCAATATTCAATTCCCCCATTTTTCATGCATGCTTGAAATCTGTGAGGCCACATATCAATGGTGACATCCAACAGAAATGCTGCCACTGCTCACTCCAAATCTACCTGCAGGCTGGTGATGCTGGGGTGTTGTGTCTTGCAGGCTATTCTCTCGAGCTTTGACCACAATTTGAAGTCCAGTGGATTTAGATTGGGACTTTCAGATGGTGATATGTGGTAGGGCACATTTACCTCCAACCACTGTTGTGTGGTCCTTACCGTGTGTGCAGGGGCTGAATCCTGTTGGAAGGTCCACCATCTACCATGAAACAAGGTGTTGTTTAGGTGCTGTACTACAAGTTTTAACCCCCCCTTTTTTTTGCAGTGTGGCGATCCCTATCGTATCATACTCCAATTTTCACAGAATGCAAGGGTGTTTCATGGAAAATATGACGATTTTCCCATGACAAAATTCTTTTATTTTGGCTACTGACATATCTGCTTATGTGGAACCATGCTGTGTTTTGATGAAAATATTGTCCAGCTCATAAACTCCATTTTCTTCAACAAATGATTGAAACCCCTTACAGTACAATACATTTTTCCTTATTCAGTGGCTTCAATTCATGAACTGAGTGATCATGGTAATTGTCTAATTTTGAGGAACAATAGAGTCATGATACTTCTGAAGAAACTCCTCCTCAACATTTGCATAAGAATGGCAGGCAAAATAACATTCTAAAATAACTTGTTGCTCTTGGGAAAGTGTCATTTTGCTTTCCTCATAAACAAAATTATGTAATGATTGCCCAGTACCCGAAATGTGGCAGATAGATTACATGATACTGGCCAGTAGTCCTAGGGAACCAGCTATATATGTGAAACAAATAATTAGAATTGAAACACTTCGATAGAGCTCAGTTTCAACTTTGATGTGCATGACTTTTGGATCATCACCCTGTACATGCTGTTCTACTAGATCAGCAAAACAAGACCTATAGCAATAAATTAGACTATTACTTGTCAGTACTCCAATGTTATTGTATCTAACATTTCATTCTTCTATGGCACTTCTGACTGAATCAATCACCTATACCTTGGTCTTCCCCCAGGTCTTTTTCCTGTCATCTTGGCAACAACAAACACCTGTTTTGCTAACCTTTCTTCTCATCTGTTTAAATGACCATACCACTTATGTGACTCAATGCTGTTTCACTCCATTAAGCCTCTAATATGAGTTTCTTCCAGCATTTAAGCCTTAACACACAAATGACCATATCACCTTAGACAAGCCCAGCTCACATTCTTGAATGCAAAAAGCATGAACTTTCTTCCTAATGTCTTTATTTTTAATATCATTCTGTCATCTGCTCAGGCTTCTAATTTTTCTCTGAACTCTCATATCTGTGGTCTCCTTGATCAAGTGCTATTTGTATCTGTCTTGTATACTTGCTAGTCTGGTGTTCTGGCTAATTTCTCTCTTGTTCCATATAAAGTTATTCAACTGGCTCCCTGTCATACCAGCTTTGCTTATTCCATTGTCTATTTCCAATTTAATTTGCCATCTTCATTAAAAATTATACCTAAATAGCTGAAATATTTTACTTTTTCTTATATTTTACTTATATTATATTTTACTTTCAACAGAGAACCTATAGGTTCTCTGTTGAAAATGCAGCTGAAGTTTTCAAAGTTCCTGCCTGTTTTTCATAGTTTTGGTCTTTTTATTGCTGATTATCATGCCAAAATTGTTACAGCTGTTATGCAGTTTAAGTTAGAGAATTCTGGAGACTTGCAGCAGACATATTTAGAAAAACAACATCATCTGCATAAAGCAAAGAGCTAAGTTTGATATCTGTGATTCTAATATTGGGTTTAATGTTACTTTATTTCATAATGAGATCCATATGGATGTTGAATAAGAGTGGAGATAATATGCATCCTTGTCTTAGTGCTGATTTGACATCAAATCATCTTCCTATATTTCTAGCTGCTGACTTACAACTTAAGACTATATAATGATCTGTATAATACTCCATTTACCCGATATAATTGTATTGATTTTAAAAGCTTTATTCTAGGCACTGTGTCATATGCCTTTTCCAGGTGTGTAAAACTTAAGTACAATCCTTGCCACATTCCCATGATTTCTCAACTATTTGTTGTAAAGTGAAAATCTGATATAGACAACCTCTATTTTTCCTTAACCTAGCTTGTTCTTCTCCTGCTTTCTCTCCCAGAATTTTTCTTGGCCTCTTTTCAAGAATGCTTGCATAAATCTTATCTGGAACACTTAGTGGAGAAATTCCTCTGTAATTCTCACATTCAGATTTATTCCCTTTTTTAATGGATGGGAACTATGGCCGTTCTACTCCAGTCATCTTGAATTTGGCCTCCTGACCTTGCCCTCTGCACTATGCAGTGTATCCACTGCATGCTTTTAGACCTCCATATTTGAGCATTTCTGGTCAAATATTATCTACTCCAGCTGCCCTTCCATATTTCAAATTTTGATGGTTTTTATACCTGAAGCATTGATATGTACTCCTGTTTGCATTCCTCTTGAAAATTTCCCCTTAAACCTCCATTCTCCACTCCATTGTCTCTTGAATAACATTTCTCAATAAATTTCATCCACACGCTACATCTTCTAACTATTCAAAAAGAACATTAGTAGGTTTTCCTTGCACTCTTAACTCCTGTCCACTTGTGTATAAATGTGTTTCAGACTTCTCATGCTTGAGAACATAAAATGTAACAGATAAATTGTATTTTAATAGCAACTCTACCTTGATAAGCTAAAAGCACACACGAGTAATGTAGGTAAGCAAAGGTTAAATAAACCTTGTTTAAGATCCCTTTTTTATGCCATTAGTAAGATGGATAGTGGTGTTATTTTAAGTGAGAAATATTATCTGTCACCTAGAACTCAAACTATACAAATGATTTTTTTTTTTTTTTGATTTTCTAATATTTTTATGTAATTTATGACTTCCTGTGTCTGTTTCCTACATAATATAAACTTATGGATAACTAAATAACCAACATTAAATGCTCTTGAAATGAAAACCCTTGTTAATAAAATAACTGAATAATTCTTTCAGGATAACTTTTGCTCTCATTTAAATCATAACACTAAAACATTTTAAAAAAATGAAAAAAGATATATACCTGCTTTTCCATCATAAGGTAAATGCATATCTTTGCTACCACAGTACAAGTATACCTGAAATTATATAAATCTTATTATAAAACTCATTTCTCTTAAAAGACTTAAAAAAAATATTGTTCGAAAAATGCAATTTCATCCTTATTGCATCCTTTAATGATATATTTTATTACATTTTCAAGTTCTTATGTCTTTTAAATTTGCTTTGCTTATACTTCAAGTTTTCAGGATTTTTAGGCTTTAGGCTTTTAATGTACCTTTTTGGTCTGACCAACTTTGTTTTTATTTTTACTTATCATCAATATCATACTTATTTATTATTAGTAATAAATGAGTTTGATGTTGATAATCTTGCCGATTAAGCTTTATCAAAATTGCTGTTAAAGCAATTTTGATAAATCTTAATCGCCAAGAAAATACCTAAAGAGTTTACTGTCAGTACAGAAAAAGTAGGCAAGGATACTGATTTATGATCACTTTCATTAATATTTTTAATACCCCTTAAAAAAAAACATATTCAAAACATTTAGCATTGTAGGGTGTTCCATAGAAGAAAGCTTTGCTTATCACTTTGTGCAAGGTGTATGTTTTTTTACAGAGTGCTGAATAAGCAGAAATGACACCAAGATCTCATGATAATAATAATTACAAAACAGCTTCAGTAACAAACAAAAGCCATACTTCTAAAACTTGTTAATAATATTATTATTATTATTATACATGCATCTCCATAGAGTCAGGAGACCTAACTATCCACACAATATCTATCATACCCCTTCTTGAACTCACTAACAGACGAAGCACTAACAACTGAATCAAGTAATGCATTCCATTCATTCACCACTCTCCAAGCAAAAAATCGAGTCCTTATGCCCTTATTAACCACACTTTTACTTGGTTTCCAGGGATGACATCTTGTTCTTCCATCACTAGCAAACTGCTGAAATATTTCCTCTGCATCAATCCTATAAAATCCTTTTACCAACTTAAATGTTTCTGTCATATCCCCTCTTCTCTGCCTATCAACCAACTTCTGTAACCCGCAGCCTCTCAGGTTATTAATGTAGGGAGCATTCCTTACATCACCTATCAACTTGATCACTTGCCTCGGAATCTTTTCTGTCACTTCAAGGAATCCAGGAAACCAGACCTGAGCCTGTTGAAAGTTTATTTTTCACTTGGTTAGAATATAATAAATTTAGTTTAATCCTTTTATCCAAGTGTGAGCAAACAAAGTTTGCACCTGAAGTATCTTCAGGACTGGGGTGAGGTGGTACAACACCAGGGCGACTCCTTGCAAAGGTGGCACACCAATTGGCAACTCCTATAGGTAGAGATGACCTTGCTAATGCTTCTGACTGGTATCTCCACTTGGGCCTGGCTCCCACTGAAGAGACCTCAATAAAGGTCGAAACTAGTCTGGGTAGTGGCCCTTCCCTTAATGCATAACATTAGACATATCCGCAAGGAGATGTGTTTTGCATTATGGGAGATACTGAGATAGGAGTGTTGGTAGCTTGCTCCACCTTTGCAAGGAGTCGTCCTAGTGTTGTATCACCTTACCCCAGTCCTGAAGATACTTCAGGCGCAAACTTTGTTTCCTCACACTTGGATAAAAGGATTAAACTAAATTTATTATAGACCTGAGCCTGGTAATCTAGATGTGGTCATATCAAGACTTTATAAAGAGGAATGATAACTCCCTTATCTCTGCATGTTACTGTGTTTCAAACTAAGTAATGCTATGAGCTAACTTGGATACCTTGGCAATATGCCCTCTGAACTTCACCTCTCTGTCTACCAACACCATCAAGTCCCTAGCCTTATCAATCACGTGGAGTACAGTTCCATTAATGTGGTATACAGCTTGTAATCTTTTAATCCCAACATGCATAAATTTTTACTTTTCACATTGAACTGACATCCATTTTGTCTGTACTGCCAGATTATTTAAATCATCATACAAGCTCTCTATGTCAGCTTGATTAATTATTACATTACTCAATTTGCATCATCAGCAAACAACTGAACATCTTCCTTCAAGTCATTTCTTGTATCATTTATGTGACCAGTGGTGTGTGCAGCACACCACTGGTCACCTTCTTCATCCTGGACTCTGCTCCTCCATACACTACTTTTTTGGCATCTGTCTATGAGCCATTCCCGTATCCACATTACCGGTTTAATATCCATCCCCATTTGTTCTAATTTGCATAACAGTATTCCTGGGAGGGGGGGGGGGGGCTTAGCAATATCAGCCAGTATCATTGCATAGCTACTGCTGGATATTGTTATAAACTATCTATTATAAAAAGTTAATAAATTACTAAGGTAATACCGACCTTTAACAAAACCATTCCCCCCCCCCCCCTCCTATAAATTATCATATTCTTATGCACTCATTCCTGAATTCTGTCTTTAACCAACTTTTCCTATACTTTTACCACCACTCCCAAGATGGTGATTGCTCTGTAATTTTCTACCGCAGTCTTTAGAGTCTCTTTTTATGCAAAAGAACTATTTTACTCTCCTTCCTCCCTAGGGACCTTACCAGAGCTCAGACTTAAGTAAAAAAGCCAAGTAAAAGCATTGACAATTCCTTTGCACATTCACATAATGCCTGAGCTAATATCCCATTGAAACCTACAGCAGTATTTTGCATTTAAATTCTGCAATATCCTAAGTACCTCTGATTCATTAACCTCAATACTCATATCAGTTATTGCTACATAAGACACAGAAATATTCTCACTTGGGTAATAGGCTTTTGAAAAGTGGTCACTCAGTAACTCTACTATTAGATCTGACTCAATCACCTTGCTACCATCAGTACCCACTAAAGTTATTCTTCAAGAGTCATTCTTCCTTTTTACTTGCCACATAATGAAAGAATTTGTAGGAATTTCCTTTCACCTGCTTGTAATCTGATTTAGCCTTTCTTACGATGCTGGTAACCTTTCTAGCCTGAGCTTCTTGTAAATCATAACATTTTATTTTTTTAACAAGTTTGCTGGATTCTGGATATAAAATATACACTGCGCTCTTGAAAAAGAAAACAACTATATTGAAAAACATTTAGTAGAAGAACAAAATGGATTTAGAAAGGATCGATCATGCATTGACTCAGTCTTCACTTTAAAACAGTTAATTGAAAAACAAAGAGAATTTAACTTAAAAATACTAAGAAATTATATACTTGATTTAATCGTATAACCAAGTGAAAAAACTTTCAACAAAGAGAATTTAACCTAGATACTCATATATTATTTATAGACTATGAAAAAGCCTTTGATTTAGTAAAAAGAAATAAACTCTTTGAAACAGAATTACCTCCACAATTAATAAAAGCAGTGGGCAATATTTAGGAAAATAACAACATAACAGGGAAAACCAAAGACACACTACAGAGTGGATAAAAATAAATAGAAGAGTAAGACAGGGATGCAGCCCATCTTCAATTATTTTTAATATATATATATATATATAAATGAAATACTAAAAGAATGGCAGTGTATCAATAATACAGGAATACAACTAGAAACAAATTACTGTTTAAATATATTATTATATGCAGATGACCAAATTTTAATTGCTAACACAGAAGACAAATTATACTTGGCTCTCTACAATCTAGACAGGCTTGTTACCAAATACTGCATGAAAATATCTTCCAAAAAAAACAAAAGTTATGGCATTTAAAGGAAGGGAACCAATAAGAAGTAAAATAGTTCTAAACAACAAACTAATTGAACAAGTAAATAATTTTAATTATCTCGGTTGTAATATAAGTTACATTGAAGAAACTGGGTTCAAAGCAGAAATGAAATTTCAAAGAACTGCAGGCTACACTAAATTAGGTAAGAAAAGAAATTCAGACATTTTAAAAGAACTGCAATAACAACAAATTTTACTAACAATAGAAAATTACAGAAACAAATGGATCCAACATGTAAATAGAATGTTACCAGAAAGATTACCAAAAAGAATACTAAATTATAAACCAAAAGGGAAAAGAAGTAGAGGAAGACCCCTAAAACGGTGGTGTGAGGCCGGAACAGGCCAGTAGGTCTAATATCATGTTAGAAAGAAGAAGAAAAAAAAAACATTTTCTTTTTTTGCAGATCATGCATAATACTACTACTCATCCATCGAATGCCACCTTATTTATCTTCCTGACCATGGGAATACATTCTGATATTGTTTCCTTCAGATACCCGTTGATATATCCTATACAGTGCTAACATCTTTCTCCTGCAATTTCTTATGCTATGGGATGACTGTAACCTGTATACATTCTGGTAGTTTCAGTATTCACAATAGTTCCATATTGATTTTTATTTGATCTATTCTCCAAATTATTCCATGATAAAGGATCACCAAAAACACAATCCCTACATAGGCTTCTCCTTCCTACTCTCAACCTTATCAATTTTAGTTTCCGTGTTCAAATACTTCAACTTGCTCAGAAAACAGCAACCTCTTCAAACTCTTATGACCCTCCACAGGCCTGGCTGGTGGCGTGTGCGAAGTGTGTAATATACACAGGCGCCACAGAAGAAAATGCACCTAAAAGATGTAAAAAAAAAAAGAGATAAGAGTTTAAATGAACAACAAATGGTACATATAATTATGAATGTACGTCTTCATAATTATGAATATAATTTGAAGGGCCCCTTCAAATCTTCCCGGAAACGAACAAATAAATTTTGAAATTGTATCTTGGATCCGATTATATCACTGTAATTTTTGATTAAAATTTACGAAAATATACCTAAAATAGTTCTTCTTTATTTTTTGATGTATCATAAATCAACTTATGATTAATTATTGAGTTCCGTGTAAAAAAAATTTGTATAAGCAGGACTAATCCATAGGTAACATTATACTGTAAAGTGGTTTTCATTTGTTTTTCATTTCCTGTTCGTTTTATTCACACTTTATTCAAAAAAAACTTTTTTGGAAAGGCGCCGAACATTAATTGCACACACAAAAATACTAGGCGCCAGCACTGACCCTCCATGTTCAGATGCAATTCATCTCTTGCCTACAGCTCTCTCTTTTGCTTTCAAACATACTCTAAACATCAACATATTCCAGACCTCGTTTTCTACAAATTCTTGCAATCATATCATTCATTATTATTGCTCTTCTAATAAACTTAGAATCCGAGGCAGCACACTCACTATCTCCCCTTTGACACGTTTCTTCTTCACGATATCTAACATTGTTTGTAAATTATTTGTCACCCGATTAATACTACCTCTCAGATCATTTCTGCCCACCATCTCTTCTACATCATGCCCTCTTTATTGCTAAAGTCACCCTCTCTATTATTCCACCAAATAAGCACTCCATACCCTTAATCAGTGAATCACCATATATTTACATTATACCACTCATAACTTCATTCACACCCATGCCAGTGTCTCTCACTTCCTCCTTTTCTACACTCCTCTGCTTCACTCTCCTGATTTCATGGCTTTCCCTCATCACTCTTTTTCTTACTCCGTCACTCTCATGACATCTTATTTTCTCTTGACCTCTTGTTCTTTCATTCTCTTGACTTCTTGTCACTTCCATTCACTTTATGACTCCCTCATTCACCAAAATTCTCTAACTGCATCAGCTAAAGTAATCTCAGTGGTCCTAATCTCTCTCTATTGATTGCACTCAATTCAATTTTTATTTTATTCCCTGCACCTCCTTACTGAGCACCTCCAATTCCTCTTGCAGAATATTAAGATCAGACATTTTAGTGCCAGAAAAGAATGGCAAGCTCTTCTTACAGGAATCTTGATCTTTAGAGAATCATCAGAACCAGTACTATGATTGATAATTTTGTTAATAGTAATACATTATGAAATAACTTTCATTTAATAAAGCCAGGCTTTCCCAACCAACCTTATTGATAGAGTTTATCCTGGAAAAAAAAATTGGTTTTTCATCTGCAACATTGGCCAGAGAACACGTGAAATCAACAAACAAAAATACTGTTAGTGGGCAGTATATATATACATAATGTGTGGATAGTGAATTTTGAATTAGTCAGTAGCATAGTGTGAATAATGGATTAAGTAGTGTAGACAGCAGACTCCTTGGAGGTGTCATGTAATAATAATAAACAAGAGCTGAACAACCAACATTCTTAACAAAATTATGAATTCCCAATTTTATTAATCACTAGAATATTTTGATGTAGTGATATTTGATGCATAACTTCCATTTGTATTTGAATTAATAATTTCCTAGCATGAAATGAATCTTACTTCTTTTCAGTTTAAAAAGTTACCATATATGGACATATTTTCATCTTCATTCATAATATTGGTTAATAATAGTTGTCCATGATATTTATGTTCTACAGACACCCTCCCCAAAATTAGCTTTTTTGTTTTGTTTTGTTTTTACTTTCCAAATGATGTTGATGCTTCTGTACAGTATATTATTATTATTAAGAGAGACCTCCAGGGAGTCCGAGACTCATCAAGGGAGGCCACATACTACACACACAAACACACCAGCTATCATACTTATTCTTGAATTCATTCACACTGTTGCACTCACAACATCCAAAGGCAATCCATTTCAATCACGCACCACCCTCTGAGAGAACAATCTAGCCCTTGCAACCTTCATTCTCAGCTTCCAAGAATGCCCTCTCGTCCTTTCCCCACCCTTGAAAAAAGTCTATCAACTGAAATCCTGTATGACCCTTTCAGAAATTTGTAAGTCTCAATCATATCACCTCTCTTTCTCCTGTTTGCTAATGTCTGCAGTCTACAAATTCTCAATCTGTCTTCATAATCAATATTCCACAATCCTGATATCATTTTTAACACTCTCCTTTGTACTCTCTCCAATATATCAGATATCCAATATATCATGTTTGCTAATGTCTGCAGTCTACAAATTCTCAATCTGTCTTCATAATCAATATTCCACAATCCTGATATCATTTTTAACACTCTCCTTTGTACTCTCTCCAATATATCAGAATCACAATAGAAACCAGGAGACCAGACCTGCGCACAATAGTCCAAGTGAGGTCTTATCAAGGGCTTGTAAAGAGGCAAAATAACATCCTTATCTTTACATGTGAATATTCGTTTCAGCATTATCTTTTGACTTGTATTTGCAATCTTTGCCACATGCTCCATGAACTTCAACTTCCTATCTATTAACATACCCAAGATCCCGAGCCTCATCAATTTCTTCTAGCCTAATCCCACAATATAATATGACATTGGATATCTATTCATGTTGAAATGAATGACTTTACATTTACTGACATTGAACTGACACCCATTTTCCCATTCCCGCAATTCCAGCCTATTCAAATCATTCTGCAAGTACTGCATATCAGCAGCATTCTAGATTACCCTACCTATCTTTGCATCAGCATATAGCAGTAGTCACTTGCCAAATCCTTCCCAATATCATTAATGTACAGATTGAATAACAGTGGACCAAGCACTGATCCTTGTGGTACACCACTTGTTACCTTAAACCTTGCAGACTCAGATCCCCGGTATACTACTTTTTGATATCTGTCACTCAGCCATCCTCTTATCCATGCTAATATTGTATAATCCAAACCTATTTTCTCCAATTTATGCAACAGTCTACCATGCTGTATTCTGTCAAAAGCTTTAGCAAAATCCAACAGTATCATGGTGTATCCATTGCCCTTGTCTAGTTCAGTGGTAACATTGTTATAGAATGTGAGCAAGTTGCTAAAACATGACCTTCCCTTAGTAAATCCATGTTGTTCATTGCAAAGTAGAGATTCACTATTAATCCATTTCTGAATGCGAGCCTTAACCAATTTTTCCAAAATCTTCACCACCACCACTCCTGAGATACTAAGTGTGGTGCAAAGACCGATACATCGGTCTTTGCACCATACTTGTGCAATGGAATCACCATATATTCCTTCCATTCCTGCAGAATATTCCATGTTCTGAGACTCATATTAAACAGCCTGGTCAAAGAAATGGCCAGTTCAGCTGAACACTCTTTTAGCACACGTGATGATATTCCATCAGTCCTTATTGCTGAATTCTTATTCAATTCGTGCAACAACTCTAATATCTCGGCCTCACACACCTACGTTTCTTCATCTAATGAAGAGGTAACGGTAAGCTCAATGTTGCATTCAGCAGGTTGATAGCTTTTAACAAAATAAGCACTCATTAACTGAACAAGCTCTTCTGCATCTGTAACCCTCACACCATCTGGATTTAGAAGAGTTAGCCAGCAAAGGTTGGTCGATTGTTAGCGCCTCTGCTACTAATGGCTCATGCAAAAAGTTAATCAAGTTTGAGTGCAGTTAGTAGTTGGAAGGGGAATCAATTGTTCGATGCTGTTAGCACACTCTCCGTCGATGAGTCTTTGGACTCACTGGAGGTGTCGCATAATAATAATAATAATAATAATAATAATAATATTCTTTCATATTCATTCTTTCTTTTACTTGCAGCATATCGACAGAATTCTTGTGTGTTGTCTTTAGCATGCACAGTCTGTAGGTAATTTACCTTTAGTGTTTTTAAATTCTGACAAAATAAATTATCCAGGCCTTAGCAAGAAGACATTGAGAGAAATAAACAGATTCGTTAAGACCTTTTTATTCCCCAAATGGAGTAGGTGAGATCATTTTGGCCTTTAACTTCTAGACACTAATGGGTAGTCAATTTCCATCTTTAGCCACTCAGAGATAACTACTCAAGACCTATCCCTAATATTAAATTGCATCTAATGAAGAGAGCATGTCATATAATTGTATCCAATTTCAACATATTACCCCTATGTAATTTTCCATATATTTATAATTTTTACACAAATATTAATTTCAAATATTTATGTATACTAATTATTGTAGTGACTAAATAGCATCCAAAGTGCAGAAAGAAGGATGGGACAATGCATCTTTAGACCTGTAAATTTCCCTTTACCACAAGACAAAATATTAGAATTTCATTTATATAATTTTATAATCATAATTTTATTATTATATTAAATTATTGAAAAAAAGTATTTTTTCCCACTGACGAGACCTCAACAAAGGTCGAAACCGGTCAGGGTAGTGACTCTCCCCCATAATGTATAACATCATACATGTCCACTAGGAGATGTGTTTGGCATTATGGGAAATACTAAGGATAGTGATCAGATCTTACTCCACCTTTACTACGAGTTGCCCCTGTCATGAAAGGTTTGCTTACACTTGGATCCGCCGAAACTTTTATAGTTTCTATATTTGGCATGAAACTTGTAGTTTCTCCATTCGGCTTTGAAATAATGTTGGATTCAATATCCACTTAATTTGAATAATATTCAAATTAAGTGGATGGTGGATTATGTGGTGTAGAGTGCCCTCCCACAATGAATCCTTGGACTCAAGGAAAGCATTACGTAAATGATAATTAGGATATCATATAAGTTCATGATCGATTCTTTTTTTTCACATGTTAAGTAGCTGATTCCCATTAGGTAGCGTTTGGATTGTGTTACTTGGAAATTGTGCTGTCTTAAATTATATATATATATAAAATAATATATTATATTATAATTATAAATTTTAATTTTGTCATGAACCAGGCATCAGGGAACTCTACCATCCTAAAGGAATAGATGAGATCAATCAATGAATCAAAATTTTATATGAGCTTCTTTTTTAAAACAAATTAGCCAATCTCATATGTAATAGTAGCTGCCCTCCTCAAAAAAAAAAAAAAAAAAAAAAAAAAAAAAAAAAAAATTGAGTTTTTCTTCCAGCATATAATTAAATCGGCCAAAGACCATACATGCAATTAATCGGCAAAAATTGCAGTTAGGTGCCCTCCCACAATGAATCCTTGGACTCAAGGAAAGCGTTGTGTAAATGATAATTAGGATATCATATAAGTTCATGATTGATTCTTTTTTTTCACAAGTTAAGTAGTTGATTCCCATTAGGTAGTGTTTGGATTGTGTTACTTGGAAATTGTGCTGTCTTAAATTTATTACTTTAAAAGTGATTTTACCCAACCTTCTGTTCCAAATGAATGTATACAGCAATAGTGTTCAAGGGACTGAAGAATGCTATACCAACTGTAAATATCTTGAGCTTTTCAAAAAAAATAATAATTAATAATAAATAAAAATAAACATTCGCTATTCTAATATAGGTGACAGCAAGCTCCAGCACACAATGTATAGTAATGCTGACAAAACTGAGCAATGACAGAGTGCTTGAAGTCTCAATACTGCAGACCACTTGAAGCTCTGCCGTGCCAAAGCTGCAAACTAGACATTACTATTACTATTATTATGTGACCCCTCCAAGGAGGCCAAAGACTCATCAAAAGAGGGCACCTACTCTACAACTCTCCATCTCCACCACTCATCCACCAATTACAGCAAACTGCATTATCTACACCAACACCATCTACTTCCGCTTTCCACCACTAGTATTTTCACAGACAATCAGAAATATCCATGTCCACGCAGGATTTGAAACCACAGCCGTTTGGCTGGAGAGCAGATATACTAACCACTCAGCCAACCAGGCTGGCATTACAAAAATGAAAAAGCTCCTATGCAATTTTTGTCGCTAGTAGACTCATTCCAAAGTGTGCCATGATCAATGAATTGATCTTCAAACTCCTCAGGAACCTCAACCAGTCATTTTTCTTTCTTGTGCCCAGTCCTGTAACTAGTTTTGCATGGGCTTTGTGCAATATTTTATATTCCCCCCCCCCTTTATTTTTCTGGGAAAAAAAATTAAAAAAAAACAAATACGATATAAATAGAACGGTTAGCTTTTAACTTTAACTAAAAACATCATGGAATCGCCCTCCCCCCCCCCATGACCGCAAAATTTAAAATTTGAAAATGAAAATGAAAATATGATACTGATTATTTTTTGATATCCCATTTCATGCCCCTTGGTCCTGTGCACCTGTTGCATCTGCCTAGTTACGGCACCGCTTGAGCCTCCCTTCCATTAAACAGTTTCTACTCGGAAAACGCAAGTATCGCCTGGAACAGTGCCTTATCACACTTGATGAAACTTTCTTCCATAAGCAAGATGAAACTGGTGGAAATAAAGTAAATCCGCTAATGCTGAAAATCGCTGCAACTGAAAGAAAACTCGGAGCGATTTACGATCGTCAGTGTCTCGAAAATGACATGTCTACTGCCGACAATGCCAGCAAGCTTCGAAACCTCATTGCCTGTCAGTTCAAGACACGATTGGGGCTAAAAGTAAAAAGTATAATACTGTACTATCATCCTGAATTTTTCTTTCGGAAACAGATGCAAGCTCGCCGGCTTCGTGTCCACTATTACACCAAGCGGCGGCCAAACTTCCTGCGCTCGATAAAAATTATTATTCGTGACACCTCCAAGAAGTCAGAAGACTCATCGCGTGAGGACACCTACTGTACAACTCTCCGTCTCCAATACTACTACTACTACACAGCACCCCTACTACCAATCACCTACATCAACGCCATCTACTGTCCACAACCACCACAGCTAGTATTTTCTGTCTGCAAGTTGCGTGTGTTCTGAATGTCTGTATGCGGGATAGTTTCCGGGTTTTTCATCAACTGACGAGGCAATGAGGTTTCGAAAAAAAAAACCCCTGCTACCTCCGTATGAGATCTAGCTAGTATTTTTTGTCTGTAAGTTGCGTGTGTTCTGAATGTCTGTATGCGGGATAGTTTCCGGGTTTTTCATCAACTGACGAGGCAATGAGGTTTCGAAAAAAAAACCCTGCTACCTCCGTATGAGATCGGCTAACTCACCTTCAATTGAAAAAGTCCATATAAAGATTCCTCCCGTCATGACGATAATCGAACTTAGGCCTTTTCCTAATCGAAGGGCTCAACGTACCGTCGTTCTTCTAATTGCGCTACGGAGGCGACTTACTGTACCAGCCCGAGAAGATCTGCATTCATATCGGCCGTGAACAACAAGTCAGAAAGCACTCGTAAATATAACTGGTACGAGTCCTGCCACATCTTATCACAGCAGCATACCCAACGATTACGACAAAAACTGGAAGGAAAACGTGAAAGTGGAGAAGAAGCACGAGCAATCAACTACAAAAAGGTAACAGTTGTGAGAAAACCAAATTCTACTAATAAGCAGCATGTAAACCAGAACTGAAACAACGCATAGGGAACGTGGGATCCATGCGATTAACAACAGACTTCACAGATCATTCTAAATTTATTTCGCAAATATACATGGTCTGAACTCCAACCTCAATGACGTTCATTTCCAACACTACTCTTCTCAACCCGTTTATTCCTTTCCCCTCGGAGACAGGGTTTGTGCATATGTTCAATCTGATGTACCATGCCAAAGAGTATTCATCTTATCTCTCGATTGGCTGAAAATTCATCTGCTTATTCTGTCAAGTTCATTTGCTGTCTCTTCTTCTTCTCTCTTCCATCATCTAGGTGGATGATGATGAGGCCGAATGAACTCTTTCCACTTCTGTCTGTCCCGGGAGAGTCCAAACAATTCTGTACAGTTTGGTGTCACTTGTTTCGTCTGCTGTCTCTACCGATGTCAAAACTATTCTGAACTTTTCGATTTCTTTTCCCTAAATGTCGATTTTCTTCAATCCAGCTTTCCTAGCAGTGAAGTCATCTTTCTTGGAGACTTTATTATTCACCACACTATCTGGTTTGCCTCTTCCAACTGCACAGATCAAGCAGGGAGAGAGGCTGAGACATTTACAATCACTAATGATCTTATACAAATTGTTCACATGCCCACAAGACAACCACATGATAATAATGATGAGCCTATTTTTCCTCCCACTATAGGGTGAAGTAGAACATTGCGGGGGGTTCTACTTATTCCATGGTGATTCAGTCCATCTTGGGAGAGTGTTTATTCACTTATATGAATGAATGTATGAAGACGAAAGACAATCACAAACATCCATGCCTAGGCGGGATTCGAACCCACAGCCTCTTGGCTGGAGAGCGGATACGTTAACCACTCGACCAACGAGACAACCACAACCCCTCTCTAAGCACCCTAGACCTCTTCCTTACTAGTGATCCATCTATGTATGCAGTGAACAGTCTCTTCCCTGTGCAGCTCAGACCACAATCTCAAGTGCAGATGGAGCAACACGTACATAACTCACATTCATATAGTTCATTGTATGGTCTTACAAGAAAAGCCAGTGTGATGATCTTTGCAACTTCTATGGCTCATTTCCTCGGTCAGATTTTCTGATAATTAATGCTATCCAACCCAAACCTATGTGCTGAATAAATTATTGAAATAATTATTATTAGCATGGAAGCATTTATTCCCACCTCCTCTCTAAATTACTGTCCACTATCTAAGCCCTGTCATTCTTTCACAAGTGTACCAAGATCGCACAAAAGAAGAGTCAAGAATACTGCAACTGGCTTGCATCTAAAACTCCATTTTCCTATGCTGTTTACACCAAAGCCTGGAATAGCTGCAAGATCAACACATCAAAAACGGACTTTGAGAAAGAGCAATCTCTAGCCAAAGCTGTTATCCGTAACTTCTACCCAACACTACCTCACCACTACTGCACCCAGATGGTACTATTGCATCATCACCCACAGAAAAAAGCCAACCTCCTAGCTTCCTACTCCTCTAATTCTTGCATGACTGATCATGGTAAATGTCCCCTAACTATTCCAAACACTCAACACACGCAATGTCTTATTTGACTTTTTTTTTTTGCCAGAAATGGATCAGAAAAACTGTACCCAAATTGGATACGAAAAAAAAAGTCTCCTGGTCCTGATGGTATTCCTACAACTTCTAAAGGCTTGTGATCTGGAGTTGAATTTTTACACTCTATTATTCCACTCGTATTTATCTTGCAGTCTGGAAATTAGTCCACATCCTATACTACTTTCCAATTTTCCTCACCTCAGTTCTTTCTCTTTGGAAATTTTGAACTTTGATGAAACCATCAATACCCAACTCCTACACTACCTACTGTAGAAGGCTCTCATCTAATAAATGACTGCCAGTATGGATTCCATCGCTGCCGATCAACAGAGGGATTTGCTGTACTTACCTATGCAACCCATTTCTGGACAAACACCATGGAAACATTTCGCGAATCTCAGGTGGTTGCCATCGATAGCTCCAAAGATTTTGATCGAGTTTGGCATAAAGGTCTATTAAGTAAACTCCCATAATTTGGTCTGCACTCTGACTCTGCAACTGAGTTGTTAGCTTTGTAACTGTGTAGATGAATCCTTATCTTCTAAGTATACAACTAATGCTAGGTTCATACAATGTTTTGTTCTTTTGTCCACACTCTTCTATATATAAACTATCTATTCTAGATGAGAATCAATCCAGTACATAGTTTTGCTGAAGACAATAGACAATGAGAACAATAAAGCAGCAACAAAAACGAACGTTAACTTGCATACTGAAGTCGAAAACAAGAATTCTTGCCCCACTGAATAGAAACATGCAGCAGTGAAAAATCAAGATACTGAAAATGAATTAATGACACCGGGAATAGAAAAATTCGAAAAGCATTTAGATAGGCACAGAAAGAAAGTTGAAGACTAACGTTATCATCTGTTCACTGGACATCACAGATGCCGAATGAATCACTCAGATGCTCGGTGATGTACCACACCAGTCCTCACCAGGTGGTAATGTTCTATGCTTTTCTGGAGGGTTCAACTCTCTGAAGATCAGTCAATCCAGACATACCATGCATCCATCCATCTCACTGACGGTCTACCAGTTCCTCCTTTTTTTCTTTTTCTTTTTGAGATCTTGTTCATGACAGACTGTCTTAGGATCATAATTACACCTCTTAGACAAGCACTGTATGTTATTTTTCCACTGATTGAACAACCGGGATCTCTCACCTTTTGAGAAACCACTTGGTCTGCTGTTTTTCAAAATCGTCGTTCCAGCCAGATGGGCACTTACAATCAACCCTTTATGGAACTCCGAAAGATCCTTTGTTTATCCCATTGGTGTCAACATTATTGACGATTACTGACCAGCAGCATTCTTAAATAGTTACCTAGAACACGTGATGATGCATGTGACCAAGTATTTTGCATATACGTTGCAGAAGTGACGTTTACGTATATCTGCATAGAAGTTTCTAATCAGTGACCGGCATATGTGTATCACACAAATGTGGAAAAAAAAAAAAAGGAGTAAGGATAACAGAAACGAATTAAACAGTCCCAACTCCTCTGAAACAATTCTGAATTCCGGAAAGAATTCTGAATTCCAGGAACTTTTCTTTCTGTTACTGTTCTGAGAAGTCCTCTTTCCATCCTTTCAATGAGTCCAGTGTATTTCAACTTCTGTCAACATCCTTAAGGAACCTTAAAGTTCTGCTGAACCTTTCTAGCAACCATCCGTTTGGTTGATATATGATATCCTTAACAGTCTTCTGTAGCACCAGATCTCAAAAGCAGATATCAGTTTCTTATCTGACTTCTTTAGGTTCCAAGTCTCACATCTATACGTCGCTTTGGAAAAATAGCTGCAACTAGAATCTTCAACTTTGTTCCTGTGGCAATCCGTCCAGATTTTAGACAAGTCTATATTAATAATGGATCCCAGGTACTTGAACTTGCCGACTTCCTCAATTCTTTCTTCATTTAGGTACACTTGTTTCTCAGGAGCTTCCCTGTCTATATTTCATTTAAGAACCATAATCTTCCTCTTGCTAGAATTGAGCTGAAGTCCTCGGTTCATAGTGATCTCGTTATTTTTGTCAAGAATTTCTCCTAGTTTTTTCTTGTCATTACAAAAGAGTACTGTATCATCAGCGTACCTCAGATTACTGATCAATTTACGTATCCTAATTTCTGTCTGAAGCTCATCCAATGCTACATGCATGATGATGATACTCCCTTTTTAACATGAAGCCAATCAGTTAATCCAACGCCTGTTCTCACCGTGGCTTCTTGCTCACTGTACAAGTTAGCTATCAACCTAAGAATATGTTGAGGAAAACATTTACGTTGACAAGACAAACTAAAAACACCACAAATGCGAATACATAGTTGGTTTCTTTCGAGTATATTGACCATGGACAAGATCTACAGCTTTACTCTTTCTGCATACGGTACTGATTGCCATATTCTTGATAATTCATCTCATCTGTGTTTATGCGAGGTACAAAACAGAAATGTTTCACTACCTCAGCAGCCTCAAGAAAAGTCTTTCAGATCAGAAGTGGATCGATGCAACACTTTAGTGCTATGTCATTGTAAAAACTGTATACTGGCAACCGCCCTTCCCAATGTAGTAACTAGGTATTCTTTACTTGACGTAAAATGCTAATTATTCATCCTGCCTTAACTAAATAATGCCTTTTAGTTTTTAATTTTAATATAGGGATGGTGTCACAGGATCTGCACTTGGCACTTTCTTACATCAAAAATGTGATAAGCAGAGTATGCCATATTAAATTTCTCGCATCATTAATTTAGGATAATCCAATTCTACTGATTATCTACCTCTTGCAGCTACAATAGTCAATGCAAACAGACGATTGTGTTGATTAAATCCCGTGACCAAAATGCCGAAATAAGCCTTAAGCTAGCTAGTTGACTTCCTTAGTCTCTAAAAAAGTGAAGATATTGGGATTATATACCGAATGTTTAAAATTCTTGGAAGGTAACAGTTAATTTATAGTATCAAGACACGATACACTCAATTTCATACTCATCCTTGGGGAATTGCAGGTTATTGTTCCTTCGACAGTTTTTTTTTTTTTCATACTGCATAATACAGATACAGAGTCGTGTCTTCATAAACTGTACGTCCCTTAAATTACGGACCTCCAATTTTTTTTTTTCGTAAGCAAAAGCAGAAAAGTATTGCTCTGATAAATCTACTCTTAAGTGAGATAGATGTATACGCAAAAACTAGCTTTTAATTAAATTGTTAATTAGATAATGTAAAGCAAAATTTGAACTATATCTAGCTAAAAAGTGCTATGATTTATCCGAAAAGCTACACATACCGGCCACTGAATTAGAAACGTTTATTCGATACCGTGTTGGACCTCCTTTAGCAACTGCCAATACCGATTGTCTTCAATTCCCTGCGCATAGTTCGATGATTTAGTCGAGAACAGCCTTTATTAAGTGCTTCGGTCAATCGCTGCACACAGGAAGTTCTGTTTGTCGTACAAGTCGTTTCAAACGACGGCGATCTCGTTCCTGATAGACTGTCTTAGGATCATAGTTACACCTTTTAAACAAGTAGTACGGGTTATTTTCCCACTGATTAACCAACCGGGATCTCTCACCTTTTGAGAAACCACTCAATCTATACTGTTTTTTTTTTTTTTTTAATTCGTGGCTCAGGTCAGACAGGCACTTACAATCAGCCCTTTATGGAACTTCAAAAGATTCTTTGTTTTTCCCATTGTGATCAACACTATTGACGATTACTGACCAACAGAATTCTTAAATAATTGCCTAGTACACGTAGTTACGTACGTGACTAAGTATTTTGCATATACGTTGCATAAGTGACGTTTACGTATATCTGCATAAAGGTTTCTAATCAGTGACCAGTATGTGTATCATACAAATATTTAAAAAAAAAAAAAAAAAAGGAGTAAGGATAACAGAAAGAGCCTCCGTAGCTCAATCAGTATAGACAAAGCCTTTGGTCGGAAAGATCTGGGTTTGATTCCCGTCAAAGACGTGAGGAACCTTTATCTGGTCTCTTTCGACTAAAAGTGAATTAGCTGGTCTGATACGGAGGTAGAAGGTTTTTTCTCCCGGAAACTCGGGTCCCTCAGAACAGGCAAACCGGTCCCTGAACACACGCTGCTACAGTCAAAAATACATTCCCCTTCCCCAACGACAGGCCGGTTGGAGGCTGTACTAACAAAGTCGCATCAATGTTACACGAGGACCTTGCATTAGAAGCGGGATAAACGCGCAGAGGAAGAAGAAGGATAACAGAAATGAATTAAACAGTACCAACTCCTCTGAAACAATTCTGAGTAATCCTGCACAATTGCATATCACATACACAATTATTATTAAGAATTGTGCAAGTGTATATGTGAATATTGGTCAGAAGAGGAAATATTGTTTGAGGAGTAGGGGGAGGGGAGCAAGATTTACCTAATGACATAACACGGGAGGAACAAATGTTTCTATCTTAAATCATTTGGAAACTAATCATTTATATATAAATCTTTATATATATAAATAAATAAATTATATTTATTTATATTTATAATTTATAAATAAATGTATTTATAATTTTCATTATATATATAATGAACAGCCAGAGTTTGTTATAGTTGGCTGAACCAAACTTTGCTAGAAGATATAATAAAAAGATAGAACAAAGACAGAAAGTAAGAACATTTATGAAGTTCATTTATAGAACGAATGAACTTTCTTAATTAACATTAATTAAAAAAAGAAGGAAGAAATTTCTTAATGTTAATTAAGAATTTTTTTACTTTACCAATGTTGAACATGTAGGTACTGTGATGTGTTTCTGTATAAATGTATATGCAATGAAATTTAAAAAAAAAATGTTTATAGAATTTACTAAAAGATGTTAGAGAGTGAAGGTGAGGAAGAGAAGGATAAAGCTATGAGTGAATATATAAAAACTAACCTACACGTGGGTAATGAATATTATGTATCGGTTGGCTAGTAGTAATTATTCAGCATATGATTAACCTGCTGTTCGTTTATTTTTTTTCTTTCTTTCTTTTTCTAGATTGGTTCAGTGGTCGTAGATTGTGGCTGTGGTTTACTTCTGGGTGCTTAGTTGTCCCCCACATCAAAAAACTGCGTAATCGTGCGAGAACATCCAGGTATAGATATGAATGTGGTAATTCATGAATGTGGAAATATACACACTGCTCAAAACAATCAGGGGATAATTTAGTTTCTGTCCGATAATTATAAATTTCTGCAAATAATTATAACTATTGGGTACTTTATACATGAATAAATATTTCTTACTTTTGATGAGATATTGTTTAAATAATCGATATTTATTACATATTGTGTTACATTTGTAAATTATTTTTATAACTTTATAATTTACAAGAAAACCAAAATATTCCCTAATTGTTTTGAGCAGTATATATATATATATATATATATATATATATATATTCGTGCCGTTTCATAATAATAATCTTCAACTAAACTGAAAGAAATTACTACAGCAAATATTATGCTGAAAACGCTGTGTTGAAGTGAAAACTGAAAAGGAAAATATTACGTGAATTCTCTCTTAATAGTCAACTAATAAAATAAGTAAAATATTCAGCTAGCCCCACTTTCCCCCAGGAAAGTGAGGCTAGCTGAATAAATGTATGTAGATTAAAAGGAAACGTATGGATATGAGGCTTGGATTAGAAATAAAACAATTGTTGGAAAATTAGGAGTCAACAAATGGCACCTAGCACATCATATTCAAAATGAATACATTAGAAAGGAACTTAATATTATCATTATTCAAAAATTCACGAGCAGAGCTAATCTAAGTCACATAAAGAGAAATGGTAGTTAAGATGAAAGGGAAAATGACCCAGAGGAAGTAAGATGTAGGTGGACTGATGCAATTAAACGTGCCATAGAAGAATGAAATATAAGATCTGACAATATTGGAGTCTTGTAAACAGCATATTAATTTACAAGAAAAATATTTAATAGAAAGCAAGTAATAATATAAACTTAACTGAGTACGCCTCTTGAAGTTACATGTTAGGAAATAATGATGACGAAAATAAAAGAGATGAAGGATAAAAGCTGAAATTCTTTGAATTTTTTTATTAAATACAACCAATGTGATTATTCTTTCATACTCGTCCATCCTCTACCCTACATTATAAAAATAAGCTTATATTCTGCCCATTCCAAAAGAAGCGAGATAAAATCCAGCCATCAAGCCATTGTCCTCACCTCACATCAGCTCTCTCTCTCTCTCTCAAAAGTAATGAAGCATCAGCAGTCAAATTCTTTACCCCGCGGAGGTCTAGTCTACCTATTATCAGTGACCACCACCACCAATATATATGATTTTGTCATTCTCGATCCACAGCGATGTCTGTCAACAACTCAATCTCCCACCTTTGGATACAATTCATGGGAAGGACTGAAAAAACTCGTGTGGTACTAAAGACTTAGCAGCGCTTAACTAGATATTTTTGTTTTAGTAATTAGGATGCAAAAGTGTGCGTCCCCTCGAAATGGAAAAATGCTAATTATATATCCCCATTAACTGAAGAATGCCATCAGTTTTAATTCCTATTTAGAGAACGTTTATTCAAAAACAAGAAATTAATAATCAAATAACTCATCTCAAACCTTTTCATTTCTCCAAAGAATAATAAGTTGCACTGTTTTTAGCCTAAACTGTTTTAGAGATCAGTAGTCTGCTGGTTCCACCTCTATCATCGCTAGGTTGAGGACACTACTGCGGATATCTAGGTAGGACGCGATGCTTTTATTAAAACCAAGCTAGTGTTTATTGTGTGTGCATATGTGTGTTTCAAGGTAGATTTTGTAGAACTGTGGTAAAGTCTGATATTGTAAATTTATACTTATCATAGCCGAATGTACAGAAATCGAAAATAGACCAGAGAGCTAACGAGAATATAACATTGACATCGGAGTTGCCTTGGCTTGCACTATTTAAAAGACACGGGTTTCTGCCCAGGAGCCGCTATATTTGCCATTTATTACTGTTTTTAGGTTTTAATGGACTGACAGTTGTTTCGAGTTGTTGGTTCTTATCAGAGACCCGAAAGAAAAAAAAAAAAACCTTAACAAAGCAAAAGTCCTCTAATAATACAGCAAACCCTATGTCAAAGATTCGTATTTTTAATAAGTGAACTTTCTATCGGATAGATGTAATATTGAAGAAGAGCTTAAAGCGCTTCATGTCGGGGCGATTATAAATTAATAGAAATAGGGAATACTGTAAATTCATCCTTATTTCATAACCGAATATATAAAAACTTAGAAAGTTTCGAAAATAAACACGAGAGCTTATGAGAATATATTCGGCTATGAAATAAAGGTGGATTTATAATATCTCTATTTCT
Source organism: Typopeltis vanoorti (assembly GCF_054136105.1). NCBI lineage: Eukaryota > Metazoa > Arthropoda > Arachnida > Uropygi > Thelyphonidae > Typopeltis > Typopeltis vanoorti. The sequence continues at coordinate 100,644,586 of NC_143549.1, read as the reverse complement.
ATGAATTTTTAATAGCAGAATTTAAGCATTTTTAGGCTCTTCGTTTCGATAAATAAAAGTCTGAGTTTCTTCCCAGAGAAAAGGACCTCGCTTGCGCCCAAGAAAGGCTGAGCAGCTGATCATGGGATCAACTGAAAAGGGATCTCGAAAAATTTCCTTAGTCGCAATGAGAATCAAACTATAACATTCTTATAGACCTAGAGTCAGAAAAAATTCCATAAGGCTACGCTGGCCTTCGTCTGGTAATAATCATTAATACGTAAATAACAACAATAACACATAAAAAAAAAACATACAGAAATTTATCTTATCAGTAGAGGTCCCCACTCTTTCCTGATTACAGCAGTGGCCTTTAGATCGCCCACCGTACAATCGCACTCGATCCATCGGATTTTTAACATTATACAAAATAATGCCGAAGCGACATGAAGTGGTGTCCTCTCAAATGTTAATTTTCTAGCAACAAGATACCGAATTATTACTAATGAAGTTATGATGCTGATTGAATATTAACGACAGTGTATACAGACTGCAGATCTGATTATATTGAGAAATGAGTGTGTAAAACGTTTTATATATTTAAAGGAAAGTAACATCTATGTTTCAATGAAATATCTGATTCCACTACTGAAGAAGAAGAGGGGTGGGAAAAAAACTTACTTTCAGCGAGCTCTAGCATTTGCAAATATTTTATTTATTATCATATTAGCCACGATCTTCAGTTTCTTGGAAGATCGTGGCTGACTGCGCCATTTAAGAATACACAGAAGTCAGAAAGCGTGAAAATCGCACACCTCGAGGCAATGTATTCCAGTGAACCCGAAAACGGAATTTTGTAAACTTGAAAGTTGTTTGACAAACAGCTTTGGTGTGTAACAATTGCGTGAGAATCCAAATCTCCGTCTTCGTTATGCTCAGTGTTAGGGTTAATGGTTTTTGCTATTTTTCTTTTGTGTGTGTGTGTGTGTGTGTGTGGTAGAACTAATGCTTATTATTATTTAAAGGATCGCAAGAAAACCTCTTGCTCTCCATTAACAATACTGAGGTCTGATTTCACTGTTTGGAAATTACAGTTTTGTACGTATTTTAATTATTTGAGTGTATACTTTTATGTGCAATAGAAGCTGGGATACCAATAGAACTTTTGGTTTGTTTTTACTAACCTATAGAACTTGTGAAGGGCTACATTCACAAAAGCACTTAAAAGTTTCTTGGTCTGTAGAATAATGGTATAGCAGCTGTTCTGGATCAAGTGATATTCCCAGATTTTGTATAAGCATTTAACAGAATAAATACTACGTGGTAAGTTGCCGTGCAAGTTAAGGCCAGTAACGCAGAGAAATCGGTAACATAAGATTCTGAGTGATATATTATATAACGTAGGTTATGGAGAGTGATGTCCTAAAGAAGGAAGGTGACAATGGAGTGTTCCAATTCTGTTCTTGGCCCACCACTGCGATATATATGTGATACTGTTGTAGATTTGAAGGGAGATATTCTTTCAGTTGTTTGCTGAAGATGCAACGTTGAGGAATATAATCGGGATAACGACTGATTTTTAAATGGTCGATCAAATAGTTGACTTATCGCTATACTGGTAAACCTGCACTATAAAAAAAATGAAAGAAACCACATATCCTGGCATGGCAGTAAGACCACGAGTTGTAGATCAAGGAACACAGTAAAACGAAAGGTAATTAATAAATATAAATAAGGAAGTTACACTTTGGAACAATGCTTTGATCAGACATCATCCATTTAGATATATTTGATTATCTGGATGTCTGGGAGATCGGAATATAGGAAGAAGATGCAAAGTTGGTTGATGCAAGAAGGAGACACATAAATAAGTTGATGAGATGATCATATAAAAATGAATATTTTCCTTTTCATGGCAAGAAAAGAAAGATGATGCTAATGTCAGTGTCTGAAAGCTAATCAAGAAAACAGATTACATTTTATTGAGGGAATGGTGAAAGAATATGTGTGTGTTGATTGAGCAGACAGTAAGTACATCAAGCTCGATGAATTTAAGAAAAGGCAGAGTATGTTCTGAGTTTTCTGCTCACCCTTATGATGAGTTTTTCCCATCTATATTCTTTTATGTATGAGATCCAATGACCTATCACGACCAAACTTGCTTTTCATAAACATCGTTTGTTGATAAAAAAAAAAAGGGTGCTTAATTCTCTCTCCACAGTCTGCTGTCTGTCAATGCATATGCTCTCTGGTCGGTTGGTCTTTGGTCTGTTTTGCAAGGGGAAAAAATTCTCCAATCAAAAATTACGTGCCTCCTCCAGCTAAAGCAACGTTAGTGTAAAGGCCCTTATAAATACTGCTTGTATCTTGGACAGAATTTGGGCCCAAGTTTTACTAATCAAAGCACTTCAGATACAGACTGCGTTACGAAAGTGTTGAACAGTGTTATTTTTTAATATTCTTATAAATAATAAAAAGTATTTTATTTATACATATTTTTAAAATCTGATCCAAACTAATTATGCACATCAATCAGAATAACAAACTTTGTCATCCACCATCTTTCCATCTTATCATGCGAGTTAACTGTCATAATCATAGGGGGATCAGGAAATGAAAAAAAATATTGTCAGATATAGCGAGATTGTGCCTCCCCCTCCCAGTTTTATGCTTATATTAGGTCATATAACAAGAACACGGCGGGGAAAAAAGTAAAAGTAATAATAAAATATACCATCCGATACGATAAACAACGTAATTAATTTCTTAATTTAGTTGCAATTAACAAACTTCCAGTAGCAAACAAATAAAAAAAGTCATTAACGATATCTTTCATTGTGGAGTAGAAATATGCACCAATTACTGTGCGAAAATAGAACCTATTGATACCATGAAGAGCTTAATTTCATACAATATCAATCGACAAACTAACAATGAAACTGTTTTGTTATATAGAGACTATATTATAGCTATGCGACTGATGAGGGATCCTCTAGCAGCATTTTTGATTATCGTAAACGTGATTAAGTTATTTTGCTTATTTATTTATTTATTTTTTCTCCTGTAGATTCTGAAAACCCTCAGCGATCTTAGTTTGGATCACGATCGAAGGTTTTGAACCACTGCCTTAAACCATACATCTATATCTTGACTTCAACTAATATTAAGCATTAATTAAGATATATGGCAATGTTTCGACTTTGATTATTCTCTATTTCAATCGTCATTTCTTAGACTGATTTGTTCTTCCTGTAAAATTACTTGGGGGGGGTGTTAATGAACTCCATTTGAAAGTAAAATTTTGTGTGAAACATGAAAAGAAAAGAAATACTAGCAATGAGGGAAAGGGGGGGGGATTTATTATGCTATTTGCTTTCAAGAAGCTTCAATGTTTTACAGAAGGTCGAGGAGGAAACGTGCATGCTGACAGACAATCCAATCGAGTACGAGGAACCCATTACTCCTGAATATGTTGCACGGAAGTTGTCAAAAAAAAAAAAAAATGAATGGATAAGTTCCAGGCTAAAGCCATGTTTTCTTTTTATCTTTCCTTTAAAAAAATTCCGAAGTCATATCCAATCCTGAGTTTCTTCATGGAATAAAGGAATGGAAAATCCAAGAAACCCCGTGCTAAAAAAAAAAAAAAAAAAAAAAAGACTTGAAATAGCTGGCGCATGACCAGCTGTTTCAAGAAGGCTGAAGTCGAACACTAATTACCTATATCATCCTTCGTGGTTAAATCAAGAGGGTCCAAAAATAGTAATATAAAACAGTGTCCAGAATTATTTCGAGATGTGTGGAATTGAGAACTAAATCTAGATATTTTGTCAGGTAAGGCGAATATTATCTCAAGCAGCAAAACTTATAAGGCTCTAATCGAGTAACCTCTGAGCCTCATCTATCACGTGTCGACCCTGTTGAATGACAATTTTTTAAATGTGTCATTATCGCTACAGACCAGTACTGATTTTTTATAGAAAAAAATCAGCTCAAGTTTTTATTTATTTTTTTTTTGTTAGTCTGCACATTTTACTACCAACAAGTCTCACTTTCTCTCTCGCTCACTTTGTATCACTCTGTTTGAAACTATTTAAACTGCTAAGCATAACCTATTTCACATGAATGTGAATATGAGTCTGTTTTCGTGGAAGCATATTGTTTCATGCTTAGAAACTTGTTTAACGAAATCAACCCTTGTCAACCTCCTAGTTTACAACAAGCTGAGAAGTATCAGGGCAAAATTAACATTCGGCTATTGACACGGGGAAGCAGTCAGCTTTCAGTTCCCAGTAGCAAGTAAACATACCATTTTCACTGAATGATAAAGTTCGTATACCAAACTTGTTTAACCAGTCTCAATAGCCGTGATGTGACAACAAATCACGAATGTGAAGGCAATGTGACCTTATTTAACTAACAGTTGATATTTTAACTTTTCTAGATATAAATATACCCAACGTGTCTATATATTCTGAAAAAAATAAGTTCGTGCAAAAGAGCTGTTCAGATATACCTAGCTTTATAGGTAAACATACATTATTAAGAAATATTATGCATTTTACAGATAAAAGAACTTAACTGTAAGAAAATAAACTGAATGAATGTAAAGTGGATGAATAAAGAAATTAGCTGTAGAAAAGAGATGTTAAAACAGTTGGTTGCGTGAAAGTATAGCTTACATGCTCTTCCTATAGACAAATATTGAGAATGAAGAAAAAATGGAGCATGAAAGAATGCTCTTAGAAACAAGTCAAGCAATATCTTGGAGAGCGGTTCTTAAGTACATCCAGTGTTGTCTCATTTAAGGTTCTTATGATCCTAAGCTATGACGATTGAGAGGTCCTCCCCTTCTACCGGATAAATTTTAGGTTATGTATATTGAGATGGAGGCCCTAAGCTGTAGCTTGTTTAGCTTATGCTTAAATAACTAACTTTTGTCATATTTACCGAAATTGTTTGCCTTTTTCAAAGTCAAATAAAATTTTTGGACTGTGAAAAAGTCGCGCAAAAGTCTCGATTTCCACGAAGAGTACTATTCAGCACCTTTCTTGTAACGATTCGACCACATAATGACTGGAATTTTAAAGTAAATGAATATTATTTTGTGTCGGTGGAAAGTACTAAAACATTGTAATTCATATTAGATGAAATACAAAAGTAACGGGTTTTTTTTTTTCCATTAAACATTGTCCATAAAAACCTTTGTTCACAAACACCTAGGAGGAGGAGGAGAAGAAGAAGGAAGGAAGGAAAAAAGATATAAAAATAAGCTGACAATTGAAAGATGGCGTTTGCGTTTATATGAACTTGAGCAGTCCTGTTATCATGATAACAAACGTATATATGTTAATATTCCCCGTCACAAATTGTAAATAACTCTAAAAGACAAATTCATTTAGGTTAATTCTGATTAACAACAATATATGTAACACTGAACTATTTTTGATGTTTGCTTTTACTAATAATTATAAGGATGAAGCAATGATGTGCATGGTTTTCAGTGGAAAAAATGTCCGCGCGGTTAGCCTAGTGGCTGTGCGCTTCGCAACCATATGCCTGGGGAAGGAGTGTCCTAGGTTCGATTCCCGTCAACGACGTGAGGAGCTTAAGGATCTTCCTCAGCCATAGCCAAGTTAGCCGGGCGTGGACAGCAGGGTCTCCCTCCCCCCCCCCCCGTTTATCTGGGGGTTTTCATCCCGCAAGCAGGCAAACCGGCCCCGTGAATACACGGATCTACAGCCATAAATACTTAACCCCCATGAGGGGGGGGCTCAACTCGCCCCAATAGGGATGGGGGGGGAGAAAAGGGGAGAACTCAATACGAATAAATGGAAAAATATGTTCCTGTGATTGTCTGATACATAAGAAATAAACGATGAAATTATTCAGTTGAAGATTATATTCTAATTTAAAATTTTTGTTTACTTTAATGTTGTTGCTAGGTCTGGTTTACCGCAAAATAGCGTACCCTCTCTTCAACCAACAGGCTATGGATTCGAATCCTGCTGTGTCATGGAAAGAATGCAAAGCCTGATTCCTGTAGGTTAATTCGAATCAACAGCAATATGTGTAACATCACTATTTCTGGAACGAATACTTATTGGCTTCCTACCTTGAGCAACATCTTTTCTCCACACCTTCGGATAGCTGATGCTCTCATTGGATAGTGCGAGAAGATAAGTAATAATCATCTTCTCTGTATGTATGTGTGTACAAGGGCAGTCCAGACTTGAGAATCAGTTGACTAAAATGTAAATGATCACCAATATATGAAGAAGAAAACTTAGTTACAAATGATTTCATCTCCAGAGAAGCATGGACAAGATGTTGGAATACAAACACTGACGATCCTCAAGTATAAATGTAGTTTCGAGGTATTAGTAAACCAATCTGTTCTTGAACTTCCCCGTAAGACATGGATAACCTGAATTCGTACACATATTCCGTGGTTCGTACGAATTCAGGTTACGTCGTAAGACATCGGTAACCTGAATGCGTACGAACCACGGAATATGTGCAGACTTTTTATCTACGCGGGGAAAACGCCTTTCTCCTCAGTGTGACTGGGGTGCTCCTAAACAAACAATTCGTTACATCACCACTGAATGCAGCCTGCGTGCTTATCAAGGTGACTGGTCTGATTTTCTCCCAGCTGCGGAACAATCGCATTAGAATGGATCAGAAACTTAGAGTTGCAGTTTTTATATTTTCACGTTTTCTTTTATTTTGTACAGTACTGCATGTGCGAATCGCTAATAATGAATAAATACTGGAAGAACATACACGCAGCGCCCACACAGTATTTGTCATTGTTTCCGTATTTTCTATTTTTAAAAGTTATTTTAAGGTGAACTAGCAAGGAAAACGTCTTTTCTAGGATATAAATTTATATATATATATATATTTTTTATTAAATATGTTAATTTTTTAAGTGAATCCTATCCACAAAGCGTAAATCTATCGAGCATTGGACATTACTAGTACTACAGGTGTACGCTATAGATAATCCGGAAACTCTGCCCTTAACACACAGAACTCTTTCAAAGTAGCTTCAGGCCCATTTATCATCTTTCACTAAAATAGAGGCATCACACCGAGCGATGAAAATCATTTACCACCCGATGTCTTCTTTTATAATCGTTTATCAGTAGATCAGAAGTATCATCCTGATTTACGTTCACGCGTAGACCCACACTTCGCCGTGCAGGCATTCGAAATCGAAAATCCCACGGAACAGGTCGGTCAATCCTTATTCCAGGAGTGTCCTATGGACACTCCTGAATAAGGATTGACCTAAGGAATAAGATTGAAATAAGGATAGATGCGTGTGATCACGGGGACGGTTTTCCTGTTCTGAGGGACGAAAAAACCCGAGTTTCCGGGGGGGAAAAACCCTCTACCGCCGTACGAGACCGACGAACTCACCTTTAGTCATCAGAAGTATACGAAAAAAAAATGCTGACGCAGAATTATTGAAAAACAAGTGAATTTTTTTATTTTAAAAATTACACGATATTCAGGTGTGTGGTAGGAAGTGAGTACTTACTGCGATACCCCGCAACGCAGGAGCTCAACAGGAGGGCACTGAATGATGCTGAATAATATTTATAATATGCATGCGGTAATGGATAAATATTGATTTTAGTACTCAAGATTTCATTCATTATACTGATACGAGCCCGGTATTTCAATATACTGTACGTGAAACAGAATTAAACTACTAGTATTAGTATATTCCGTCCAGATTTTAGGATTTTTGACGTCGGATTTTCTACGCAAATATGTTATAACTGCCGAAAGGTCCCGGTTTGGGAGTTTTTCCTCCCTCTCTGCATGGGAACATTGTCTAACATATACAGTACTGTTTACGTCTGTCTTAGATAGCTGAGTGGATAGAGTCGTCGCTCTGCTATCTACGGATAGAAGTTCGAATCCAACATAGACGTGCATATATACGAAAGGATAGGAGATGTTTCTCGCTGTTAGGCATGGGACAGACGTTTTACTCGAGCGAAAAGAAGTTTCCATGGTTGATTCCTTTACCCAAGCGCATGCAAATAAAGTTTGGGGATGAAATAACCTCACGATTAGTCTGTTTGTATATAGACGCTGTTGACTTCCCCATCAATTGCTCAGCATCCTATAATGCAAAAACAGTAGGGGTAACTACACAGACTGGTTTCGACCTTTATTGAGGTCTCATCAGTGGAGGATAGACTAAGGAAGATACCAAGGTTAAATCATTACAGAAATCATGAACATAAATCTGCATGGGCAAACGGACGATTCCCTTATATGGAGTAGGCGAGGTCGTTTTAACCGCAACTAACTTTTGGAGACTGAGGAGAGGAAGTTCAGTCTCGATTGGTAGCTAATCACAGATAGACGGCCAAAGACTATCACTAATTATAAATGGCATCCGATGACGAGACGGATGAGTAATCGTGATTCCTATTTCTAACAAAATATATTTATTGTCTAAAATATTGTGGGTTCTACGATCGATTTTCTTGAGTTGTTCTATATAGTACGAAATGTCAATTTTGTATACTATAGAACAGTGTTTCTCAACCGGTGGTCCGCGACGATGGGACAGATAATCCGCAGGCAGGCTTAAATTAATTAAATAAATATATATTTTTTAATTATCCAAACAAAACAAATTAAAATTGAATAAGTAAGTAAAAATTATTGAAATCAAATGGAGCCTTCAAAAATCCAACAAATAGCGTCAGAATGTTCAAAGGCGGAAGCAATAAAACTATTGTTTTTCACTTCACCCCTCTTTTATTATTCGTTATTCTGCCGCTAAATTTGTAGATGCAGAATGACTAATAATAAAAGAGGGGTAAAGTGAAAAACAATATAGTTTTATTGCTTCCGCCTTCCCTTGCTGTTTTGTCAGATTTGAAGTGAATATGTGTTATCAACATTTCAACCAATTGCTTGTTGTGTATAGATTTTTATTATTGAAGGTTTCCTTCAACCAAGGCTCAATATATCTTCAGAAGTGCTAAGTGATACTTGAACAAAGTGTGTCGTGAGTTAACTCCAGTATTTATATATTTTTCGGACACATTTTTTTAATAATGGAAAAGTGGCTTAGAACTAGGACTTTGAAAAGAAGAGCAAATGGAACAGGTAATGATAACTCTAATTGTAATACACGTGCTGTAACGGCCAGTAAATCTGATACTATTAAAGTAGAAGAAATAAGCAGTTCAAAGAAAAAATACAGTAGGAAATATAACAGTTCATACTTGGAATTCGGGTTTACTTGGTGTGGAGATGAAAGGGAACAGAAACCTCAATGTGTTTTGCGTTATGAAGTGTTGTCGAACGAGTGCATGAAACCTGCGAAACTCCTACGACATTTAGAAACTAAACATTGTGATGTGAAAAATAAGCCAACTGAATTTTTTCAGCGACGCTGAAGGACATTAAATCATGGGAAAGATATATTTTAGGCCATGGGTTCTATTAATAGCAAAGCGCTGGAATCATCCTATCTCTTAAGTTTGCGCACAGCGAAAACAGGGAACCTCGTTCTATCGGGGAAAATTTGCTACCTCCAGCTATAAAAGATGTGGTAAAAACAATGTTTGGCAAGTTGCTAATAGATGTTGATGTGATTTCTCTTTCAAATGACACTGTCGGTCGCAGAATTAATCATATGGCAGGTCACATAGAATCTCAGTTAATTGAAAGAGTTAAGAAGAGCCCTTATTATGCGTTACAAATAGACGAGACTACTGATGTTACAAATGATGCGGAGTTAATATGCTACGTAAGATATGCGCATGATAACAACATTCATGATGATATCCTATTTTGTAGAACTTTGTCATCCCGAACAACTGGAGAAGAAATATTTCACACTCTCAATACTTACATAATACACAAATGGATCCAGTCGGAAAAATGTATAGGCTTCTGTTCGGATGGAGCTCGCGCTCTTACAGGCTGGCATAGTGGGGGTGCTTCTAAGGTCAAAGAAGTAGCTCCGGATATAAATTGGGAGCATTGTTTCATACATAGGGAAGCGTTAGCATACCAACAGAATTTAAAACTGTGCTATACAACGCTGTAAAGCTAGTTAATTTTATTAAAGCTCGAACGTTAAATAACAGATTATTTTCAGTACTCTGCGATGAAATGGGCAGTGAATATACACAACTTTTGCTTCATTCTGAAATTCACTGGCTTTCCAGAGGCAAAGTACTAACAAGCTTATTTCAATTAAGGCACACGAAGTTTTATTATTTGTAAATGAACGTAATTTTAATTTTGCATCACTCCTTGTTGACGAAGCATGGTTATTAACACTATCCTGTCTTTCAGAGATTTTTTCGAAATTAAATGAACTAAATCTCTCCCTTCAGGGAAATTTTTTAATGTTCTTGATGCCTACGACAAAATAAAGGCATTCGAGAAAAAATTGGTTTTATGGATTAATTATGTAAAAGACAGACAATTTGCACCTTTTCCAACATTGGAATCCTTTTTAGTGAAAATTATATTTTTGTTGATTCTGAGTCTGTGGAAAGGGTTTGTGACCACCTCAAAAAGCTGAAACGGAATTTTGAAACATATTTTCCAAATAACTTTTATAAGAAATTCCTTTGGGTTCGTGATCCATTTCAGGCTTGCAGTCACGAGAACGACCTTTTGTTATCGAAAAAAGAACAGTCAATTGAGCTTTCAAGTGACAGTGGCTTAAAATGCAATTCCGTGATCTTCGTTTTGCTCCATTTTGGATCTCGTCTTCAGTGAGAAGTGAATTTCCAGAATTATCTCAAGAAGCATTGAAAATCGTCCTGCAGTTTTCTACAACCTATCTTAGTGAGAAAGGATTTTCATCGCTCCTTCAAATAAAAACAAAATATAGAAATCGTCTTAGTGTGTGTGCCGATCTTCGACTGAAGTTGATCAATATTGAGCCAGATACCCAGCAACTCTGTAAGGTCGAGAAGCTCAACCATCTCATTAAAAGTAAGTAGTAACATAATTACATCATCTTATTTATTTGTTTAATAAAAATTAAAACTTCGTTCAATGATGCTATACTTTTAATCGTTTACTTCCAATTTAATTAATCATGTTGCCATATCTTTCAAAACATGCTTTTAGATTTATTATGTTATAAATGGCACAGCTTTCCCGAAATGTTGGTAATTCCTACATTGGTTTTTAAAAAAAAAAAATACAAAAAGTCAAAACGACGTATAGGGAAATAAATTAAAAACAGTATGTTTATTTTTGAAGTAAAACTTTAATTCCAACATTCTAAAATGTTATTTTTCTTGCTTTTCTGTACGCAAAATCGTCGATCACATTGTCGAAGTTTATTTCATCACTCAGTTGCTATTTTATAGACAGTAAGGCAAGATTTCATAAACGCCAAAAAAGGTGCCGCCAGGGGCGGATCTCCCCCTTCCCTCTAGCTACGCCTCTGTAACTTAGTGGTCCGCAGAATTGCTTTAGGCATTTTACTGGTCCTTGGGCTTAGAAAGTTTGAGAAACGCTGCTATAGGACATTAGTACAACTATAGTAATAATGTTCTATAGTACAAAAAACTCAGTTTCAGGGGTGAAAAAAACCACTTCCCCATGCCCATAGATCGACTAACTCTGGAACGTTGAAGAAAGAGCTAGTAAAAGTTCCTTTAGTTGGCGGCTAGATTCGAACCGAGAACACTTTCTTCCGGCAGTTTAGCGGTGTGGGTACAAATGCTACCTGCAGAAATCATATATTTTCAATATACAAGTACTAAAATAATGTATCAGCACATAAGTTGCCTAATTATCTTCTAATGCACTTGAGTAAAGAATAGAAGAGTATTATTTATTGACAGGCATAATATACTTTGTAATCCAGCGATAAAACCTGCTACACTGTCTCTTATCCAGAATATTTAATAATATGGTGATACATCATTTTATTACTTCAATATAGAAAATATATGATTTCTGCATTGATTTAACGTTAGTATCCTTCTGTGTTTAGCTCTCACTGGTGATACATTTTTGCCTAGTGAGACCCTGCGACAACCGAAGCGATTCGACAGCCTCCCATATAAAAAGTAGACTAGTTGTGAAGATGTTCTACAATGCAAACTTTGTTTGCTTAAGCTTGGGATAAAGATTAAAATAAGAATATAATGTCTTGTCAAGTCTGTTATACTTTGTAACCAAGCGGAAAAACTTGCTACAAATATAGCACTAATGTTCTATAGGTTTGCAACGTTTATTTAATTTGTAACAAACTTTCGTGGATGGGATTCACATAAATACAAAATCGTAAGTGACATATCATGAATGGAAAACGAGGATCAAGAATTTGAATTTCTGAAGGGATGCCGAAAAAAAAAAATTACTTGGTTTTATCTTTGAGAGTGTGCAGGCATGCAGTAATATCAAGTTTCTACTTGATATTGCTGCAAGTGGAATTACAAGACAAATGATTATGACAGATTTAAATTTCTCGGGCTTAGCACTATAGATAAAGAACTTACAGAAGGAATGATCGGTAAAGCATGAAAGTTAGATATATTTGTTAACAGCCATTGCAAATTGCATTCCTACAGTGATTAATTTAAATTGATTTAGAGTGAAATGGATGCCTAGCAGAAATCAAACTGGAAAAGTGGAAGAAAGAGAGATTATGGAATGGTATAAGCAGAGAGAGAGAGAGAGAGAGAGAGAGAGAGAGAGAGAGAGAGAGAGAGAGAAAGAAAGGAAAGCAGTTTGCAGGAGGAGTATGAGGTTCAAGTAAAATGCAGCGGGTAAGAAGAGAAATGATTGTGAAAGAATGACCTTGCTAGATGGAGAAAGTTGGATGACCGATGCAGATGGAATAGTGGAGAGGAACTAGGATTCAACAGTTGTGAAATAGATGGAACATTCCGGAAAAAGGGCCCGTCTTATGAAACCAGAAATGGAAGGCGTTTACGTGATGTAGTTTTTCATAACTAATAAAAAAAAGCTGGTGACGTTAAAAAATTTATGCAGCTGTTTCACAAAGACGGGTCCTTTCTACGGCGTGTTTTATGACTAATGGGCAACCCTGTATTTAGAATATTAAATTATATCTGGATGTCAAAAAGAAAAAAAAAAAGCTGTAGAGCTGAATGAGATTCGGAATGTATTAGGTTAGAATGTACTAAGGAAATGATTGTGTCCGTGCCCTGGTTGTTCACCGAAAATCCCTAAAAATGACAAAAAGAGGATTCAAGAGGGCTATTTGAGGAAATTAATTAGGTTTCGAATACAGAACTAGGCAGATGAGCATAAGATTATTTTATGGAGGTTGACATGGATTTGTTAAAGGGCACTCTCTTTTACTTATCCAGCCAGATTTCATACTCAATGAGCACACATTGAGAGCTTTTAAATCTTCAGAGATCGGTAGATAGAAGAGGATGATGTGATTGAAACGCTGTTGAAAGGTATTTACTGGATGGATGTTCCAGAGATTTCTCAAAACACAGAAGAAAGAGAAGTTTGTCTGGATGGTGAGTGGTTAAATTATGACCAACAATCTTAATTATGTCAATTCAAATTACTTCCTGACGCATGTCTATTAACTGCTTGCGTTCTTCTAGTTCGTTGGCTATTGTGTGAAATGAAAACCTCGACGTTCATGGGGAAAAATCCCGACTATCTCCACGTGAGACTGATACGGAATGAGCAATGGTGTGATAGGATTTCTGTCCTTGCGGTACATCGCCCAAAATTAGTCTTCTAATCCCCTCCCCATAAAGGTTCTGTATTAATAATAATAATTTTATATGCGTGCTCATCAACTAGAATTAATTGTGATTAGTGACACATGAAAGAGCTTGTACAAAAATATGATTTTTATAAGTTGTTATACAGTGTGTGTGTGTGTGTGTGTGTGCGCGCGCGCGCGTGTGTGACGCAAATAACTCTAGTCGAGTTATTTGCATCATTGGTGCAATGAAAAAAAAGTATTTGGTTTTCATGTAAAGTGGTAATTATTATTATTCATTTATTATTCAAAGAAAAAAATGTTCCACGATTTTTCCGTCAAGTACCATATACCGAGTTTTATCAAAAATTTCATCCCTTTTGGGAGTTGTTTTACTTGGACGAACGACATAACGAAGCTAATAGCTGTTGTTCATTTGCGAACGTGCCTAAAAAACAGCATAATGAACGCGATGTCACAAGATAAACAAAACAAAATAGTTTTAATGAGTGAATCGTGATTTAAAATTTAGATAATCACCAAGTCTATAAACATAATGCACAAACTTCCATTAAACGTTAAATAATAATATTTGTACTGAAACTTACTAAGAAACAAGATATGCATGTTAGTCATGCAAATACATATTATTTATTGTATATAATAATTATTAGCATATGGGAAGAAAAAACTTTTTAGTTTTTTTCTTCCCTTTTTTTCTTAAAAGTCACGTTGTAGCACTTTGAAGAAGCTTTTGCTTAGGGCCGTTTCTTGAAGGGGGAAAAAACTGAAGCTAGCAGAATCCTTTCATGATCAGATTCATTTTTGGAATATTCTTATAAATAAAAAGAATATTCAAATATTGAATACTGATTTGCATGTAAATGAACCTATAAAATAAAACGTGAAATATTTATACCATTTTCCCCCCATTACGACGTTTATCCACCCTACACGTATTTACAGAACAAATTAATAATAAAAACACACTCCGTCAAAAAGTTGAATAATTTCACTTTACAAATTATGGTTATCGTTATTCTTACTTTCACTTTAGATCTTTTATTTGGCTATGTTTGAATCTAGGGGTTAGCAATAAACAGAACACACGGAAGAAAAATTCACAAAATTAATTTCGTGATTTGAATCGGACATCCCTTTCAATCTTCCTTTCGTGTTAGGCTCAACGATGGCCTATCACGTCCACGTAACTTAGCATCTTAGAAAATTGCGTGTGTTCTTCGGGCTGTTTTTTCTGCTTTGTGGGATGAAAAATCCGAGTTTCAGAGACAAAAAAAAAAAAAAAAAAAAAAAAAAAAAATCTAGTCTCAGGGAAGAAACACTTTCATCTCAGTGTGAGACCGGCTAACTTACTTAAAAAGCTTTGATACAGACTCTTCATGTCCTAGACGGGATGTCTTTCTAACCAAAGAACATCGTCGATGTTCTTTGGTTGGAAAGAACATCGTCGATACCAATCAAGCTATGGAGGCTCTTTTGAATTGGACATTACGTTGCTAAATACACTTGCAGCTTACATATGTTTATATCCAAATAATACACATATACAATCATTTGCATAATTTATATTTCATTAACTAAAATATGAGACCAAAATTACAAACGAATAAGAAACTGAAAATTGGATTTCAGTTAAAAAAAAAAAAAAAAAGGAAACGAAGAGGAGGAAGATTTACATTTATACATCTTCTCGTGAGAAAGGACCTTGCTAACACACTCTCAAATTTAGTTAAAGATTGGCTAACGCACTTTGGATTGAAGAAATGCTTTTTAGGCCGAGATGAAGGAGCCTCAGTAGTAGCTTAGTCAGTAAAGACGTCGCCCTTTGACAAAGACCCGAATTCGAATACTGGATGCAATAAAATCCTGGAACCTAATCTTTTCCGGCTGAAACTGTAAGTCAAACCAAATCCAAGATGAACTTCTTCACGTCAATAACGAGAACCGAATCCCTATCTTTTCCGACTAAGGGACACATGTTGCCCCATCATTCCAAATGTCCTTTATTAAATGATTATCATGAATGTACATTCATAATAATAATTTAATAAAGAGAATTTAAATATAAAGAATAACTAAAGGGCTGAACGCTATGGTCGCAAGAGGACAAACAATCAGATGATATTTAAGCATCATAAAAGTAATAAACTCTAAACCTAGTCTTAATTCATTAGCAAGCTGAGAGAGAGAGAGAGAGATGAGCTTTTAATATGCACGTGAAGTGCAACTATTCCCGCAAATTAACCTATATAACAGCATAAAGTGTCGTTCTTATGTGGCTAGGAATTAGATGAAACCCTCGCTCATGTAAAGCCAGAATATCCAAAATTTTCTGTTGTTCACAGAAAACTGGCGCTGCATAAAAGAAAATTTCCTTTACGGTCTGAGTTTAAACTGGGATTCAGGAAATCTTGGAGCCCTTACATATTCCCAGGGAGTTCAGATGTCCACTCTTTTAGTCTAGAAGAATAGTTCAGGAGGAGGTAAGAAATTTAATGAGATTTGGTTAGAATCATGGCCGAAATGTCTAACACCATTACGAGGTCAGAATACTGAATCTGTTGACTGATTTAGTTCGGCAAATGTTTGATAATTCATAAATGTTATAAAAATGCTTAACTCTGCGAAATACAAGGGGGGGGGAGTTCTGGTAAACACCTAGAACAAAAAATTATATTAAAGCAACTTATAAAACAAAAAAAAAAAAACATATTAGCACAGTTATGAAGATAACTTATGTTCTTCTATTCTTATATCATCGTATGTTCTCCCCCCCCCCACGCTCGTAATGGTGAGAAACCCTTCTATCATGCATAGGAAGATGATAAACAAGACTAATTAAAAACGCAAGAAATACTTATATTTCTTACTTGTTTAATTAGCGAAGAGTGTCAAAACTAGAAAACTGCTACAAAAGACATGATAAACATGACGCCAATAATGTTCAAGTGTATTTTGACAATATAGAACTAGCACGTGTATACACATGCTAACTCCATACACTCCGCATCAATTTAATACAGAACAGATTAATAATAACTAAACCAGTTCATGAAAAGTCTATATTACTTACCCTTACAGAGTACGGATTACTTCTACTTTGCCATAATGCTTTACTTAATTCATATCAACGTGCCGAAATTCGGTTTCATTAGTCAAGATCGAGATTATGAAGTACAGAAACAAAATACGCTGAATCAAGAGGAATGTTATTAAAAACTCGATATCTCTGCTTAACTGGCAAACGAACTATACACGCACACACTTC
Source organism: Typopeltis vanoorti (assembly GCF_054136105.1). Taxonomy (NCBI): domain Eukaryota; kingdom Metazoa; phylum Arthropoda; class Arachnida; order Uropygi; family Thelyphonidae; genus Typopeltis; species Typopeltis vanoorti. The sequence continues at coordinate 100,627,607 of NC_143549.1, read as the reverse complement.
ATGTTCCTCTAAAGCATATACTTTAGGCAGTTACGGGAAAAAATACATTAAAAAAAATAGAAACCAGTTTCTAACAGAGCTAGCCAACAAAGTTCTCATTTCCGCTAGATCGCAATGTGACCAGCTCTACCAACTGTGAAGCTTGCCACGCCTCTTCTCGGCAAGCCCAGATACTACAATAGCTAGACAAGGCACGCAATAAAGCGTGCCAGGCCAGGGGCTTAAGTAGTAGACCAGGCAAATCGACCACTAACAATAATAGGTGGTGGTCCAAGAGAACCCGTTTTCACATTTCATGAGAGTAGAGCTAGAAGGGAGCTAGACCTTCGATACTCGATGCCCCTATCCTGAGAAAAGGGAGCATCTCCTGAAATGCACCTTGAAAGGGGGGAAAAAAGTGAAAACAGAACATAATATGCAAAATGTATTCATATAGTGGATATAAAATTTGCTGGATTTTATATTCGGAGTTACACAGGTTTTTTTTTTGAGATATGGAGAACTGCCCCATAGTGTGATAATTGATATAAACTTATTCATTCATTATCTAGAGGAGGCAATTCTTATTTATTTCGGACACATACTTTTAAGGAAACCCTCTGTATTGAATTTAGTTTATACTGGGATGCTTTTTATTTATTATTATTATATTTATTTATTTATTTTTGTTACTGGTACTCTTTGAGTAAATATATAGCTGTTCTGATCTTAAACTGTTTGATGAATTTTGATGCATTTGTTTCAGTGGGATTTCCTTATAAAATAGTTTTGTCCCTCGAGCACTCCATATACCAATTTCCCGCTATTCGATTGTCTATTCTTACAAAAGCGTGGATGTTTGAGAAAGTCTTTAGGTAGCAGACGATTTTCGTCTCCCGTAAGAGACCATTCCATTGCTTATAGGAGAGTGATATGCTTTAAAAGATATCACATTTGGTATCCAGAGCAAAATTTCCAAATGATCTAAGCCAACACTAACAGTCTAAGTCTGCTACTGTTGTTTGAAATTAAAGCGAAGTAACAAAGGCTATGAGGCCAGAGTATCATGTCTGTTAAGTGCGTGCGTTCTTCGGACCAGTTTGCCTATTCTGGGGAATGCAAAAGCAGAAAGAAAAAGCCCTCCGCTTTCTGTATAAGACCAGCAAACTCACCCTGAAATAAAAAGTAATTGTTAAAGTTGGTCGCGTCCTGGACGGATTCGAACCAAGGATATTTCCATCCAAAGGGCATTGTCGATACCCTGTGAGTTTATTATTATTATTATTAACTGATAAACAGGGAGAAAGTTCCTTCCAAAAAATCAGAACGAAATTATATATAGTATAGAAAAATTTCATACTATTAACAATAATAATGAATTTTTCATTGAATAGCAAACACGGATCGAACTATGTATTTTTAAATTATAATAAAACTTAAAATTGTGAAATCGCATTTACTTATGAAAAAATTAAAGTAAATTACATTAATAAAAGAAACAAATGTTCAAAAAAATCTAATATCTGTCAATCTCTCTCTCCCACCACAAAAAAAAAAAACCTAAAATCTAGATCCGCATCTTATGTATTTAATATATAATATTAAATAATATTTTAATGCAATATTCTAGGTTGGGATTTATTAACGAAATATAGCCTAGTGACTTCGATATTACTACATCAGCAGGGGGGGGAAAAAAAGCAAGTTCAGTTCAACCCTAACTACCATCTAAAAGAGTTATACAGTATCTAGCCTTTCCCTCTACTCCTTTTTCAGGTGATTCTCTGCGTTAGAAATATTTACCAGTAAAGTTTCCTTCAGAAAGATAATCTGTTTCTTCATTTCCTAACTGAGAAAAAGCAATCATGCTAGCTAGGATAAGAAACACGAGCTGGCAGTCACATCACCTTTCATCTAAACATGCCATTTAGAAACCAACTCATCCCCAGTAATGACAAATTAAAGAATCGCAAACCGTTTTCAATAAATAAATAAAGTACGTAATGTTTAAAGAGTGCCTCCTGCTACCTGTAGGGAATTTAAAAAGGCGTTAGAAGATTTAGTTTCTGGATACAATTTTCAGAGCTTGATTCTGAAGATAATCCATTACGAAAAAAAAAAAAAAAAATACTAAATTCCAAATTAAAGGAAACTATTTTATTGAAAATAATTTTAAATAGTTAATTCTCGGTTCATTTAATTCAGAGTGTGTGTCAATAATTTGATATCGCTAATGATAACAGACGAGAAAAAGCGAGAAAAGAAAAAAAATATAATATATATATACTGTATATTATTATTATTATTACGCAATTTACAGACAAAAATACTAGCTGTGGTTGTGGGCAGTAGATGGCGTTAATGTAGCGATTGGTAGTAGAGGGTCGGTGCAGTAGTGGAGACGGAGTCCGAAGACTCATCGCGGGAGGATACCTACTATACAACACTCCGTCTCCACTACTGCACCGACCCTCTACTACCAATCACCTATATTAACGCCATCTACTGCCCACAACCACCACCACCACAGCTAGTATTTTTGTCTGTAAATTGCGTGTGTTCTAAAGAGCCGATTTGTCTGTATGCGGGATGAAAAACCCGAGTTTCCTGGAGGAAAAACCATGTGTGTGTGTGTGTGTTTTAATTAGAACCTATAGCTTTAATTAGAACTAGCTGCTAATTCTTGCAGCTAGTTCTAATTAAAGCTATAGGTGCTATATTTAAAGAGTAACGGAGAATAAAGGTCGTTTATTGATGTGAACAACAATTAACAATAGTGAACAAAATACCAAAAGCCGAAGAGGGTGAGCGTGATGTTATATTAATATATTTTTTATTTTTTTAAATTCTTTGTTTGGTTGAGATTCAGAGTTTTAGACAATAAATGACAACATGCACTCTTATAAACACTTCAAATGTTTTTTTTTTGTTTTGTTTTGTTTTTTTAATTGAAATTTGGCGAAAAAAAAAAGTTGACTCTTTCAGCAATATTTTCATTTTAAAATTTTATATCATAAAATATGTATACTTATATGGAATTTTCATGCGAAATCTGTTTATTTCCAATTGTTATGGAAGGAGCGTAAAATTTATAAAGTATTTTAAGAAAGAACACAAAGTATAAAAATTTAGAATTCTCTGGTTTTCGATACATTTTATTAATATCGATTGACACTGACCGTCGTGCAGTATTTTTTGATATTAGAATTAAACTAAATTAAAAGGTAATAAAACAGTTAACATCTGTTAACTGTTTTATTACCTTATAAAAAAATAAGCTAAAAAAAGCTGAATTTAAACACTCAGTGCACTTTTCATATAGAGAACATAAGACCATCTTTTTAACTTTTATGAAAGAGGTTGGCTGAACAAGAATTATACAAATAAAGCCTGGAATGCTGTCATAATTATGACTCATATTTAGGGACAGCACATTATTTTTGTTTAACAGGCAAAAAAAAAATAATAAATTACCGTTGATAGACACATGGTTAATGCTGACATTTCTGGACCAGCTACAAGAAATATAACATAATCAATCTCAAGTCAAACTTTGCCTTTCTCAATCAATATGAGGTCACTCTTTCTTATAGAATATATAAAACTAACGCAACTTTGTGTAGCCTGAAGCCTTTTTATTTATTTTCATAGAAAATTGTCTCCACTTTCCCGCAACCGATGTGATATGTATTTAGCGAGTGAGCAAACAGCGAAATGGCTCAGTAATATTAAAGCTTTGTGAAAGCACAGGGAAGAAGTCTTATCTACCTTGAGAATCACAGCACTGGCAAAATAACTAATGATCCGCATGAACGCTAAACTTCACGGTGTAGAACAAAGAAGGCTGAATACAATCACTTTAGCTAAATATAGACCTGGTCAAGTACTGAGAAAGTTATTTTTGATTTCCTATACATTTTTCATGACTTTCTCCGGTCGAATAATAAAAACATGAACGATAGTGTTCACAGTATTGCTTAAGAAAAAGCAAAATATGATAATGAGGGATTATTAAAGGATATGACTCACAAATATTATGGTGTATGATTTAATGTTGATAGCTAATTATAGTTTTATAAATTATTTAATTCATATTCAGTCCCAGACGTAGTAAAGGCAAAGCCAGTTGAAATCATTTTAGTTGGACCTCTAATTTAAGATGATTAATCAGAAATACATGCTATCAAAATTATATATTTATTGACTATACTTTAAAACTAATTAAACTAATTACAAACAAACTTTTTTTGCTTTTTGTTCAGGAACATCAAAAATCGACAAATTACTTACGGCTTGCCCTATTAATATTTTTATGATCATTATTGGGAGAGACCTCCAGGGAGTCAGAGACTCACCGAGGAAGGCCACATACTACAAGCACCAGTATCATACTTATTATTGAATTCATTCACACTACTTGCACACATAACATCCCACGGAAATCCATTCCAATCACACTAATCCATGAGAGAAAAATCAGCCCTCTTGTCCTTTCCTCACTATCCATAAAATGAAAAATTCCATCAACTGAAATCTTGCATGACCCTTTCAGAATTCTGTAAGTTTCAATCATATCACCTCTCTCTCTCTCCTATTTGTTAGTGTCTACAAATTCTCAATGTGTCTTCATAATCAATATTCCACAATCTTGATATCATTTTAACACACTCTTTCTACTGTATCAGAATCACAACAACGGAAGCCAGGAGACCAGACATGGGCACAATAGTCCAAGTGGGGTCATATCAAGGCTTTTTAAAGAGGCAAAATTGGTTTCAGCATTGCAATTATCTTTTGAGTTGTATTTGCTACATGGCACCTGAATTTCAACTTCCAAGATAACACTCCAAGATCCCTAGCTTCATCAGTTTCTTCAAGCATAATCCCACCAATATAATACGACATTGGATATCTAATCATGCCGAAGTGCATGACTTTAAATTTACTGACATCCATTTTCCCATACACACAATTCCAGCCTATTCAAATCATTCTGCAAGTACTGCATATCAGCAGCATTCCTGATTATCCTGCCTATCTTTGCATCATCAGCAAATAGCTGTATGTCAGATGTCAAATCCTTCCCAATATCATTAATGCATAGATTGAATTACAGTGGACCAAGCAGCACTGATCCTTGTGGTACTGGTTACCTTAAATCTTGCAGACTCATATTCCCCATATAGCACTTTTTGATATCTGTTAGTCAGCCATTCTCTTATCTACGCTAATATTCTATGATCCAAACCCATATTCTCCAATTTATGCAATAGTCTTCCATGTTGTATTCTGTCAAAAGCCTTACAAAAAATCCAAAAGTATCGTGCATCCATTCCCCTTGTCTTTATTCAACTGTAACATTATTATAGAATGTGAGAAAGATGCTAAAACATGACCTTCCCTCAGTAAACGCATCCTGTTCACATGTTGCAAAGTAGAGATTCACTCTCAACCCATTTCTGAATGCTAGCCCTAACTAATTCTTCCAAAATCTTCACCACTACCACCACTCCTGAGATACTAATTGGTCGATAGTTGGATACATCGGTCTTTGAACCATCCTTGTGCAATGGGATTGATTACTACACATTCTTTCCATTCCTGCGGAATCTTCCCTGTTCTGAGATTCATATTAAATTAAACAGCCTGGTCAAAGGAACAGCTAGTTCAGCTAAACACTCTTTTAGCACACGTGCTGATATCCCATTAGTCTCTATTGCTGAATTTTTATTCAGTTTATGAAACAGCTCTAATACCTCCTCTTCATATACTTGAGTTTTTTCATCCAGTGAAGAGGTAGCAGCTAACTCAATGTTGCATACCTCAGGTTGATAGCTTTTAGCAAAATTGGCCCTCATTAGTTGAACAACCTCTTCTGCATCTGTCACCCCTCTCACATCTGTATTCAGAAGAGCTATTATTTCATATTCATTTTTTTTTTTTTACTTGCAGCATACTGATACAATTCTTGTGGGGTCTCTTTAGCTTGCAGAGCCAGTTTCTTTTTTTCTTTTTTACCATGCCTCCCTTTATAATATAGTTTCCCTGACTTTCTGTGTTAGGTCTCATATCAGTTATTAGTTTTTCAAGACTCATGATACCAAACGCATTCAGGTGTAGGCCGTCCCTATTATACAAATCCATTCTTCTCTCAAACTCACTCCACACATTCAAAAACTCGCATACATTCCTTCTACATAGCATACGCATCGAATCGTTTGCCATCACAGCCCTTCTTAATTCATTTTTATCATATCGAGGTAATATACTTACTATTTATACTTTCTCACTCTCACCTCTTTCAACAACCCTTTCATGTCATCTCTAATTGTAGTAGGGACTAACCACTTAACTAGCGATAAGTTCAGTAGTTAGTCTCTACTACAACAATTATGATGTCGTTTACTTTTTCTTTTATATTTTTGAATTGCTCGCGTTATATTTTTAATTTTTGCTCCTGGAAAACTCGAAGTTATGATCCGCCCCTCAACAGTATGTTTTATGATAGTCACCACACCAAATAACATTTTTCTTTTTACAAACAACGTTACTTAACTGATTTTTACTGACTTACCTAATTCCGTGCTTTGTTGTTTCTAATTTTGCTAATTAATTTTCTTTCATCCCTATGTTCATTCAAACGCCTCTCGACTTTCTGTAATTTTCGCGTCGTCTCTCTGATAATCTGATTTAATTTCGCTATTTTGGCAGTTAATTCATATTCAATATCTCCAATACCGCTCTTGTTCTCGACTTCGCTGTGCTTTTTAGCGTTACATTTCTTGTGCGTTTTTGGTGCCATTTTAAGCTATATTTATTATTGTAATATCTTAACAAAAATATGTTATAAAATACTAAAAAAACATAAAATATGTTATAAATACACGAAAATCTACATTAATATACCATAAAGGACTAATTTTCTAAGGTAAAAAAAGCAATAAAACAGATAAAAATCACCAATTTTACACGAGCTCTAAATTCACCGACCTCATCACAATATAGCTTCGAATCCAAAATATATTTATGTAATTATATTAATTCATATACAGTTGTATTACCGTAGGTCATATACATTTAAATTCCTATTATTATTATTATTATTATTATTATTATTATTATTATTATTATTATTATTATTTATTTATTCCTATACTTAAGTAAAGTCACATTCTTCTCATAATCATCAAATGACACGCATGCGAATAGCGCAAAGCAAAAAATAAATATACTACAATCATTCTGTTAAGTGAAGGCAGTAGCAGATTATGTTCCTTTGAGGCCCTAGGCGCAATTTTGTTTTAACGCCCTTTATGTAAAAGTGTTTTTTTCTGCTCCAGATTCAAATCGTCTTTTCATTTTAATATGTTCTAATTTTTTTTCCTATATGCAATAAAAATAAAATAAAATAGAAAATAAATATTAGCTATCTAAAAATATATACTAGAAAATAAATAAATCATAAATATAAACGTTCACTAATTTTAGAGACACATTATCTTTTTGCTATGTAATTTTTTAGGCCCCTCCAGACGACGAGGCCCTAGGCGCACGCCGTGCTCCTATTGGGTAATCCGCCACTGAGTGAAGTACATTATTTCAAGACAAGAGTGCGTTGTAACTAATACATCGCGTGTGCCATAGCTCGGTACACCTTAGCCAAAATTGAAGCTAGGGATTAAATTTTTGCATATATATTTCAAAAATTTTATCTTCACCTGATGGAAGCACAGATATTAACTGCTCTGACCTAACTCGCTGTGTTCCAAATACGGCGAGTTTGTTCCACACGAATCTTGAAGGTATTGTTTCGTAAAATACCTTGTAGCAGATATATTTGATGAGGCCTTCCATGCAATATTCGATGGCTTCTTTGCATTGCCCAAAATACGGTACACTACCGTTCATAAACATAGTATTTCAAGGAACTGTTTCATTTGATTAAAATTGAGTAAATCCCTTCAGGTTTACTACTAATTTGCTAATCATCGTGCACGAAAAGAAGGGAGATGCATTTAAAGTCATCATTTTCAAGTAAAGGTTTCAGACGGTTCTAGAGTAGCCTTTCTATTGTATACTAGCCATAACAATTGTCTCGGAACAATATAGTTATTTTCATTTTCAAGTTTCCATTTTAGCGATGAGACGATCACAAATTAGCATGGCATTTGTGATGAGACAGGACTTTGGATAGTTGATAAATATCTCGTTGTCTCCGGTTTTGTCAGTCTCTATGTGGAAGTATTTGAAGGTAAAACTTGACTGCATTCGCTCTGGTACCATCGACTAGTTTCGTAACTGTTATTTTGTATGAGACCGGATTGTCTGTGCACTGTACGAGATTGAACGTGATCGTATAATCTACGGACATAAATCAGATAAAGTGACACTTAAAAAGTTGAAATGAAATAATTTATACACAGAGAGAGATATTCCTGACTGAAAAAATAAATAACTATTAATTAGAGGATTTCTACGCCCGGGTGGTATAATAAATCATTATTACACAGCAAAGCTAATTATGCATGATCCTACAGACACATGAATCACAACGATTGAAATAAAATAAAAATAAATAAATATGTATGCAGTGTATATTACCAGATGAATTTCCAGAACTACGCATGTGTTTGTAATGAAGATAAGAAAGTCATCAAAACGATTTGTAAATTTATTTTCTTTCTGAAAGAAGCATTAGTGTTTCTTCTTATAAGTATTCATTTATCGTGCACCTGACAATACCTCACCGAATGGTATTATAATATAGGGTCATTTTTCAACATTGAACTATAATGTTTTCTTCTTTTTTTTTTTCAATATTTTTTCAAAAATTTGATTTTTCCATATTTTTTTTTATTTTTTTCAATAAATAATTATGTTTGTTTAAATCAAGTCAGATTAACTTTAACATATCCATAGGTGAGAACCGAATATTTAAAATATAACTTTTCTGCTATGAGTTCTGGAATCTTTGAAGTACTAATATAAAGCCGTTGGAGATTAAGTGTTCCTTGATGCTTAAGTTATATAGATATGAACTATGTTGAAAAGTTATATTTGGTCTTTATTAACTATAATTAACACAACAGATATTTGGATTATAAGACCATAGGTTTAATACACGTATGTACAAATTTGTCGACTAGTTTCACTAGCAAAACTGACTAGCTTTGTCAAGACTAAACGGTGAAAAAAATAATAAAAATATCTGTTGTGTTAATTATAGATATGAACTATATTGGTTACTGGTTAATTACATTTGGCTGATATTAAATATTTCATTTCGATAATCTTTCAAACACTGTAATGTTTGAATTACAATGAGATAGAGATTGATTTCATTTCATTTTCACCGAAACAACGACTAAGGCTGTTTGGTGTGTGTATGGGGGGGGGGGGGGGAGTCTCCAGCAATTTGTCTCGTTTGAAATGATGGGAGGGGAAAATTACGAATATCTGTGAAAGAAATTTCAAGGATATTAGTTTGTTTTTTTTTAGTTCTGCATTCTTAGACGATAATTGAACCTAATCTCTCCAGAACTTCCCTTTCTTCCAAGTGCGCTACGGGGAAGAACACCCGTATGAAAATAAACTAATCATAACAAGAAATAATGAAGTCGGCATAAACACCAAGCTGGGTTTTCAGACTGACAGTCAGTTAAAAGAAATTATAAAAATCTATAGCCCTGTAGAAATGGTATTTGCTTCCATTACGCTAGACAGACAGAAGAAAGCGTTGTAAGTTCGATTCTAGCAGATGAGCAAAATTTTTTCTATACTTTTTTTTTTAGCCTGTTCCCGATTTGAAATGGACAAATAGAGTTTTTAACCACAACTCAAGAAAATCGATCATAGAACTCACACTATTTCAGATTATTAATAATACATAGTATCATAAATTGGAGATCACGAGATGTGTTTTCGTGTCTGCCTATGAAATCATTAACAGCCTTGGACTAGCCATCAGTGGCAGTTAAGGGAGGAGATTGACTGCCTATTGATTTTAAGAAAGTTAGGGGTAAACCATTCTCGTCCACTCCCTTTGGGAAATAACAGATATTAGAGGATTTGTTTTTATCTTATATATTTTGAAAACACCACATACACAATCGTTTGGTAAATTTTCCGTTAAGCTACTGAAAAAAAAAATAATATTTACAAATATTTTTCAGAAAACAACAATATACAGATATGAATCGGCGCACATCTACTGCATATCATCATCATCATCATCATCATCAAATTCCTGCCATGTACCCTCAAGGGGTGTACAGGATATGACAGTACTACATGAAAAAATTACATCATTACTAACTTCCTATCTACAATTTTCCTCCAAATCAGTCTGTTACTTGTCAAGACTCCAACATTATCAGATCTTATATTTCTATCGTCTAAGGCACTTTGTACCATATCAATCCACCTATATCTTGGTCTTCCTCTGGGTCGTTTTCCTGCCAACCTGGCAGAGAACACTTGTTTTGCTAATCTTTCCTCTCCCATTCTATTTAAGTGACCATACCATCTGAGATTAGCTCTGCTAACGCATTCCTGGATGCTGACAATGTCAAGTTCTTTCCTAATATCCTCATTTTTAATATGATATTGCCATTGATGCCATCTGTTCACGCCTCTAATCTTTCTCAGGACTCTCATATCTGCAGTCTCTAGTCTTTGGTCAAGTGTTTTACTTCTGACCCAGCTCTCAGATCCATAAGTTAAAATTGGTTTGAACACAGTCTTGTATACAGCTAATTTAGTGTTCCGACTAATTTCTTTCTTATTCCATATGAATTTATTCAATTGACTTCCCACGATACCAGCTTTGCTGATTCTGTTGTCTATTTCTATATTTAGTTTACCATCTTCAGTAAAAATTGTGCCTAAGTAGCTGAAATGTTTTACTTGTTCCACAGGTTCTCCATTCACAACACAGTTGACATTTTCAATGATTCTGCCTATTTTCATTGTCTTTGTCTTTTTATTGCTGACCTTCATACCATATCTATTACAACAGCTATTCAATTTAGTCAGAGAATCTTGCAGACTTGTAGCGGATTTATTTAGAAGTATAACATCATCCGCATAAAGCAAAGAGCTGACATTAACATTTCCAATTTTGATATCAGGTTTAATACCACATTCCTTCATAATGTGATCCATATAGATAATGAATAACAGAGGGGATAATGTACATCCTTGTCTCACACCAGATTTAACATTAAACCATCTTCCTGTACTTCCTTCAATTCTAACTGCTGACTCACAACTCAAATAAAGACTAAGTATTGCTTGATATAATGCCCCATTGACACCATATAACTGCAGCGTATTGAATAGCTTCTCTCTTGGCACCTTGTCATATGCCTTTTCCAAATCGACAAAACTTAAATACAGATCTTTGTTATATTCCCATGCTTTCTCGACTATTTGTCGTAAAGTGAAGATCTGATCCTGACAGCCTCTATTTGGCCTGAATCCAGCTTGTTCTTCACCAAGCTTTTCTTCCACAATTCTTCTCAACCGTTTCTCAAGTATACTTGCATAGATCTTGCCAGGAACACTCAGTAGGGAAATACCTCTGTAATTCTCACATTCAGTTTTATTTCCCTTTTTATATATAGGTACTATGAGAGCTCTACTCCAATCATCGGGAATTCGTCCCTCTGTCCAGGCTTTCTGAACTATGCAGTGCAGCCACTGTAAGACTCTTATACCACCATACTTCAGCATTTCTGGTCGAATATCATCTACTCCTGCTGCCTTTGACGGCTTTTTCTACTTCAAGTATGGATATGTATTCCTGACTGCATGCCTGGTCAGTGTTTTTTATCACTGTGCTGTCATCACTGCTTGTTTCATTTAGCAGTTTTTCAAAGTAATTACTCCATACTTCAAGGATATCTTTTTCTCCTGTTTTCATTTCACCTTTATCATCTCTAATTCCTTTTACAGCACTCTTTCCTCCATTCCTAAGCTTCTTCAACAACCTCCAGAATATTTTGCCACCTTCTTGATATTTATTTTCTATATTCTTGCCAAAGTCCTCCCATGACTTTTGTTTAGCTAGTTTTACACACTGTTTAGCTTTCTTACATTTGTCTCTGTATTCTGTAAGAGTAAAAGCTGACTTATTTGCCAGGAACTTTTGATATGCTTTCTTCTTTTCCTTCCGGGGTGTCTTCTTTTCCGGGGTGCTTAAGGGTCAAAGCTGTATAACTGAGAGGAGACCTCCACATAGCCTTTAAAGGAATGCGGAGAACCGCCCAGGGCTTCTGACCTAATGTCCAATCCTCACCTTCTCGTGGTGCACCCTGTTGGGTATCTACTTTGATACTGAACGAACGAGGATGGGCTGGCAATTTGGGATTTAGCCGACCAAATTGTATTCTTATTGGTTAAACCAAAATAAATAAAATCTACTGCATATATACTGTATATATTGCAACTATTTCACGTGGTGCCGTACTACATTTGTGAGGGGGTTGGTGAGCAGGTAAAAGTAACTGGTGATTGGACGTCACTGTTCTAAAGAACTAGAAGCCACAAACCTAAATTCCGATGTCTAACAAGGGATCTGGGTGAGCAACTCCATTTCTCCATAATGCATAGTCAAGATTATTGCAGAGAGAAGAGCTTCAGCAGCACAGTCGAAAAAACGTGCGACGTATCAAATGCTCTTTGGTTAGCAAAAAACGGAGTTTTAATCTCGTCGTGGTGGGAAGTAACTTTATAAGAATTTTTTTTTTAATGAATACCATGTTTTTTTTTTTTTTTTTTTTTTTTTTTTTTTTTTTTTTTTTTAATCTCATGAACCTGAGTTTTTATTTCTCACAATATTAGCAAACCAGATATAAGCAGTTATCAGACAAAAATACATTAAATGACAAAATTAAGATAACTGGGCGCCAACTCCTCCAATGAGTAAAGTCTTGGAACTCCGTGTGGGTGTATTAGTAATAATAATAATAATAATAATAATAATTTGGTTTCACATTAGAGTATTTGGCAGCAGCAGCAGTGAAGAAATTCACTATTAATGTTTCCGAAAAAAACTTGTAGGCAACTATTAGATTAGGCTAGAAATCACTGATTAATACAATTTTATTAATCAATAGGACTTATGAAATTCGGCTGTTTGCTACTGCAGAATAGGCATATTATCGCTGCATTCAATCGGACGAACGTCACGTGTTCTTTACCTAGCAAAATAAATCTCATCTATTACGCTAAGAACATCGAGAAGCGTTTTTCAAGTGAAGGTGAGTTAGCCTGTCTCATACCCAGGTGGAAAGATTTTTCTTCCTGAAATTATGGTTTTTCTTCCTGCAAAATGCAGAAACCAGCTGGAAACAGTGTACAGATTTAAATAAAGAATTATATTCGCCTCACAGCTTAAACGCTTCGACGTAATTCTAAACAAACAGTAACATTCTAATATCGAAACATGCAGGTGAATTAATTAAAGGAGAAAAGAAGAGGTTATACTGATAAAAACTGCATCAATTTAGTATGATCACATAAATTCATACATTAAAACAATGAGTTCCAGTGTGCATTACAACGCTTGAGAATCCCATATTTAGAAAAACTGTATGTTATAAGGTTAACAACTCGAGTTCAGTCGCGTATATTTGGAGTTAAACGTCCCTTTGGAAGCATATCGAAATTGGAAAAGTAGATCTTTAAAAGATTTTATTTAATGATTGAATATTATTTGTATTTGATTTGGATTTGTTTCTGATTTTGATGAGTGAATTGATTCGATTTTAATTGACAAGGGAAAGCAATATGAAGAAAGAGAACGACATTTTGCCTCATAAATTATAGTGCAGTATAATTTATGAGGAAAACATGGCGCCCTTTCTAAATCAAAAATTCTTACACTTAACACAGTTTTATTTTTCTCTGAATATGTTGCTTATGTTCAGCTGTATCCTCTTAAATACAATGCACTGCTATGAATCTTAGTCATTCTTTCGATTGCAGAGTAGTATTTATTTATTTATTTTTAAATAGCGAAATTCGGTGAATCAATGATGGTAGAAAATAATAGATCATGCAACAGAACAACTGCTTCCCTTCTAGGCCACTGCGCGGTTAGTACAATCCAATTTCAGATATTCTGAACAACTGCATTCAGCGTATCAGCAGTCAATGCTGGTTTGTTGAAGACAACAATACTGCTTCTTCGCAGCGTTTATAGCTAATGGCTGTAAGCCATTAGCTACATATGGCTTACAACCATTAGCTTATAGCTACATAAATCATTTAGCGAACAGAGACAGATGGGAGACTTTTCAAGGACGAAACATTTTTTTAAAATATTGGGGGTGCGGGTGCCTGTTTTAAATTAGTTCTTTATAATATTTGAATGTAATAATTTACACCATTTCGTTATTGTTTCTGATATGGTTTTGGATATTAATGTTAATTAATGTTTTGGATATTGCTTAATTGAAAGTTGAATCTAACTAAAGTACCACCATTCGATAATAGCTATTTTAAAATCGGAAATATAGTATATTCCAAACATCGTGACAGTTCTCGCAAACATAATGGAAATACTGACAACCGAAAATTGAACTTCGAACAATTTCAAACTGTATATAAACAGCGCCTCCGTGGCTAGCTCAGTCGGTTTTGACGAAGCCATAAGAAAGAACTAGTTCTTTCTAACGAAGCCGTTATAGTAAGGAATAATGATGATAATAAGGAATCCAAAATGCGAATTTCGAATAAAATCCGTACAGCTAAACTGAATAAATGAAGAACAAACGCATATGTTCTTATAATTGTTTGCGAAATGCTCCTAACAAAGATTTACTTCGTATTTATTTCTATACGTACCTCTTGACACATTAATTAATAATATTAATGCTTATGGATTACCGCACGGTTAGCCTACTGGCTTTGCGCTTCGCAACCATGTGCCTGGGGAAGGAGTGTCCCAGGTTCGATTCCCGTTGTAGACGTGAGGAATTTGAGGATCTTCCTCAGGCATAGCCAAGTTAGCCGGTCTTGGGCGCGGTCAGTAGGGTTTTTTCCGCCAGTTTATCTGGCGTTTTTCATCCCGCAAGCAGGCAAACCGGCCCCGTGAACATACGCCTCTACAGTCAAAAATATATCCCCCCCCCCAGCGGCAGACCAGGCGACGAGTCGGTGTGGAGTAGTACTAACAAGAAGTCGCATCTAAGTAACACGCGGACCCTGCATAGGAAGCGGGAATAACGCGTAGAAGAAGAAGAATGCTTATGGATTATATTAATTCAATCCAGTAACTGAATAATGACATTTATAGCTTTAAAAATACTTTAAAAAATACGAATTCATTATACAAGTACTGTGATGTGTGTTAAGTGATGTCAACAGGCTTGTTAGGGGGGGGGAGACTGACAAGAAATCAGTAGAAGTTGTTCACCTACTTTTGCTTTCAAAACGTTACACAATATTTTCTTTTTTGTTAGATATACTTCGTGTTTATGAATATCTAAATCATATTTGGAGTTGGTTTATGTAATGATATTCTTACATTATTTTTACAATCCATTTAACAACAAAGCTATCAAAACAGCCCTCTTTTCCCTCTTCACCCTCCCCTCTGGAGGGCAAACCAGGACATACGGAGTACATACACCTTTTTGATCTTTGTGACCTGACGGGTCGTTAACTGGTTACGGCAATTTTACTAGGTCACCTACATATCGCTCAAAGCTGTTACCAGTTGGTGATGTATTCTGCGCTGTACTCCCAATCGCTTGAATGCGCTCTCGATAATCGCACACAGTAACGTAAGCGTTCTTAAAAGCAATTGGAATAACCACAATAATGTTTGAACCCCGGCATTTTCAAGACAGCAGGAAATGAGCAATAAATAGCTACTTTATCCTACCGCTTTATCTACGTAGGTTACTCTTACTGATAACATCTACCCGCAGTGTTCCATTTCAGGAAAATATGAACAAAAAAAAAAAAAAAGTCAAGCTATACCAAACTAATAAGCTGTCATTAAACTTTTAATAGCACAATGTTGCCATACCGTATCTTCAAAGATTACAGAAATTCGAACAGGACTAATTATTTCGGCATGCAACATTGATGTATTCAGAAAAATAAGATGTGCATGGGTTCACATTAAAAATAAATAAAATTATCGTCTAGGCCAGGGATAAAACTCCTTTTATAACAAGGCTTACACACAAGTCTGTTGACTTTCCTCTGTGTATCACGAATTGCAAGTACCTTGATGGTTTCAAAACTACGTTCTCTCCGGAATTAATTAGAGGGTTCGTGTCGAAGTAATTTAATAAACAATCGCATATACCATTTTTCGTGTACTTCGTAACCATATAGTTAGAGGGTGGAAATCTGCAATATTTTATTTCAGCAAGTACAGATAGGATAATAAACCACTTCAAATCACAGTAACCCATTAATAGCTAAAAGTCGGTCACTTTGAAAAAAAAAAAATATATATATATATATATAATTTCGCTTTCTCCATATGGTATTCTATGAGTATAATCAGTGACTGAGCAGAATTTTTTTTAAAAAAAAGTTCTGATATTTAAGTCATTTGTCTACTTTCAAGGCTGTGAGCATGAAAAATTATAAATTTTTTAAGAGGATCAATGATATTTTGATACCGGTGGCATGGGATGGTTTATATTAGTAGATGGTACACGTTGAAACGTTTCTTATGTCCAAAAAATTTGTAGATTACGCCCTGATCAGCAAGAAGGTTCACATCTATGGATCTTGATATTGGTTTTCGTATTTTGATTGTTGTTCAATAATGTAGAGTGCAAGAACATTCGATATTTTGTATTCAGACAAGCATGTACATGTTCCTACTAAAACAAAATTATCGTCCAACTTCGGTGCTCCGTCTTTCTCTGGTTCTAACACAGCGATCTGAACTGAACTGAACACCGTTGAAGAGCCTTAATTACTTCTACAGAAAGACAAATAACCTTTACATATCATTCATTAGCTTTCGCTTTGTGACATCAGCAGTCCACTATGCATGGGAATTCATCTTCCTTCCCACGTGCACAAGGAATTTAAGGATATATTGGAGGTATGTCACGAACTTGTGATGGAAAAGATGAGGATGTTGAATGATTAGTTCGGAATATGAAAGGATCAAAAAACAAAACAGAGGTTTAGTCCATCGCTAATAAGTGAGTGGGAAACCAATCATGTCAGTCAAATATTTATGTTTTATCAAAAATTAAAAACAAAGAATATGGTAATTCTTCAATATTTTGTTCGAAAACAGATATATTAAACGTATTTAATTTGATTTTTATTTGATTCAACTAGTATTAAAATACTCTGAATATATTTGAATTCATAATTAATGTATCTAAATTCATAAAATACTCGTACACACGGTATACATGTTTCCGGTTGCTGATGCACACTTTAGGTTTACGATGAGATACTTAATTAGGTTTTTAACAATCCATTTCTGTTTTAGGCACAGTATCTCAATATCGATGCACTTTGATTGGAAGGACCTGAATTCGAACCCATAATAGGAGGTGAGGCACAGTTTATAAAGGCTTTTCAACTGAAGGAAAGTTGGCTGATCTGGAAGATTTTTCAAGAATCTGAGTTTTTTGAAAAAGAGAAAACGGGCAAAAAAAAAAAAAAAATAGTGAAAAGCAGAAAACTAGGAAAAGGAGAGGGAAAATAAAATAAAATACATTCGGATGCTTAGTATGTTAAGAAAAAGATGTGGAACATATCAAAATTTTCACATAAGTATAATTAAAATACAGTATATATAAAAAAAATTCTTTAACTAAAACATTCCAGTTCTTAAATTCTGATTTTATTTATTTATTTATTTTTATTATTATTATTATTTTTTTTTTTTTATTTTATTTTTTTTTTTTTGAAGGAGGGAAAGGGATCATATAACTCCTTTCTCTCCGTTCTGGTGTTCCCACACTTTGGTCCCCGACAGTTCTATATTGCTAAAGAAAATAAAATATCTGTGTCTTCCCTTTATAATCTAAGCATTTCTTTAACTTGTCCAAAAGTGACAGCGAGAGAAGCTCCGAGTCAATGAAAATGTTTTGATGATGGATGTTAAAGCTAGAATCCCTCTTTAAAAAAAAAAAAAGAGAAAAGAAATTATTGAATTCCAATTACTGCAGTATTCGGGTCTAATGAATGATATTAATCCGAAACATATAACAGTGGAATCAAATCCGAGTGAAGTATAAAACAAATAATATTTCGTTGAGACAGAATGAGAAATATTAGACGAAGAGTAGGAGAAGACTTTCTACAATAACGAACAAAAATAAATAAATATAAATTTAAAAAAAAATGATGTAATCTTATAATATTTTTGTTTGTTTCTTAATAACAACGCAGTTCATTTTCCAATATAACAACGTGCCCTAATACTAACACTGTTATATAGCGGTTTAATAGAATAAAATTAAAGTCATGGTCCTGGAAATTGTCCATTATGTTACAAGGATTTGTGGCACTTATCAAGAAAAAAAAAAGGGGACAGTTAACACAATTAATTAGCATTACTTCAAAAGAAAAAATAATTTGAGGGCACTAAAAAAAAACACGGGTTCCCTTCAGTGAGGAGATGAAAAGGCGGTAAAAGTGTTTACCTACGAGGCATTTATCCTTGACGAGCTTCTACCCAAAATTCATACACTCTACCCTAAGTGCTGTTTGTAGAACCAAACTGATGAAGCTTGTGAACGCAGTAGACCGAAGTTTAGCCTTGGGCATGTTGCTAAAATTACAAGTTCATTTACTTTCTAATGCATGGGCTCGGGTGTGGCCTGATGATCATATTCAGAGCAAAGTAACTGAATAACTGTAATCAATAGAGTAGACACATCCAACAAGGGGATAACATGTCGACAAATTATTTGCTTGTGGCAACATATTTTCTATGTTGGCAAGAAAGAGATAAAAAAAACGGATAAGTAAAATATAAGTAAGAAATGTAACTTAATTTGAAAGTATTGATTAAAAAGAAAAACATTAAGTCGTTTTGAAGTCATTTTGAAGTGATGTTACAACTTTGTGATGAATGGGAAAGTAAACCTGATAGTACGATATTCAGTTAAGAAGAACTCAAAGCATTTTGTTAAAAAATAAAAAAAGACAATTTTTCTGTTGAGAACTGCATTACGTTATCATAATGTTAAAAATCTTAAAACGAATTTAAAATTTCGAAGACTACTAAATAAGCATGAAATTCTGTTATTAATCTATATATATCCCAAATTAATTTTCATTCACTACCTGTAAAGTATTATGGAATAATCATATAAAAACAATCATAGTTAATCAAATCAATTATCAGTATATCTTATGAATATGAATTTTAAATACATCGGAAATACAAAATTTTCTGATAAACAATTTTTTTTTTTGTATTTTTTCCCGAGAGATTGAAAAAAATTAAGATGGCAGAAGATTAAAAGATCTTCAAACAAACGTGATATTTTTAAAAATGATGTCTTATGGAGTCGTCCCATATGGAATCCAAAATGGTATTTGGAGAGGGATGATTTTCCTGCTACATCATGAAACCAAACCGTTTGTAGCTCCACAATAGTTTTGTATATTCAAGCATCTAAGCGTGCACACTGGGAGCGTGTATGTTAACATTGCAGGCAAGTTGTTTGGTTGGCTTCGTGAATAACGTCTTTGCTCCCCTAAACAACTGACTGTGGGTTCAAATCCCACAGTGTACACGGATGTTTGTGATGTGATATCGCATTGTACCTAGAGCAGGATTTAAGAACTGTCCAACCCTTATCTCTCTTGTGTGTGTGTGGGGGGGGGGTTTACAAAAATGAAAGCATACGGAATACACAGTTTATGTATATTTATCAATAACTGGAAAATTATGCTACTGCAAATGCCTAATTCATTTCTCTTACCCATCTCTTGTTACGCTTTGTGTACTTAATTATTATATGTATACATGACGTAATTCGTTTGATTAACTTAAATGTACCGGGATTAAGCGTACCGGGAAGTACTGCAACAAAAATAATAATAATAATAAAGTTAAAGAAAAGGAATAGTAGATTACTACATTAACCATTTACTTCTGACTTCTCGTTGTCATTAAACTGTTATCTTAAAACCACCTTTCTTACTTCGTTACTTTTATTATTTTCATCCTGCCTATTCCCTCAATAATCCAATTAATTAAAAGAAATTTGTATTTATTCCAACTGGAAACTTTCAACAAGAGAGAAAACAAGACCATCCAC
The DNA here is from genome assembly GCF_054136105.1 of Typopeltis vanoorti. Lineage (NCBI taxonomy): Eukaryota > Metazoa > Arthropoda > Arachnida > Uropygi > Thelyphonidae > Typopeltis > Typopeltis vanoorti. The sequence continues at coordinate 100,607,355 of NC_143549.1, read as the reverse complement.
AACACTTAAAGCAAAACAAGTTTTTGTTATTTTTTTTTTTAACTAAAGAGAATGCTCTTCGCTTGGAAAAACCTTAGTTCGAATCCTATTTAATATACGAAGAACCTTTATTAGGGGCTTTTCATCTGAAGGGGGAGTTAGGCAAACCAGTCAGAAGAACATACAGACATATACTATCTGATCAAAATATCCGAATGCCTGCTCATTCCGGCTCTAATTCTGATATAAAAGGCATTAATATGGAATTGGTCATCCTTTTACTACTATAATAGCTTTCAACTTCTGAGAAGGCTTTCCATTAAATTTTGGTACGTTACTGCAGTAATTCCCGGGCGTAGAGCTGACTACTACCGGGCACGTCCTCAGGTGGCGGATCGGGGGAAAGGGCCTTGAGATATGGAGGCTAGCTGCGATATAAGCAGAGCAATCTGGCGAATAAGCATCCGTGGACCAACAGCGGCTGAATTGTCAGGATGTGGGGGGGAGCAGAAGTGGCAACTCTGTCTCACTTAAAACCTCACAAAGCCCAATAACAATTCGGCGACATGGCGAGTAGTGCCGCCACTAAATAAGCACCTGCTATGGGCCATTGCCCCTGACTGGGAAACAGCATTGTCAGTACTGACACAAAGTTGAAGCCAAATGATGACGGAAAAGCTTGTGATAAGAGATTTGCAGATGGCAACGTACACAATATGATTATATTGTGTACGTCTATAATGCTGCGGATCAGAAAGCAAATAGAGAAACTACTGCTCTATCTTATTTCCAGAAGAATCACCATGGCGAGCAAACTCTTACAATTGGCCCCTAGTTCCTGGTGTCCCTTAAACGGGACAAGAGTGCGAAGAATTTCGGCTCAAAATGGTGTCCCTTTTAAAATTGCAACTTGGAATATCAGAACTCTATATGAAGCTGGTAAATTAAGAAATGCCACAAGAAAAATGAAGAGAATGGGCGTCCGGATTTGGAGAATTTGCGAGACAAGATGACAGGATCTGGAAAGTGTCGACAAGATAATATGACGTATTACTCTGGGAATAATGAGAACAAACATCGACATGGTGTAGCTGTAATAGTATATGAAGAAATCAATAAATCAATAATAAATTGGATCCTATTTACTGAAAGGATAATGCTTTTCAGTAAATTAGTGATAGCCTTGGGCCATCTATCTCTGATTGGTACTGGTGGAGATTGAACTGCCCACTCAGTCTCCAAAGTTAGACAGGGCTAAATGGCCTCGCCTACTCCCGTATACGGGAATAAAAAGGCGTTAGCTGATTTTTTTTTAATGCTTTTACAACTTAAGGGAAATCCTATTAATATAAATATCATCCAAGCTTATGCACCCACAGCTGACAAAAGTAAAGAAGTTGAAGAGTTTTATGAACACTTAAAGAAACATGAGATAAACATGGTGACGGGTGAACTTTAATGAAGTAGGCAGAGGGGGCGATGGAAAAATTATTGGAGAGCATGCTTTGGCACCAGAAATGAACGAGGAGATCGCCTTGTCCAGTTCTGTCAGGAAGATCTAACAATTGTAAACACGTGGTTTAAACTTCCACCCAGAAGACTGTACACTTGGAAATCGCCTTAAGCTAGCCCACATAAAATTGTCAGAAATCAAATTGACTACATACTGATAAATAAAAGATTCCACAGTAGTATAAAGAGCGCAAAGACTTATCCTGGAGCAGATATCTCATCAGACCACAATCCCATAGTTAGAGAAATACATCTTAGATTAAAATCAGCCAAAAAATCACAAAAGAAAAAAAAATGATGTAAAAAAAACTAAAAGACCAGAAGATAAATAAAAGAGCCAAGAAACAACTTAACCTGCGATTACAACAGATGAACATGGAAGAAAGTGAAAGAGTGGAATCTCTTTGGAACAGCTTAAAGAATGCATCGTAACAACAAGTATTGAAGAAGCAGGTTAGTTATGTGAATAATGTAAAACAACAGGAATGGATAACAAATGAGATAATCTTCTCTTATTGATACACGAAGAATGTACAAAAACAAAGACGACCTGGCCAAATATACAGAAACACATATCAAGAAGAAAATAAAATAAAAAGGAAAATTGGATGAAAAATTTATGTAACGAGATTGAACTGCTTCAGAAGAAACATGACTATTTTAATCTGTATAAGAAAATCAACGAAATTTCTGGAAAATTCAGAAAAAAGCAAGTAGTGCCTCTAAGAGACGAAAGTAGAAAAATAGTTCTAGAAGAAGATAATAAAGCACAGATTTGGATAAACTATATAACGGAACTCTTCAATGATACTAACAGAAGCCTATAAATATAAAAGATAACATTCAAGGACTGGCATTCTGAAAATGTGAAAATTCTGAAATGTGAAATAGAGAAATAGAGAATGTATAATTAGAGAATAAGATCTAGTAAACGAGGAAACGCCAGTGGACCAGATGGTGTGCAAACAGAACTTTTAAAATTAATAGAATCAGATAACATCAAACTTCTTGAAAAACTGTTCAATAAAAAAAAATATGAAAGCGGCGAATTTCTACCAGATTGCCTCAAATCTATTTATCACTATCCCAAAGAAACCCAAAGCGAAATCTTGTGGCGACTTCCAACTTATTAGTCTAATGAGCCAAGCATTAAAAATATTTTTGAAAGTAATTCAGAATCGCATCTGCAGAAAATGTGAAAAAACTATGAGTGAAAGAGTAGTTTGGCTTTTGGAATGGTTTGGTACTAGAGAGGCCCTTTTCTGTGCCCAAATATTGATACAAAAATGCATGGAAAAATAGAAAACTGTTTTTATCTGTTTCATAGAGAGAAACATGGACCTTGTCGAAAGCTTTTTCAAATGATTTCGGCAAGGTCAGACATACTAACTTAATAGAAGTCCTTCAACAAATAGAGCTAGACGAAAAAGACATAAGACTAATAAGGAATCTGTATATTGGAATCAACCAGCTACCATTCAGTTAAACAACAATACCACTAGTGATATTAAAATCAAAAGAGGAGTGAGACAAGAATGCGTCTCACCACTCTTGTTCAACATATACTCAGAGGAAATTTTTAAAAAGGTACTGGAAGAATGTCCAGAGGGAATCACAATAAATGGAAAGATTGTTAACAACCTAGGATATGCAGGTGACACCGTGCTAATTACAGATAACATCACAGATCTCAAAAAACTCATTGACAGAGTAAACATAGAAAGCCAAAAAATGGGAATAAATATAAATATCAACAAAGCAAAATACATGGTCATCAGCAAATCCAACCTCATCAATGAAATTGATACTCAATGAGAAAACTATCGATCATCGATCAAGTGTCAAGGTATAGATATCTTAGCTGCTGGCTTAATGAAAGGTGGGATCCTGAAATAGATATAAAGACAAGGACTGAAGTTGCGCGGAAGTCTTTCATGAAAATGAGAACATTATTCTGCAATAAAGATCTAAACATAGAAGTCAGATGCCGAATGCTGAAATGTTACGTCTGGTCCATTTTGCTCTATGGAGGTGAGACATGGGCATTGAAGGTGGCAACCATCAAGAAAATCGAAGCCTTTGAGAAGTGGCTATATAGATGAATGTTAAAGATATCATAGACAGAAAAAAATAACCAATGAAGATGTCTTAAAATCCACTGGCAAAGCCAAAGATCTCGTACAAACAATCATGAAACGAAAAATCTTGGTTTGACAACATCAAGACGTGGACACGAAAGAGCAGTGTGCAATTGCTCAGATCAATGCAAGAACGTAGTTTGTTCGCAAAGATGGTCGCTGACCTTCAATAGAAGATGGCACCATAAGAAGAAGAAGACTGCAGTATCCAGAAGATAATTAATGAAATTGGTTCACTTATGTCGAGCGATTCGGTGTTCCAATTCATTTCACGGATGTCCCATGGTTGAGATCAGGGCTCTATGCAGGCCAGCCAAGTTATTCAACACCCAGCTCACGAAACCGTTCCTGCACATACCTCGCTTTGTGGAAGGAAACACTCTCAGATTGATATAGGAAAAGACCTTTACCAAACTGTTGCCATAAACCAAAAAAGCATAGAATTATCTAAAATGTCATTATAAGCCGCAGCGTTAAGATTCCTCATCACTGGAACTAAAGACCCATCTCGAATCATGAAAAACAGCCATAGACCATGACTCCTCCACCAAACTTCACAGTTGTCACAACACATTCAGGCGCACAGCGTTCTCCTAGATGGTGAAGCATGATGCATCACTCCACACGACCCTTGCTGATGAGACTTGTGTGCGGTTGAGCGGCCATGTTCTTTAGCTCCCGAAGAACAGTTGTAGTGCTGACGTTGCTTGCAGAAGCATTTTGAAACTCGGAAGCGAGCATTTCAGCGAAGGACGGACTTTTTTTTTTTTGTGTGCCGTGCACTTCACACTCTGCAGTCTGGTTCTATGATATTATGTGGCCTACAGATCGCGATTAAGCTGCTGCCACGATCAACTGTAAGCATTTCTACTTCACAATAACATTACTTACAGTTGATCGTGGCAGCTGCAATAGGACAGAAATTTCCAGAACTGAGTTGTTGCAAAGGTGTCATCTTATGATAGTGCCACGTTGAAAGTCATCACTTGGTAATTCTTCAGTTACGGTCTATTTCACTGTTAATGTTTGTCTGTGAAGACTGCAAGAACGTACTTCCTTTTATACATATGTGAACCATGGCTATGATGTATATAGCATATCCACTATTACGAAGTGGTGTCTGTATATTTTTGATCAGATAGTGTAAAAGACTAGGGAAATAAGCCGCCCTATTCCGTCAGATCTGGTTTCGAAAGTCTGCTTGGCACAGTGTCGGTCTATGCGTTAACTTAAAACACAGAACATTCAGTGAATGAGATTCGGTTTACTTGAGTAATATAATTAATCGGCGTGCCAACTACTCCACATTATTTTATTATCGAAAATTTAAAAAAAAAAATTACAGTACTAAGCTTTTAAATGCAAATAAAACAAAAAACCAAATTCGTAACAACTTTAATTAACAAGCTTCCCGGTACATCGCTCGAACGGATATAAAAGATTCTTTGTCAATGTCTCGATACTGAATCTTCATGCATGCGTTCATGATTCACAAATGAACTCTTCCGTAACATTAATTTTATCAAGAAAACTCTGTGAGTATTCAATCGAAAATCGTTATTTTAGCAATGATTTAAAATCCGTTCTCCACATCGCAAATTAGAACTCAAGTTTTAATGATGGTTACTTTCCTGACGACTTGGGTGTCTACATTTTCAGTCATTCTTTGAACTTGTTTATGGGGTCATCATCCGACAATAGTTCTTTTGTTGCATCTCGATAGATGGGAAAAAAAAAAAAAAAGCGGATGTCACAACACAAAACTTCCATTAAGGGGCACGAGAGCGTATCAAGGGAGCGCCAGTACAAGACTGCTTTTCTATATGATGACATGTTTTGTTTGCATGTGTCAGTATGCGTGTGCGAATGCCATTCGTTACTGGCATGTGTGCTGACAAAAACAAAACCCAGATCTGAAATTTTAAAACATTAACTACAATCAGGTTTTCCAAATGGCATAGTTTGTTAGACCAGTGTTTTGCAATCTTTTTAATGATACGGATCACTAAACTACGAGGAAAAAAAAAAAATGCAACAAACGAAAAATCCAGAAGAAAAGTTTCTATGTCTCGTCTTTATATTACATCCACACGTATTGAAGTGTATCAAGTCTTTAAAAAAAGAGCATTATGCTTCAATGGATAAAGAATATTACAAAAATTAAAGTTCCGTATCCAAAATGAGAAAACTATATTTATTTTATTTAGCCACATCATTTACGCAGCTTAGAAGTATAATGGTATCCAGCTAGTTGGTTACCATTACGCTTCTTGACTGCCTTATTTGCATACAGAATGAAGTTTCTGCGTATTGAATATCATGTGAAATGAGGTTTCCGTGGGTGAAATGTCGATAGTTATTTATCAGGCGAGAACCATACACAAATTACATATTTAGAAAGGAACACTGCTTAATTACTAGTTTCATGCATCCTGTCCTGTGCATCTTCAGATTAAATACAAATAGCAAAAAAAGGTATATTAATTTTATTAGAAAATCTCTCTGTTAATACCTTTTATATTTGTATTTAATACGAAGATGAACACGACAGGATGTACGAAACTAGTAATTAAAACTGTTCTTTCTGAATGTTATACGTGGTTCTCGGCTGACAGATACAAACAAATTGTTTAATATAAATATTCTTACAGATATCCAGTGTATTGTTTGGAGGTCATGAGTAGCTGCGCATGCATACATTACGATTGATATTCCACACTGTTTATGCGGTCAGTTTTGGTTTAACACGTGTTATATAAAGGTGTGTGATATTTCATAGTAAAATTGTATCTGAGAGATACCGCGACCTCCGATGTCAGTATAGTATTGGTTTAGTTGTTTTTTTTCTCTGTTTCTTTGTTCAATAGTTTCTAAATTGTAACTGAAAATAAATAAACCATCATGTATTATATTTGCAGTGTTTTTTTCTTTTTTTTAAGTTTTATCTCATTTTAGCACATACTAGTAATGAATGCATTTCTCAGATACAAGCAACCTACGCTGCAATTTTCTCGACCGCGACCTCCGCAGGGTTAAGTTTAGCGAGGAGGATTTCGAAATAAAAGAGTGTTTTTTTTTTTCTTCTCAACAGTTTTATGCTAAATTTAGTGATAGGAATGACTCAATACCTATTAGAAACACTCATCAGAAATGAAATAAAAATATGAATGCATGTCTGAATGATATTTCTGTGCAAGTATATTATAGTGGAGGCGTCTACTATTAATATCAATTTTTTTTCCTAAACAACATTAACGCCATGGATAGGATAAGGGTTTTAATTATTTTTACATTATATTTTATCTTTTCATGTTGAAATTTGGAATAAACTACGTAGAGACAGGAATGAGATAACTAATTTAATAACTATATTAGATATTTACAATCTGACGTTTCGCCAACAAAAGCCAGCATTATCGAAGAAGGTATTTTTAAGATACACACTCAACGTTATTAAACATTTAAATTAGTTAATTAGCTAAATTAGTTATTTCATTCATGTCTCTACGTAGTTATTCCAGAAATTTCAACATGAATTACTACAACTATGGAAATCTGAAAATGGGAATATTTTGTTATTTTTTAAATCAAATCAAATTTCATTTCATTTAATCTAATTAAATGAAATTAAATTTGATTTGATTATCGACATAGTTCGACATAGACAACAGAATCAACACAGCTAGTATGGTAGGAAGTCAACCAGTGGCGGCCCGTACATAAGCACTGCGACACTGCAGCACCCCCAAGGAAAAAATGAAAAAAAAAAAAAATTTGTTTCTGTTTATAAATAATAACAATGCTTACAACATTATATAAATGCAATACAACATGTTAAAGGTTACAGCTTATATTTCGACATTGATTGAATAGTTAATAATTGGAATTGTTCGATTAACGCTTTAGATTACGAAACAAAGAGTGTCCATATTATCACATTCAACCAATTCCAGCCAGACTCGCGGATATTCGTTTACGCTTCTCATTGCACGTAACTAGTGAATCTGACACTGCTCTTTGGGCAGTGTACAGTATGCTTGCGCGCGTTATTTATGTAAGATACGAAAGGGTGAACTATTTTTTGCAATCTTATGTGAATTATATGTTATTTTATTTTGTTAAAATAACATATAATTATTTATTATAGATACAAGGCTGAATTATGACGAATCTCGCTGTTGAAAATATGAAAAGAATTATATTTTTTTCAATTATTACACGAAACAAATACACTGCCATCTAACGCAGTGTGAGAATGATCGCGCCAATTGCAGGTAGACTCGCCGATATTCGTTTATTTATGCTTGACACTGCTCTTTGGGCAGTGTATCGTATGATTGAGCTCGTTATTTCTGTGAGATACGCAACTTTTATTATTGGTGTTTGTTCGTGGTGAGGGTGAAATATTTTTAATAAAGCAATTTTTTAACATGTAAATTTATTTATTAATAAATTGGTTACTGATTAGGAAAAAAAGAATTTTTTTTAAAATTTTATTTTGTATATGCAGCACCTCCACTTAAAATTTTCGCGGCCGCCACTGACGTCAACTAAATAAATTTATATGAAATAAGAGAGAAATTAGTCGGAACACTAAATTAGCTGTATACAAGACAGTGTTCAAACCAATTTTAACTTATGGATCTGAGAACTGGGTAAGAAGTAAAACGCCTGACTAAAGACTAGAGCCCGCAGATATGGGAGTCCTGAGAAAGATTAGGGACGTGAACAGATGACATCAATGGCAATACCATATTAAAAACGAGGATATTAAGAAAGAACTTGCCATTGTTAACATTCTGGAATGTGTTAGCAGAGCTAATCTCAGGTGGTATGGTCACTTAAACAGAATGGGAGAGGAAAGATTAGCAAAAGAAGTCTTCTTTGCCAGGATGGCAGGAAAAAGACCCAGAGGAAGAAGATATAGGTGGATTGAAACAGTAAAAGGTGCCTTAGAAGACAGAAATATAAGATCTAAAAATGTTGGAGTCTTTACAGGTAACAGATTGATTTGGAGGAAAATTGTAGATAGGAAGTTAGTGTTTTCATGTAGTACTATCATAATATCCTGTAAAACAAATTCCTGACATGAGGGTACATGTCAGGAATTTGGTGATGATGATTTTTTTAAAATCATCATCACCATGAAACTTTTTTTCTTAAGCCACTTCAGACCTCCAATAAGCGGGATGGTAATCTCACACTAGACGATGAAATTCATCTCCCACCAAAAGACATCCATGTCCAGGAAAGAAGTCGAACCTGGAGCCTGTTGGTTAGAGAGTGAGTACAAACCACTCGGCCCACCAATCGGTAGCCTATTATTTGTTTCTTATTTATGTTCGTTCATTATTATGAAACCCTCTAAGTAAACTTTTTGTGGACATATATATTGGTATGTGTATATTAGTATGATATACTAATATACTCTACTATTTATATCAATCAAATACGATATGTTTTCTATTGAGTTCACAGTACAATTAATAAAAAAAAGAAAATGTCATGTGACAAAAACTACTAGGAACATTGCATTACAATATACTGTAGACGCTAGACTTTAGTCTGTTAAGTATAACTTAATAGACTAAAGTCTAGAGTCCTCTACAAGACATTGGTAGGAAGCCTAAGTTATAACTCGGGATGTCTAAGAATTACTGTTTCCATATTTTGAGGATGTTTACTACATCCATACTTATTTACATTATGTTGGCTCTCAAGGACGGTTGTAGATTATAGAAAAGGCCTCCCACATTTGTACTTGCAGCGATTAAGGAGTATTTTTCCCTTTAATTCTGTGCAGTCTACAAGGAATGGTCCGATGGTGCTGACTATTCGTATTCATGATTAGAGATGTACTATATCTTTTATGCTCTTTCAATTGGATGTTGGCTGATCTTTTGGTCTTTCCATAGTAGACCAACTTATAGGAACAACATAGGAACTTGATAGAAGTGCAAAGACTATTTTTTCCCCTTAAATTCTCTGTTTACTAATGTATGCAGAGCATAGAGAATAGTGATCGCTTTAATATAATTTGTAAATTGAGCTGTGAGAGATGCTTCGTTGGAATAGCTCTATTAGTAAGATTTTTAATAATGCCACATGGAGAATGATAATACAGTTTGTGAAAACAATATGCCAGTGTGAATTGGTTTTCTACTTGTATAAAGAGATGTTATCATTTGGAAGAGGTGTTATTAGGGCGTCTAGAAAAAACACTCTACTGTTAATATATTTTTTTTTCATAGTAAAACAGATTCTTGGATATTGACTGTTAAAGTGAAGGAGAGAAAAGCCACGAGTCCAAACTGAGAACACGTTATCGATATGTTACCGCTAAAGCTCGAAAGCCGTTAATGTGCACATTACTTAGCTAATCTGCAGATTAACTGATTTGCTCCGTTAACGTGCGGAATCAAGAGTTTCCGCATTTTACCTAGGTAATGTGCACATTAACGGCTTCCGTATCGTTAAAGTTCAAAAGTTTGTTTCTCTCATTTCCTTTCCCTACTCCTTCCCCCCTCTCCCTCCACTTTTAGTTTGGTTTTTTAATAAGTAAACATAATTTTATCATATGTTTTGCAAATTCATTTCCTTAATTGTAATAATATTTTAAACCGTTTGATTCTTTGTATTATAGTTTTTTAATTGATTGATGATTGATTCTATCAACTAATTTGTTGATTGTTTGATTGTATTAACTTGATTCTTTAGATATCGAAAAATAAATAAATAACATTATGTTAATTTAAGCGTACAGAAACGTTGCTGTTGTTCCAGCAAAGATCTTATTTTCACTTTAACGTGTGCCTAGTAGGTAATGTGCAGATTATCTAGGTAATTTGAGAAATGAAACAATTTTCCGCACAATACCTAGATAATCTGTAGAATAACTGATTTCTGCACTTTAGCGGTAACAGATATACTAAGCCAGTTAGAAGGCTTAAGCTCACTTGTGGACTGTGAAGAGTTTGAATAACGTTATTGATGCGGTGAACTTTATAATTTTTTTTTCAATTGAAGGTGAGGTAGCAGAATTTTTACTCCAGCAAACTGGGTTTTTCATTCGACAAAACAGGCTAACCAGCCAGAAACAGACATAATACACTGGCATCATCGCTTTAGTTGCTTGGGCCGTAATTCAAAATGACGCAAATAACAGGCCACCAATAAGTAGAGTGGAAGTGGTCTCGCAAATGAAATTTATCTACCACTTAAAATGTCCCATCAATGTCACATTTTATGGGGAAAAATCATAGATGTTTACCAGCCTAATTCATATATGCACAAAAATAGCACTCCTTTGGTTATTCACTATCCACATATGTGCTATTCGATTATGCTAATTTATTCATTTGCTACTTGTTCTACTTATGCTAAGCCCACAGAACTGAGACGAATCCATGTCTCCATTGTAATGGCTGGATTTAACTACGCTAAATATTCTAATATAAAAGCAGTATAATTCACTGGGATGATAACAATGTAGCACCCATTTACGAAGAAACGCATGTATTACGATGTCAAGGTATCACATGGTTCGTACGAAACTGCAATATAAAATCACAGTCGAAGCCATTATTCTGCGACCCGCTTACATTACTATACAGTAGTATCTTCTTTTCCTGGTTCGACCTCTTTCTAACGGAAAAGAGATCCAAAATAGGTCAGGGGTGAAAAAAGAGAAACTGACATTCGGATGCACATAATGCGGATATAAAGCTTGCCCAATGAGAATATAATGCACATGAATTCATGAATTTATTAACATCATAGTACAAAGCTGTAAATAACGGGACAAACAGCCACTGTTTAAAATGGGGGGGGGGTGATTTAACAAGCGTTCTCAATAAATGGACGGGGTTAAGTGGGGTAACAAGAAATGAGGATAATATAAAGTTTCAAAGACAGGTTTAGCGAGTATTGAGATAAATGCCGAATACAAGAGTGGATAACGAACAGTACACAGACATTGAAAGAGATTCCGCATGAAAGAAATGCGCATGATTGGGATAAGACAGTGAGGATACAAAGTAAACAGGTTTTCCGATTTGAAATAATAATGTAATTAAAGAGCAAATCAGATTTGCGATTACCATGAAGTTTTCTCTGAAAACTAACAGATAAACTGGAACGAAAAGATATAGCTTCTTCATGAAAAAATAATAATATATAACTTTTGAAATACGGAAATAAAAAATAAATAAAAACTAAAGGTGTTTAACAACATCAATCTCAAAACTAGAGGCTGTACCACCTTGTGTTATTTAAATTTTATTGACAAACACTTAGAGTATAGCTCTCTCTCTCTCTCGTGTGTGTGTGTGTGTGTTTAAAGCACGACTTTGAATTAAATAAACATTTAGTTTAATCCATTATTAATAACCTGCTCTTTAACAAGATTTCGATCGTGGTTTCCGTGTTAAAAAATAGTATTCTCGTGATGAACACTATTGCGTCGTGAGGTAGCATTCATCACAAACTTTCTCCTTATCCTCAATGATTTGTCACAGTCAAGTTATTTGATCCTATAAACCTTATTAATGCTTTGACGAGAGAGGTGAATTCTACTTTCATAATATATCAAATGCGTTTTATGGTAAACAACTCGAGTTTCAGGAAAGAAAATCCCTATCACCTTCGCATGAAACTGGCTAACTCACATTTAGTTGAAAAGACCTCATTCGAACCCGGGTCTATCTAAACTACAGGACCGAGAAATGCAGAAGAGAAATTTGAGAAGAAATGGATCGGCAAAAAGGATAATTGACTATCCTTTTGGCGCATACTAAAGGAGAATATGTTGACAATTTAAATCTGATTATGATACGGGGTAAGATTTTTTTTAGTTGTTATTTACAATAGCCTAAGGTTTCATATGATGTGCCTATTACTTTGTCAATAAGTTTTTTAAATCTCCCACGTCATTTAAAATTCATCTTGTACTTTCAAGAGCGAGGCTACAAAACAATGAAAGAACTTTGACTCAAATGCTAGATCAAAATCAGTTAATAAAATTGTCAAAATCAATATAAGATCAAAAAAAAAAAACTATCAAACACTGCAAAGTAAAAGTTGTTATAAATTTGAAACCATAAAGAAACTTTGAATGAAAGAAGAATGTAACATGTATATATATTAAAGTTTCCTTTATTCTATTTATAACTGCCTGCAAATTATTTCTAGTCATTTAAGTAGTGAATTTGAGGAAAAATTAAAAGAAATCGCCTTAATTTCCATAGTTTACAAATGATTAATTCACACAAGGAAAAACAAAAATTGAAAAGTACTCCATTTCTTCATTTCTTAAAGAACTCTTTTTCTTTTTTTTCTTTTTTTTTTTAAGATGAAGCATTCTGACTCTTCGTCTTTCCCTCCTCATTATATAATTGTATAATAAATAGCACGGGATAAGGGAACATCATAACGTGCAAATATACTTAAGAAAGAAGTGAATCTGAACCTAAGATAGTTAAATATGAACTATTGGACACATTTCATTCACTTAAGTTTTCTCATACTATTAACACTACTGGTACTATCAGTACATTAGATTAAATCTTACCTTTTTATTGGCTTAATGATTCAGATCAGTGATCAAATAAAAATAGTATCTGTTATTTAGGGTGAGCTCTGCTAGCACTTGCACTCATTCATAGCAGAATAACTGGAAATACTGCAATCAGAAACAAGAAAATGTATCTTTCAATTTCTTAAACGTATTTCAACAATAAAGTATTTATATAGTATATACTGTATATATATATATATATCATTGTTCAAGTAGGAATTTTCTTTTAAAAGTGACAAACCAAAATAAAAGCTAGTTTGGAATGAGGGACTCCAACAATTTTGTTTTCCGTTCCAACTAGTTTAAATGGAAAAAAAAAAAAAAGTGTAATCACAGAGATTACCTCCTGGTTGGTTACATGTATAATAAATTGTCGTCTTGTTTTATTTCCCCCCCCCCTCCCCCACACACAACGAATGTCATATTTCCAGGTCACGATTTCCAACCCAGATAACATGTAGGTTCATCTGTTTATATTTAGAGCTTATACATAAAAGTGCCACTATCACTTATCATTTCACTAGTTATTTCTTGGGCATGTGCTGTTTTTTATTTAGAAACCATAAGAATTCAAATCGATGTATAATTCAAAAGAAGGAGCATTGGAAAGATAATAAAAGCATTATTTCACTAGTTCAGGGTACAAAGAAAGAGAAGGTGACTGTAATTACGGCCGAAGTAACTAAGGCTATTAGGCCAGTATTCGCATACCCCAGTCATACGACACGTTAGGTTGCAGATCACCGTCGTAATAGCGAATTTCGTCGTATAGGGATTCACTGTTTTTTTGTTTCTTTTTCAGTTATAGATGATGTAACTGTTTAATAAGTTGCGTAAATCATATAAAGAAAGCATTATTTTACGTTAGTTACGGAAACGAAATATTTAAGATAATTTTCACAAATGTAAAATTTGTTCTGAATAGCACGGCTTAAGTGAACACATCAATCTGTTCGGTTCAGTCTACACCAGCGTTTCCCAAATTTCTCATAAGACGGAACACTTACACAAATCCAGAAATTTTAACGGAACACCTTGGTTAGAGTCGTAGCATTTAAAACCATTCCAGACTCATATTAATATTAATTTTGATAATTTTTCAGAGAACACTTATTCACTTTCCGCGGAACACAATTTAGGAAATTTTGGCCTACACCATTAAAACGTTTTCGGCAACAAGACTGTCATGTTCACAGATAAGTATAGTGTTAACTAGTGTACCATTGTTCACTTCATCTTTGTTTTTAACAACTGTATCAACAGTAGTGAGAGGTAAGCTTAGTCTGCGACCTACAGTATTTCAACGTTCGATTTCGTTTAATCGAACAGCGATGAAATTGACTAACACTTACCTTCATTTGAAGAGTCCTTATAAAAGCTTCTCGCACCCCAGGCGGATGGATCGTATCTCCCTCGTGAGAGAGATACGATCGCAAGCACACGGAGGCGTTTTTGTCCTTTAGATAAAATGTTTCCACGTGACATTCAGGAAATTAAGCATCTCAAAATCCACAGTTGGCAATATGAGAAAGAAATAGAAATTCACACTTGAGACTAAGATATATGATTAGGTAGAAAATGATCTTAGAACATAGCTCTTATTTCCCACCTCAGGCGAGTGTCGCAAAATGTGTAAACACAGATTAGTTACACCCCCCCCCCACACACACACACCACCATTATTACGCAAGTTATTCATGACTCTGGCTTAACTTACTGAAATTAGGTCATTACAAGAATTTGTCAATTTTTTTCTTAATTTCTTTCCAAAGAACCATCTGGAAGAAAACTGTTTCGAAATATATACGGTTGTGTATATACCATCACATGATAAAGCTCGTTGATATCACTAATCTTTCAACATGCATGTAGAGAATACTCGTGGAAATGATATACATATCAATAATCGAAAATTCAACTCTGGACCGTTTCGAACTGTGTGGTACGTGTATAATTAATTATAAGGAAAGGCTAATATGAATACACAGTGATACCCTTCATTACTACAACAATCAAAACATATGGCGTTGGTGTATTTGCGGTTCGTTGTAGTTGGTGGATTGAGTGGTGTAGAGTAGGTGCCCTCCCTCGATGAGTCTTTGGACTCCCTGGAAGGTGTTGCATAATAATAATATGTACCGTACACGAAATTTCATTTTGCTATTACTAGGAAATTCCAATAAAAATCTATCCAACCAAGATCCTGGAATTACTCGCATTCGGACAGACAAAAGAAATATAAAAGGTTATCATTCAATAGCACAACAACTGAACCCGCACTCATTGAGATATGACTGTCGACGATCCCTCACTTGTTGTCTGTATAAGTTCAAGCTTAACGTTTTGTATCAATTACAGAAATGCTTCAGAGAATACAGTATGCATTGCTATTGTCAATTTAATATCTAACACTGGTAATTAAATAATCATTATGTAAAGTTAGAGAGATACTCTACAGATAAAAGCTGTTAATTTATCTATGTTGAGGCGAATGAGGTAAGCTATAGCAGATTGCCAAGACTGTTTTTTATATTCAACTGTGTATACTGAATTTTAATAAATGCTTCTCTAGCTCAATCATAAGCCCTTTGATCAAAAACGATGCGCGGTGTATTCTCTCTCTCTCTCTCTCTCTCTCTCTCTCTCTAAAGCAAACAACTTTTATGAGGACTTTTCAACCGAAGGTAAATTAGCTGGGCTCATACGGAGGTAGTGCCCACCTTCCTCAGGTCATAAAACACTCAACTGATAGTCAGCATAGGTTTATATGAAGTCGAATTACTTGCCATTGAGTCAAACCCATTAAGAAGAAGATGAGATAATTTTTAAGAGCCTCCGTAATTACAGTCACTGATAACGATGCCCTAGGGTTGGGAAAATCTGTGTCAAAATTCCTTCTAGGACGTGAAGAACTTTCAGAGGGCTTTTTCGTCTGAAGATCAATGAGCCCGTCTCATAGGGAATAAAAAATAGGGTTTTTCATCCCGCAAGACAGACAGACCAGCAAGAGAACACGCGCAGGACTTACATATGCTGATAGGATTAACCTCCTTATCATAACCTGAATTAGGTTTCTATGAAGCCAAATTACTTGACCATGACAGGCCATTGAGATTAATGTCTACGGGGAATATGAATTTCGATGGTAGTCTATACAGCCTACAATAGATAGATTATGTATAATTTTTCATTACAGGAGAAATCTATTAAAACGATACTCTACACCGATTGGAAAAAGTGTCATTTATACGAGTTCGGTACATAGCTAAATAGCCTTCTGTGAAGATAAAAAAATGAACGATAGAATCAAACAACACAGGAAATGAGTTTTCGTATTACAATTTACAGTGTTTTCAGTTAAACTGCACAGGGTACTTATTTTTTGGATAATATACAATCAGTTCGCAAAAGTGAGATACTTCAGCAATATTATGCAAGAATTCGTACTTCTGATCAGAGTATCGCGTAGAAAAATATCTCAGCAACTATTATTGTTTTCTCACGTTGTTTATGGGATAATTGTTACATTAAGAAAAGATACTTGCCTGTTTGACAGGGTTAATTTAAAACTCCTAAACCAGTTGTATTAAATAACAATTGCTACTAGTTTTAATAATTACTGCGTGTTTAAAATGAACATTTTTACTATTTTATTTTTCAAGGGAGAAACAAACATTTTATGAATTATTAAATTATTAATAATTAATAATTATAATTCATTACAAACTATTATTAATTATAATTAAGTATTAAAATGTCAAATTTATTATTATTATTAAAATATATTTCTTTCTTCCTGATTTACGCTTACGCAGTATACCTACACTTCACCGTGCAGGTATTCGAAACCATATCTGATGGAATAGGGTGGTTAATCCTTATTCCCGAAGCTCTATGTCCCCCATCCGCTGGTTTGCCAGTTTTGAGGGACAAAAAAAAAAAAAAACCGTTTCCGGAAGGAAAAGCCCTCCACCTCCGTATAAGAACAATAACTCGCCATCTGATTGAAAACACATGATAAAGGTTCTTCATGTCATGGACGGGATTCGAACCAGGGTGTTTCCAACCAAAGGGCTCGTCTAAACCAACCGATCTACAGCGGTTCTATTAATATTAATTCTTCTTCTTCTTCTCTCTCTCTCTCTTCCATCATCTATGTGGATGATAATGAGGCCGAATGAACTCTTTCCACTTTTGTCCCTGGAGAGTCCGAACAATTCTGTCCAGTTTGTTGTCGCTTGTTGTGATTTGGTTTTCAGGTCCATCGTTATATTCAGGGCTTAAGATTTCTGTTCCCATTCTGGTTACATCGCCAAACCATCGCAGTCTTCTTTCTTGGATTTGTCTACTATTGTTATTTCTTATTTTAATCATTTCCTTATGTCTTTGTTTCTTAGTCTATCCACCAGAGATATTCCAAGTAATCTTCTTAGCCAACACATTTCAGTAGCTAATATATTTTTCTCTTCAGCCTTTTTGAGATTCCAGCAGCATTCAGCCCTCCCTCCCAGTACTCCTCTATGGAGTATTGGGAGGACATTGTCTCATAGATTTACTTTTGTTGCTTGTTTGATGTCACTTGACTTCCATATTTTAAGTCGTCCAAAAGTTTGGGATGCTTGACTGATCCCTCTCTTTATATCTTTTATAATTTCACCATTGTACTCAATTACTCCTCCAAGGTAGGTGAAGTTTTCTACCTGGTCTAGATTCTTACTATCAGTTTCAATTTTCAGATTGGCGTTTCTTTTTCCTATTTGCATAATTTTTGTTTTGTCTATATGTATGTTTAATCCAAATTTTATACATTATTCTTTCATCAGAAATTCGCTGTAGATCTTCTTCCGTGCTTGCAAGTAATGCAATGTTGTCTGCAAATTTATTTTTCCCATATATTGTTATTCCGGAGTCTTCTTTGTTTAAGGCCTTACTGGTTGCCCAGTGTAAGAATGAACAAGTTTGGTGACAGATTGCATCCCTGTTTTACTCCGCTCTCTGTGTGGAACCAGTTGGTTAAGGTGTCCTCCACTCGTACTGCACTTTCAGATTTCTCGTACAGATTCTTTATTATTCTTATTGTTTTATTGAGAATTCCAAATTCTTTCATAGTTTTGCATAGTTCTCTTCTACGGATTGAATCAAATGCCTGACGAAAGTCTATGAAATATATATAGCAACTTTGGTTGTACTCTAGTGTCTTTTCCATTAGCTGTCTTAAGGTGAACAGTTGATCAATTGTGCTTCGTCCTCGTCTGAAACCTGCTTGTTCTTCTTCTTCTAATGCCAGTTCTATATATGGTTTAATTTGTTTTTGGAGTACTTTCGTAAAAACCTTACTTGGAATACTGGGGAGGCTAATGTCTCTGTAATTATTGCATTCTGTTTTATCTCCTTTTTTTTTTTTTTTTGTATATAGGAGTTATAACTGATTTGGTCCAATCAGTAGGCAATACTTCATTTTTGTAGATCCTTTCAAATAATGTTTTCAATGGTTCTAAAAGTTGTTCCTTTCCTGCTTTTAAGAATTCTGCGTGTATATGATCAATATCAGGTGCTTTTCTAGTTTTAAGTTTATCTATGCTGTGTCCTATTATTTCTTTGGTAAAGATATTTGTTTCCTCTTCCATTTCAGTGGCTGGAATAGTAATATCCTGAGAGCTGTTTTTATTATATAAATCTCTAAAGTATTCTTCCCATCTGGCCATTCTTTTTGTTTTACTTTCAATTAGCTGTCCCTCTTTTGTTTTTGATTATTAGCATTTTTGTTGTCCGTGTCTTACTAATTTGGTCTATTTGTTTATATAATACATGGAGGTTATTTTCTTTTGATAGCTTCTCTGATATTTTGCATTTTTCTTCTAACCAGTTATTCTTCTAATTTTATGCTTTTCCTTTGATCGCTCAACCTTTTCGAGATCCAATCGTTTTTACTTTCTCTTAATGTGTAACCTATTATATTTTCTTCCGATTTTAATATTATTTCCTTTAATTTGCACCACTGTTCTTCGATTTTTATACATTCTGTTTCGGTAGTTCCTTCAGATTTTTATCTAGTTCTAGTTGATATTTTCTTAAAATATTGTTGTCTTGTAGTTTTTTTACATTCAGTTCTCCTTTTGACTCTAAAAGTGCTTTCAGATTTTAACACTTTATTCTTAGGTTTGCTAATACTAGCTTATGGTCTGATCCACAGTCTGCAGCGAAGGATCTGCAATTCAGGATACTTGATTTTCATCTTTGGTTTACAATTCATATTCTTGGTTTGTCTGCCTGGTGATATCCATGTCCATTTTCTTTGGGGTTTTGGTTGTTTAAAGAAAGTGTTGGTTATTGTTAGTCTATTATTTGAGCAGAAGTTTAGCAGTCTTTCACCACGTTCATTGCTTTCTCCACACCCAAACTGTCCGATTGCTCTTGGCCAGGTATCCCAGTCTTTGCCTACTTTTGCGTTTAAGTCCCCCATTACACTTAGGAGATCTTGACTTGAGATGTTTGCTATACTGCTTTTTGCAAATCTGTATAGAACTCCTCCTCAATATCTTCTTCTGATGATGTTGAAGTTGGTGAGTATAGTTGAATAATAGTCAGTGATTTAATTGATGTTTTAAATCTTTCTTTAATTATCCTAGGTGAGATAGGATTGTAAGACAGTAGAGTTTTGAGCCTTTGGTTTTAATATAAGTGCTATTCCCTCTTGGTGTTTGTTGTGCTCCCTGCCTGAAGTTAAGATTTTGTACTGTCCATGGTGAAATTCTCATTTTCAGTCCATCTGGTTTCGCAGAGTCCAATCACTTCCTATTGGCAGTTGTCTAATTCATGCGCATTTAGTAATTAATGTTAATTACTAAAATATTATGGTTACTTATTTACTCAAACCGATAAACATGACTGCAGACTGACTTTTAAATATTTTACACTGCAACCTGCCTTGACTGTTGTGCAGCAAAAAAATCGCAGGCTCACCCACGGACATATGAGCCGGATTTCTTATAAGTGGTTTGGTCCTCAGATATAGACATATGGTTGAGGAAGATTTAAAAAATATATATATATATATATATATATATATATATATATATATATATATATATTAACAAATTCAATTAAAAAGAAGTGTTTTTTTTTTTTTTTTTTTTTTTGTATTTGGAAAATATTCCAAATTATGAATGTAGTTCACACGATTAAGTATGGCATATAATTATAGTTGTAGGTGATACGCTAAAGTGTTTTCACCACGTTGTGTATATCAATACAACACACAAAATAATTGTACAGGGAAAAATCTTATCACCTTATTATGCCAGTTTCTTCAGTTTTCCTTTTAGAAGGCTTAGGACATTTGGAAGAGCAGTGCACATGCCGAATTCTACTTCTTGCCTTCCAAAACTAGAAAAGTATGCATCACACACACACACAAAGGGGAGGGGAGAGACCAGAGTCTCCCCCCTCCCCTTTGTGTGTGTGTGTGTGTTGTTGACTAGGGTTCCAATTTCGTTCAAGATAGAACCTTTAGAAGGGCTTTTCATTAGGAGGTTAGTTAACCTATCTGATACGGAGATGAAATGGTTTTTCCATCCCAGAAACTCCGGGTTTTCACTTAGCAAAACAGAAAAACTCGGCAGAAGAACGTGCACAGTTAACAAACATAATGTGCTGGCCTATTAGCCTTAGCTGCTTTGATAGTTACTCCATAACCCCAAACCCGTGTGGGCATCATTCCTTTCTTCCTCACTTAGCGTTGTCGCAGAACGATCCTGGTATCATAAATGTTTGACTATCCACAATTTGAACACAGACATGTCTCAATGTCATATCCAAAAAGTTCTGTGGTGGCTGGGACTAAGGAAACTGTCTTTTTCAGACCCCCCCCCTCTCCTTCATACAAAACAGTTGCAATTCTCTTTTTGAGTCATATATAAATGGTAAACATATAAATCTATAAATCAAAATTTATCGTATGGGAATTCTGTATTTAAATAATTTGAATTTTTCATCTACCATAAGGTTTATATTTGATGGAAGATTTAGATAGGATATGTCTTTTCTATTCCTAGTGTTATTAATAAATTTGCAAGTTAGGTAAAAAATAAATAAATCTTCTACATGATTTTTAGTTCATGCTTCCATGTAATAGATTTCTCAATTATTCGTGAATAATGAAATACCCACGTTTGCCATCAGAACACAACACCTCATGATAATGCGCTGCCAGTTCTTAAACCCCTTGAGATATGGATGGTGGATGAAGACAACCGTACTGATGCACCGGAAAGTGCAACATCACGTTCACGTCAAGCGGATTCAGAATTTAAACAGGCAGTTGTTAGAGCACTTCATTTGATAACCTAAACAGAGTTATGAGAAATCTGAATCTTACCAAAACGCAAGCTAAAATCTTGGGGATATAAAATACATTACTGGAATCCCCTCAAAAATAGCACAAAGACTGCTTCATTTCGAAAACGTTAGCAATACAGTAACGTTAACAAGAAAATGAAAACGCTGAGTTTAAAAAAAAAAAAAGTTTCTGATGAGGGAAGTTTGGCTTCTAACATACTGGAAATAAATATCTCTATAATCCCTATATTTCGCTAGCATATACAATCTATATAAAGAAATCCCTTGGTATGCCATGGGAACATAGCTTTGCTTCTAAATATGATAACCACGATGAATATAGGTAGAATATTTGTGGTGACCTTAAAGCGACAGCACTTTTAATGGAGGATTAAGATAAATTTTACGAAAATTTATGCGAGTAGGATGCAGCAATTAGGAGGTTAAAAATAGCCAATTCAAAAAAGAGTTTTCGCCAGGGATGAAAAGTTAGACAAAAAAAAAAAAAAAGAGAGACGTTCCTAAGAATTGGCAATGCAAAAATTAAAGGAAATTTTAATTGCTCACAAATTCGTAGACTTATGAAAGATAGTTCTCTAGATAACGTCAAAAACGATTCTGGTAAAGAAACACGGAAGTCTTTGTTGTTGCTGCTATTTTTAGGGCTTGCTAAACGTGATAATTACAAAAGATCTTGTAGAATATATGCTGCAAGCATACAAAGCAATGGGATGAAACATGTATAAAAAGTCAGCTTTCTGCATTCACATTTGGGTTTATTTTTTCCAACTGGAGATGCTGTGATTGATATGAAAATGAAGATTGATTTCATTAGGATTTCTTGTGCATTTTATTTGCTAGTTCTTTATCAAATAAATCACTAATGAAATGTTGAAGTATTCCCCTATAAACAAAAGACTTTCAATTAGCATAGCTATAGGCTCATAAACAATTTGAATTCCTGAAAAAAACTGTGGAAGATATAACAATTTCAAGCTCATATTTGAATTCAACACGTCGAGAGTGAAGAGAGCATACTTGCTTTCTCGCCAAGCAAAACAATTTTTTTCAGTTTGTCGCAGTGTAATTATTCCTGAAGTTTCATCCATCATGTAGTCCTTTGACTCATCGGGGAGGTCAACTCATTCATTAAGTGCATTTTTAAACTTTATTTTCTCCTATACTTCTTAGTTGTTTTGCGGGTCGAGAGAACCCGATTTTCCGGAAAGAAAATTCTCTACAACTCCATCTCCAGTTGAAAAAAGTACTTATAAATTTAGAATGCAAGTTTTTTTAATGAAATTGTTCATACACGATCAATATGATCGCAAATGGAATAAACTTCTATTGAAAGGAAGCCATTCGATCAACTGTAGTCTAGAGAAGAGCCTACGTAGTTCGATTAATAATGATGATGCCCTTCAGTTAGAAAGACCTGGGTTGAAAGCTAGATTAGGAAACGATGCACCTTTATATAAAAAAGAGCTTTTCATGTGAAGGTTCGTTAGCATATCTCATGCAGAAGTAGGAGATGGGGGGTTTTCCCTCTCTGAAACATGGGTTTATCTTTCTGCAAAACAGGCGAACCCTTACAGCGGAAACTGTAAGGGTTCGCCTGTTTTGTTTCCAAGTTAAGTTAAGTTTCCGCTGCCATTTTAAACAATCAACAGAATACTTCTAGAGAAGATATGATTTATTAGATGCAATTCCTTATTACATATAATAAAATGCAATTCTATTATTCTGTATGCAATATATTCCAGTTAATCCTTGCCTACATAAATATTTGACAATATTAATTTCCCTCTTTGCTGAAAACGAAGAATAAAAGTTTCTGAACACACAAGGAAATGTAAAGATGTTGAAACTGTCAACTCTTTCCACATGAAGGTTTATGCAATTAATGACCAGCTCTGACGTTTTGTATGCGTTATCATGCTGAATGACGAAACCTCAAAAACTGAGAAGCTTAAATTTCCTTATTCAAACATGATATGACCGAAGCGAAATAATGACAATAATTTCAAACAGTGCACGCCAACTTCAAGCAGTTGTGTTATTTGATGACTCATGCAGAAAATCGAGTTTAGTTCCTGGATTTAGAATGATGTTGAGCTTCCAAGAGAAAACAGCATAAACACGTCGATAGTGAAAATGCAGTGGAAGATTATACCTCAACCTAGTCTAGGTCAAGTAATCGACTTTTCGATCGAAATTATGAATTTGTAATGTACGTATGACTAACGAAAGCAATACTTTTATATGAATCCCACATATGAGAGATTGCAAAACTTACAGCATACTAATGCCGTGTGCATGCATATATATTTGGATAAATTCAATAGAACAAGTTGAATAAATTTACAAGTAATAAGAGAAAAATAATTCGAAAGACGAAGCTAGCATATATAAGACGGCATTCATGAGAATTTTAAGTGATCTGAGTGTTGAGTTAGAAAATAAAACAGTTAACAAATAGTAAAACCTGCAGATGAAAAAGTTCCAAGCAAAACAAAGGGAGTGAACGGATGCCATTAATAGTAGAATCATATTAAAATCGAAGATACTAGAAAGGAACTTATCATTACTAGCATTTGAGAATGTGCGAGGAGAGTTAATCTAAAGTGGTATGGTCACTTAAACAAAATGGGAGGGCAAGGTTAGCAAAACAGGGGTTTCATGCTACGATGACACGAAAAAGGCCCAGAGAAAAATCAAGTCCAGCAGGATTGATTCAATTAGGACTGCTTTAGATCAGTGATGAGCAACCCATGGTCCACATGCGGCCCTCCAACTACTAACCTGCAGCCAGCCGAAACGTTGCACTTCATTTAGCTGTAAAAATTTTAGCACAAGGCACAATGTGTTATCAATATGAAGCACGCATTAAGAGGTCACGTGAAAAAATATTTGCTCGCGACGATAGTTCCACACGTTTGTGGCATTCGCCTTTGCATTTTCAGTCGCGCACGAGCAGTCGTACTTTAACGATATATGAAAGTACCTGCATTATTTTTGAATAAACTTTTTGATACAAGTTCTTTCAAAACGTAAGTAAATTATAAATTTATAACGGTAATATAATCTTTTCTTTTAAAAAATTGCATCTTTACAATTTTTTTTTTTTTTTTTTTTTTTTGCAAACAGAACTCTGTGTTTAATCAACGAGTTCAAACTCTAGAAAAACGCAAAGTTGGGGACGAAAATTGTCAGTTTAACGCAAGATCGGCATGCGACTTTTTTACTTGCATAAGAGACAATGATGTTTGCTTGATATGTTGTGAAAAGATATCTGTTCTCAAGGAATATAACATCAAGAGGTATTATAAAACGAAACATTCTTCAAAATTTGACAGCGAATCAACTGCAAAAAAATCTTACAAACAACGGCAAAATGTATTTAGAGCTGCTAATTAACTGCAAATACTGCAGTTCACGCAAGCTACATTGCTAGTCAAATTTTAGCAAAAAGAAAGAAATCATTCTCTGATGGAGAAATAGTCAACGAATTCTTACTAGCAGTGGCAAATGTCGCTTTTCCTGATTTAAATAATAATAATAATAATAATTTCGAAAATAAGCGTATCGCGATTTACAATCGCAAGAAGGATTGACGATCTTTCGCAAAGTATTGAGAAAATTTTGCAGAGACATATTTCTAAGTTAGAATTGATTTCTTTGGCTTTGAATGAAAGTTGTTATTGATACGGTCAACTTCCTGTCTTTTTGAGAGGAACAGATTCTAGTTTTAACATCAATTTTACTTCCATTGAAAGGAACTACAACCGGAAAAGATATATACAGGGAACTATATATCTTTTTCAGAATCAATTAAATATCCCAATAGAAAAGATCGTCGGTATAACAACAGATGGAGCTCGAACCATGTCTAGTATGAATGTTAGTCTGTCGGGATTATTATCCAGAGACATAAAAAGATCAACAGGACGCGAAATAATTATTTCTCACTGCATTTTGCACCGCGAAAATTTAAGAGCAAAAGTTTTGACAATGTCCAATGTTGTTCCGCCGATCATTAAAATTGTAAATTTTATTAGAGTTAAATCGATGGTTAAATCGCGGCACAATGCTTAAGCGTGCGTACGATTTGAAGAGCGAAATTCATATTATTCTTGGAGATGAAAGATAACCCGTTTCCAGAATTTAATGAGAAGGACTGGAAGATAACCCGTTTCCAGAATTTAATGAGAAGGACTGGAAGTGGACTTTGAATTTTGCGTTGATATTACTAAACATTTGAATTTGCGTTGATGTTACTAAACATTAATGAAATGTTCGTTAAATTAAAAGCCTTTGAAAATAAACTAAAAATTTGGAATCGGCAACTGGAATCTAATAATATGGCTCATTTTCCAATTTTGAGAAAAGAAAATCCACCTGAAACGAAAACATGCAGAGGAAATACAGAGACTACAAGAAGAATTCAGTTCGCTGTTCAAAAAATTATGCGAAAATGCAACTAATTTTGATGTTTTCTCATCACCCTTTAATATAGACGTTGAAAGGGTTCCGGAAGAATTTTAATGAAAATAATTGATTTTTACTAAAAATATACTTGTGGGATAAAACTGTGGAATAATTCATTAAATCAATCTGTTCCACATATTTTTAAATACAGAGTGAAGCATATGTGAAGAAATATATTATTTCTCTCTCTCTCTCTCTCTCTCTCTCTCTTTCTGAAATTCCTGGTAAGACTCTTAGGCAGCAAGGCTAATTTCTGTACCATCATTTTATTCTAATCATCTGCTTTCTAATTTTACATATTACCATTCATCTGAACTCTCCGAAGTCAGTGCTATCTCGTGACTCCGAAGTCACGAGATAGCACTGACTTTGAAGGGCATATGTAAAATTATAGAATAAGAACATCATTGATTAAAAGCGATACCTAATATATTACTGATAACTGAATTAAGAACTCTATGTTGTTTTGAAAGTAAATTCAAATTTTCTGACGGAAATCTCTGTGCACAAACTACCCAGTTATAAAACTCAGCGACATCAATGATTGAGAGGAGGTAATTGCACACGCCCTTCGGTTTTGGAAAGCCAGAGTTCAGATCCACTTCGAAAAGGAGGTCAATTATAAAAGTGCCCCTCCCCACACACCTTTTCCGATGTTTTTCATCCATCAACACATAGAAGTATGTGTGTTAATGCTTAACACTAAGCACATTCGTTCCATTATATCTTCGATAACAAATTTAATTTTCATTGAAAACAGAACTGAAACAAATCAAATTCCTTGAACGAGTCCAAATAAAGTACTTAATGCAGCATGTTTATTTTATATCCCACGCACAACTCCTCAGATCACGTGATTATCACACGCGGTCGTCGTTTAAACCCATCTATTTGAAAACATCGGATATACTTTCTCCTTTTAGAAGTACACCAACTACTATATAATATATGTTATGCACATTCCTATAATATGATCTCCGAATACAGTTTACAGTTCCAATTTACACTCCTACTATAAGAGCATTTCCAGGTAGAGTAAACTACATTGGAATGTAGTTTACTATATCTGGAAATAGCACTCATCGGTCAAAGAAAATTTTATTTTCTTTGACCGTGACCGATGAGTTAACCGATGGTTACTTCTTTTTTCATAAGGGATCCATGAAAATTCATCGAAAGACAGTTTACCGAATGACAATTCATCGACAAAGCAAATCGTCGAATACACAATTAATCGAACAACAATTAAACGAATGGCAATTCATCGAAAAAGCAATTTATCCAATCAACAGTTCATCGCAAATGCAACTGAAGGAAAAATCAACTCACCGATAATTTTTTGATGAATTCTTTCATAATTCATCAAAAGATGAATTTTCTTGAAAACTATTGTTTCAAAGTGTTCGGTAAGAATACCTAACATTACTCAAGATGTAGACAACATATGCAGGTGCTCATCGAGACTTTATAATTATTTTGATTTTTACAACATTATTCTAAGCGTTCCTGCTATTTCGTTGTGTAGTTCGTTCTACCTATTTTTTTCACAACAACAATGATCAGATTGAAAACAAAACTGACAAATTTTAAAATAGATCTTAACTATAAAATTTCATTAATTTCATCCAGCTAGAGCGGAATTATCAAAATTTCTTTATCAAAATTTTCTAATAAAAGTGATCCTGTTGGAACTAAAACTAAATCACGCAGACTTCTTGTGCGTTTTACAAATTTCGACGTTTGCGCGTATTCCACTGAGTAATAGTTATTGCGATATAAAATATCAACATGTTGACATGAAATTAAAATGTCGACATGGCCTTTAAGCTCCGAATATAGTTGAACTGATAACTGGAATGGTTAGACAACTTTCTGTAAAAGGTTCAAAAAAATTCATCCCATAGTACGCGTCACATACTACTAATAATAATAATTATTTGACACCTCCAGAGAGAGTCCAAGGACTCATCAAGGGAGGGCATCTGCTCTACAACTCCGTCTCCACCATTCAATCCAACTGACCGCAACTACACCAACGCCATCTACCGACGACCACCACTGGTATTTCTACAGACAATCACGAACATCCATGCCCACGGCGGGATTCGCACCCGCAGCCTTTTGGCTGGAGAACGGATACGCTATCCACTCGGCCAACCAGGCCGGCATAATAATGGAACTTGCGTAGTTCAGTCGGTATAAAAGAAGCACTTTAGTTGGAAAACTTGAGTTCGAATCCCGTGCATGACACGAAGAATTTTTATCAGTCCACTTCAATTGAAGGTAAGTTATCCGGTCTCATATGGAGATGGCAGGCTTTTACTCTCGGAAAACCAGGAGTTTCATCCCACAAGCCGGTTCCCAATAACATATCTACGGACATAAAACACTTACCAGATAAATGACAAATGCAGTTATCGTATTTTCATAATGAAAGTGGCTAATACATATCGCATCCCTTTGTGCATATTTTAATTTAATTTTAACTTAAAACAGAACCAAAATATGCACAAATTCATGCATTCGTTTGCTAGCCTGGGTGGCTGTGGGTAATAAACGCACTCTTCAAATATGAGGCTGCTGGTTCGGATCCCGCTTTGGGCATTCAATGGCCGTGCTTATCTTCATGTATCTTCAATTTTTACCATAATTTTGATATTTTATCCGAACTGTAAATACACTGTATTTACAGTGTATATGTATATTTCGAAAGTTGCAGCACTCCCAACGATTTCAAGCTAAACCATTCATGGCTGGGAGCAACATAAAAAAAAAAAAAAAATACGAGTATATATATGTTGAAATTAAGTACTCAATTGGGATTCTGTGAATATGATTTTAAGTCCCACCCTCCACTTCTCAGTTCATGTGATTATCGATCATGGATGATGATACTACTAGTGATGGATGGGATATAAAATAAGCATTTAAAAAAATCATATCAACAGAAACTATATTTAACACCATATTTGAAGATGAATGAATTTGATTGATGTTTGATGATGAATGAATTTGATTGATGCATGTTTCATTTCTATTTTCAATATCAGGTACATACCAAAGGACATTAAGAATATCCTTAGTCAACCCCCTTAATGCTTAATACTAAACCTATCACTAACAAACATTCCTAACACTAAACATATTCATTCCATTACCATTTGATTATAAATTAAATATGCAATATTAAATTAAATATACCTCCTATAATATGAAAATAGAACTTAAATATACAGAAATCAAAATCATCCATTGTGTCCAAATCAAGTATTCGATACAGTATCTGCTTACATGATTTCCTTTTAAATGTTTACAATCCCACACAACAACAGCTCATATCATGTTATCATCGCACATGAATTATGATACATGCAGTCGTGAGTTAGATCCATCTATCTGAAAACATCGGAAATTCTCTTTCCTATTAGAATTATTCTAGACATTATATGACACGATGCACCTGCTATAAATGCACATCCCTATAATGTAATCTCTGAATATAGACTATAGTACTGCTGTACACATCTACTGTAATAGAATTCCTAGGTATAGCAAGCACATTCCTAATATATATGTACACTCTTACTCTTATTATAGTAAGAGTGTATATATGTACACTCTTACTATAATAGCAATCCCAGGTATAATAGGCGCATTCGTATGCCTCACTTCGAAACTTCTGAAAACAATAGAAATACTCTTTTCTATTAGCACTATACCAGATATTATAAGACATGATGCACCTCCTATAAATGCACATCCCTATAATATAATCTCTGAATATAAACTACAGTACCGCTGTACACTTCTGCTATATAATAGAATTCCTAGGTATAGCAGGCGCATTCGTAATATATGTACACTCTTACTATAATAACAATCCCAGGTATAATAGGCGCATTCGTATGCCTCACTTCGAAACTTCTGAAAACAATAGAAATACTCTTTTCTATTAGCACTATACCAGATATTATAAGACATGATGCACCTCCTATAAATGCACATCCCTATAATATAATCTCTGAATATAAACTACAGTACCGCTGTACACTTCTGCTATATAATAGAATTCCTAGGTATAGCAGGCGCATTCGTAATATATGTACACTCTTACTATAATAACAATCCCAGGTATAATAGGCGCATTCGTATGCCTCAACTCGAAACTTCTGAAAACAATAAAAGTACTCTTTTCTATTAGAACCATAACAGATATTACATGACATGATGCACCTACCTATAACATGCACATCATTATAATGTAATCTCTAAATATATAAAACTACAGTACCGCCATAAACTCCTACTACAATAGCATTCTCAGGTATAGTAGGCACATTGGTATGCCTCACCTCGAAACTTCTCCCACCTGGAAAAGATAATCTTTCTTCATTTGTGAACCGAGACAGCTCAACTCATTGACCGATGGTAAATGCTTCGATCCTTACGAGTTGATTCCAAGCAATGACAAATGCAGTCATCTTACGGGGAATAGCTGCAGCTGGCCATTTTCTTAATGAAAGTGGCTAATAGTATGAATCCCTGAATGCAAATAACCAAGTTCGAATGTGCTGCTTTTCGCCATCTCTGGCTCAAAGTTTCATTGTCCCATATAGTAACATCGATATGTTGCATTTACTGGTCTAAGAACACTGATAACTACTCAGAGCTCTTCACTTTGTCCATGAAAAAGTGGATCTCGACCATCTGCAATCCAGCTCCAAATAGTGAGATCCCTACCTGGACGTCACAATTTCAGTTTACGTCCCTATTCCAACACTACCGCTCAAACTGGATGAGAAGCTGTTTTTGCTAAAAGTAATGACCTAACACTAGTCGTACATTTACCTGCTCAAATTCATGATAACCCACTTCACTCCGTAAATACACTGAATGTTATGACCAGTTCTCCTCCCAGATACATCGTAGAGATCATCTCTGCTCTCAGCAACTAGGATCACAACCTTGTATAAGTCTCAACTCTCACAGAAAATCCCTCTTCCAACAATTTTCGACTTGGCATCCTCTGGCGCTATACAAAGGAGTCAATTGGGATGATCTCCAGAATTTCTACTCCTCTCAGTGTGAGTATTGCTTCCACTCATCTACCCTAACACTTGCTAACGAGTCACAGAAATTATTCTCTCTGGCATGAAGGCATTCAACTCATAATACTTCGCTATACAATCCATAATTCGCTTTCCAAGCCCTGATTCAACAGAAAGTATATCAAAGTAGTCGAAGAAGGAAAAAATTCAGCTTACTGCATGTAGCTGACATCAAGAACTCCAGCTGCATAATTTGCCTATACCAAAGCATGCAACGTATGGAATTTAGTCATCAGCAGATCTAAATCCAATTTCATAAAGGCCTACAGCAGAGAATGTGCATTGTGACGAAATGGAAGCCCTGACTTCTGGTTCTGATCTCATATCCATCCTATTCCAAAAAATAAAAAAATAAAAAAATATATATATATATCGTCAAACTACAAATCAATTATCATCACCTCTGTCCTGTCGAGAATACTAGAGAAAGTCATCAAAAGCCAGCCAACGTCTAAGCTACTTAGAGGATCACAATTAATCAGCAACCACCAGTACGGATTTGCCATTCAAGATCCACAGCTGACCTCATAGCTTATATCGTTCACCACTGGACACGTGCCATGAAAAGGTTCGGAGAAACGTGAGATGTCGCCCTTCAGATTTCCAAAGTTATCAACCGTGTAGCACCGAGGCTTGCTAAACAAATTGCCATTCTTTGGTCTACCCAACAACCTCTATAATTGTTGAGAGTTTATTTTTCACTTGGTTAGACTATAATAAGTTTAGTTTAATCCTTTATCCAAGTGTGAGCAAACCAAGTTTTTGCCTGAAAGTATCTTCAGGACTGGGTAAGGTAGTACAACACCGGGAAACTCGTTGCAAAGGTGGAGAAAGCTCTCATCACTCCAAGTGAAAAATAAACTCTCAACATCTTTCTCTGAATCCGGAGTAATTTAATAATAAGGTTGTACACCCTATAGGTTGGGATGACTTCTCATTGCTTCTGCCTTGGTGTCTCCACTACTGGGCCTGGCTCTCACTGACGAGACCTCAATAAAGGCGGAAATCGGTATGGGTAGTGGCCCTTGCCTTAATGCATAGCATTACACATATCCGCAAGGAGATATGCTTTGCATTATGGGAGATACTGAGATAGGAGTGATGAGATCTTTCTCCACCTTTGCAACGAGTTGCCCGGTGTTGTACTACCTTACCCCAGTCCTGAAGATACTTTCAGGCAAACTTGGTTTGCTCACACTTGGATAAAGGATTAAACTAAACTTATTATAACCTCTATAATTGGTTTGTTGGCTTCAACTCCGGCTGTTCACTTCGAGACCTGGTTGATGGCTTCCTCTCATCGCAGCGTCACCACCGATGCTGGAGTGCCTCAGGGTCCTGTTCTATCACCAATTTTCACTTCATCCTGTGCATAAATGAATTACTCACAATCACTACTAATGCTATTCACAACTTTGCAGACGAGAGTACTCGCCACTCATCCTACTCATTTGACAAACCATGCTTGCTCTGACATCCCAGACTACAAGATCACCCAAAACCTGTGCTTTAAACATTAATTTTCGCATTATTCTTCAATGCGCCGAGGACAATATTGTCATGTTAAATGTCACCAAAACACAGTCATGCCTTTTCCCCCTTGCAAAAGGGATCTCAGTTCACCTACCCATATCCTCAGTAATACACAAATTACCAAACACGATCAGATCTCACCGCTTGGACTAACATCCACTTCCATGTTTTCGGGAATAAACACATCGCATCAAACAGCGTTCTTTTTCTTTCGAGATGCTAATTTATGCCCAACCAACTCTAAACTACATACAAGTTCCAAACCTGGACGCTGTCCAGAGAAGAGCAAGTAGGCTCATTGATGATCCCTTTCTGTAGATTCACTTTAGCCTCTGTCAAGATGAAGTTTTCAACGCTATTCAGATACTTTTATGATCACTGCTCCACTGAACTGGCAACCATCATGACCATACTTTCTGTTGCACCTGTTAATACAAAAGTAGCAGTTGAGTAGCATCCCTTTGCTGTACAACTGCGAACATACTAGGCATGCTTCTATACTTCCTCTTTTATTTCGTCATCTGTTCGGTATCCTAAACAACTACAACCTGCATCTCTTAAAAAAAAAAGTAATAAAGTTCTCATCTGCACCCCACACATGACAATGATCTACTTATAGGTCTCTCAACCACTCTTCTACAATGTGATCAAAATACAGAAGAAAAAAAAAACTGTAGCGATACGACTCTACTTATATATAATATTATGCGATGGTTAAGATATGTAATGCTACTGTAGTTGTAAGTGTATGAATAAAATGCGTTTAATTTTTGATGATCACAAAAAGATGAAAATTCGGATTCGAATTAATCCGAATTTGTAAAAGATTTAAGAATGCATTGAAATTCTTTATATTGAAAACATTAAAAGATATGGAAAATCCATTGATATGTACGTAGTTACTAATTTTTCCGTACAGTAGTTATTCCTCAAATTTTCAACCACACGATGTTTCTCAATTATACGTTATTATTTCCAATCACTGAGAAACTGTATGAGAGATCCATCACTGCAAACGTGGCTACTCCCGTCCATCTGTGCTCTACACTACATAGGACAGAGTGTAGGATCTGGTGAGATACCCCCCCGATCGGAACACTTTCAGGACCTTGAGAAAGCACAAATCAGGGCTGGCAGTACATACAAGGGAAACAAAACAATCATGAATCAACTGAAATGAAGCATCCTCTACAGTGTAACAAAAAACAAAGGATGATTTTACATGAATTTAGCCTTTCTTAATCCAGTCAGCAACCAGCGTAATAGTCAATGCACGCTTTCCATTGTTTAAACCAGTAATGAGCAATCCACGTGATAACTTTCCATTGCTGGCTACCCATTTCAAGTATATACCGTAATAAGTTTATTTGGTAGTACTAATCTGTGTGAACAACTCTTTTCGAAAATAAAAATAGTAAAAAAGGATCGTCGAAATCGCCTTCATGACGATCGACTTAAAAAAATTGTATTCGAGTCACAATTTTAAACATACCTCTCAATGTTGTTGATGAGAAACAGAGCCAAATATCTCATTAATTTAATTTCAGCAGATATTTAATCTCTTTTGATTAAACAAATTATGTACGTATAGCTGTGTATATATTGAAAGTATTAGTAATAAATAAATCAAATTAAAAAAACGTTCCATTGTAAATTTATGTCGAAAATAACAAATTTCACCACGTAATTTTTTTTTATTAATATATTAGAGTATTTAATATTGTGTTCGTTGCGGCCCGCATGGAATATTAGGTTTTCAATTGTGTCCCGCTGAAGAACAAAGGTTGCTCGTCACTGCTTTAGATCGATAGGTAAGAGTTGATCAAACCCGAGACTGCTGCAAATTGTAGAACAATTCCAATTTGGAAGGAATTTGTTGATATGAAACTGGTAATGGAATATTAGCTACCTGGAATATCATTCACTAGAATACCAGAAAAGTGTGATAATATCCTGCCAAAAGTTATGACATAAGCAGATATACAAAAAATGCCTTTATTGACAGAAATTAATAACGTGTCATCTTTTAGCAATAATAACTGCAGCAATGTCGTGGAAAACTTATGTGACTTCCACCGACGAAAGGTTATGTAGTAGGATGAGCGAAGGATTTTTTTCTTTCTTTTTTTTAAACTAATTTATATATTTTTGTATTTTTATATTTACTTTAACCTGGTCAGAAAACCTTGCTCTGAGGACCAAACATGGAACTTTTTCAAACTACTTCAGACCTCCAATAAGCTGGGAAGTGGTCTCACACCGGGCGATGAAATTCATCTACCACTTTCTATTAAATTACAATTAATGGTGTTGTGCTCCACTCCTTTAAAATATAAGTTCTACTAATGAAGACGGCTGCGCCCTAATTTTGCATTCTAGTCACAAATCTTCTATCATGCTCAAGTTGGAGCATCGCGCTAGCGACAGCAATATTTCGATGTCACTCTTCACAGTACATATTGATGATTATTGCTTTGTAACATTTATGTTGATAGGAGTCACGATGTAGGACACACAAAACTGTCCAGAGCACATCGATATTGGATTCGTAATGATTCCGTGTATTACGACCTATGAAATAATCCTTACTGTTATTACTACTACGCTGCGGGAGAAACTTCTTAGTGATACTGAAAGCAAATAGAGGCATTTCACAGATCCTTTCAACATAGCTGGTTTCATGAACTGAACTATGTCATGAAACCCAGTGACACTGAAGTATTCAAACGCGCATATACGAGCGTTAGCAGATAGGAAAAAAAAATAGTATTTCTAATAATTACTTATTAAAATAACTAATGCAACTCAACTGATCATGGATGTAGTCAACTAAATATCACTTATACTGCATGTCTATCCTCCCTGTTGAAAGCATTTTCCATACCTAAATCTCTTGAGCAGACTGAAAGAGCGTGCAGCCTAACTTCGTTGCACATGACCAATTTCCATTTCTCCATAATCCTGGTTCTTCATTCATTGTTGAAGACTTTCTACTAATTTCTAGATAGTAAAACGTTTGTGGTGCCGTGCAATATTTTTGCAATATTTCCTATAAAGCATTACTTAAAGTTCCATTAATTAAATTTACTAAAAGCGTCGTGCACTAATTCTACGTTTCAGTTCATTCCAGATGTTCTATTCAGTGTTACGGCACTATGCCGATATTTTTCACATGTTTATACCCGCTAACGTTAGAGATTTATCGTGGTCGAATGTATAAAGGCTAGTACTGCAGATCTACCACAATGCCAATTGAATACGTGCATTCGTTAATAAATAAAGTTAATAAATTTAATAAATAAAAACATGTCAGCCGAAGCTCTTCTTGTGGAAATCCGTGGCATTAAACAAAGTATATATCGTGGAAAAATCTATGGGATTGAATATTGCTGCTTTCGATCTAAACGCAAATTTTCAAGCGAGATGAACTAGCCTTTCAACGAGAGAGTAGCCTACTGTCAAACAGTTTTTAAGCAGGGCAATTTGATTCTATCTTGAGGTCAGTATCACCTATGAACTTTCAATCCATTAGCATGCTGCCAAATATGGACTTTGGTATAATTAATTGCTACGTAGGAGCACGTACAGACAGTTTAGCCAAAAACAACATCCGACTAACACTAACGTTCTTTAAAATAGTATTAACTCTTTCTGAGTACTTCTCACTCGGCATATCAAATCAAAATAACTTTTGAATGAACTGTTTTTCTTCATATAAACATAATAATGTAATGCGCAAATAATAATAATGCGACCAAAAAGATGAAACTGTAGAACATCTGATCAGTGCCGGCATCAAGATAGCCCAAACTGTTTATAAATAATACCGCCACAATCAAGTTGCCAAAATAATTCATTGATATGTATGTATGTATGCAGAAAAAAAAAAATAATAATAATAAAAAAAAAATATATATATATATATATGTTTTTCCTACTTCTGATAACTGATGACACCATAAAATCCTGACAGTACTGGAAAACAAAACAGCAAAAATTCTCTGGGACATTAGGATACAAAGTGATTTGCTTTTGGAACACAACAGACCTGACACCGCAATTATTGAACACTGAGAAGTTTGGATTATTGGTCACGCAGTACCTAGTGATGACAACATCAACAACAAAGAACTGGAACATTTTATTAAATATCGAGATCTGGCAATGGAAGTTGGCCGGCTGTATCTTAAACAGACCAGAGCCATCCCAAATGTTATGGATGCACTTGGTGCAATTTTAAAAAAGTTATCCAGCTATTTACAAGAATTAAACATCAGCCAATTAATCATATATAGTCTACAAAAAAAAAAAACTGCATTACTTGGAACTGCATATTTTACGACGTTACCTGACAGATTATTCTTAAACCTGGGTAGAACTTGAACTGCGCTATATCAGTCAATTTGTTGTTTGAATGATATCTTGATTTAGCTGTGTGAATAGTCATGACAACAACGACGATGACGACGACAAAAAGCAACAATTTTATAATAATAATAATAATTATTATTATTATTATTAATCCACAAGAGACAATCTCATAAAAGCGAGCAGACAGAAAAACCAGTTGTTAAGGACATGAATGCATTGCAAGACAATACACCAATCTTCCTATCCGAATATTTTACATCATTCAACCAGAATCTGTTGTACCAAGCAATAAAAGCAAAAACAGAAAAAAATTACCAATTTTTGTGGATCAGAGATGCCAAGATACTCTTAAGGAAGTCATAAACTTCAAAGCCGATACAAATCAAAAGCTCAGAAGACATAGAAAGGCTGCCACAGTAGAAAAAAAAAACCTCCTAATTAGTTAAAAAAAAAGAGACCACGACAAAAATGAATGCGAATCATCAGGCAGATGTAATAACACCAGAATATATCGGCAATTTCATTTTGATGAGACCTTTCGGATCATTCATGTGACCTCTCAAACATCAGCCTACTTCCAACACAGCAATCAAATCAATAAAAAAATAACTAACCGGTGTCATCCTCAGATAAGCTTATTAAAAAGCTTCGAGGATGCAAGCTGAGACATTACATCTCAATCGAGATCAACAGAAAGATAAAAAAAATCCCACTTATTACATTGAAGTGCTGTAGTTACAGCGCTTAAATACATTAAAATCAAAAATTGTACAATATATATAACTTATTGCTATACTATAAATACTGTTAAAATTGTAATATTATTCAACTGCAACTATAAATTACCATCTACAGTAACTATTATTAATACATTATACAAAAGAAAAGGAAAATTTGTATGAAATTCATTGTTAAAAAAAAAACAGAATAACACGTTTCGGAAATGCATACTATATAATCATAATTCTAATAATAAAAAAAATCATTGAATTGAAAAAAATCCACTATTATTATTATTATTATTATTATATGTATGTAATTCTTATAGTTTTTCAATTTTATAATTTCCGTAATTTTATAATGTAATTATTATAAAATTTATGTATGCAAGATGTATATTATGTATTTAATAATAAAGTATTAAAATTGTATGTATGTATGTATATATGTAATTTATCTGAGAAATAATCAAATGTTAAAAATTATATGTATATGTAATGCATATGTTATGTAAATGTATACGGATATATACAGAATGTACTTGTACACAAAATAATATTATATAAAAAAAAAATGTTAGCAGTACGTGTAAATACCTGTATGCAGATTAGTGTGCAAGTACGTATTGTAAATATTATATGCGAATAATATTAAAATGTTAAAAAATATATAAAAAATTATGATTATTATTATATTAAAAATGAAAGAAAAATATTTGCATGAATTGGCAACTTTTTCCCGCTCTTTACTAATTTTAAAGAAAAAAAATCTACTTAGAAAGTAAAAAAATTAAAACACATTTCTAAGTTAATAACAAAAATTGTTTCGGTAATAATTCCATATCTGGGTATTTTAAAAACGTTGGACCTAAACACACTCCACTGCTTTCCATAGCAAAATAGTAAAACATGCAAAAATGCAGTGGTCAGGAATCACAGTTCTCATGATTTAAGCCGAAAACTATATAAAATGGAAGGCAAGTACTCCAGAAAGGTTAAAAACCGACAACTGCAATAAGCAAGGGGGAAGTATAAATTATAAAATAAGAGAAAAGTTTAAGTCAAAGAATGTCTAATATGGCATCCCAATAGTGAAATGGATGTCGTGGTAAAAATGTTAAGCAACTGGTGGTAGTAGGTCAGAGTTCAGGATATACGCAAAAACCCATATAACATAGGGGTAGCTACCAAAGACTTCTTTAGTTAAATTTGGTAATAGTAGTAAATTCAATGACACAATCTAAATAAACATTCCCTTTACATATAAAGTAATTTTATAACTGGGCTGTAGGTTCAAATTCTGAAACGTAGTTATGCATGTCTTTAGCCTTTAGATGTGAGATGAATCTCGTCCATGAGATTTAAACTACTTCGGAAGCCCGAAGTACTTTAAATTTCTACATAATTATACTACTACTACTACTAGCAGCAGCAGTAAAGATGTTCTATTTACTCAAGCGTGAATGACACCCGCAGGTTCGTTCCTGCTCCGTACACGAAGCAGTTTCACACAGGCATTCATTGTTTCAATGACAATCACTCAGACGAAAGAGATGAAAGCTTTTACTAAGATCAATAAATAAATATAATCGAAAAAATAAGGTGAAGAATAGCATGCATTTTCCACAGCATTATTCCGTCATTGATCGTTTCCCGTTTAATAACTCGTGAAGTGCCGAGAGGAAAATTCGTAAGTGCTCCTATTTAAAATCAGCACATTATGCACCTGTATACAACGAGAGAAAGGGGGGAAGGGGGGGGAATCTATGGAGACATCAGTGGAAATAATGTACTGAAGTAATTACAGAATATTGACTAACTTGGTAACATTTCCGATATCTTCTCATATGAATTAAAATGCATTGGGAATCTTTACAGAGATTTAATTATAAATGCCCACTCTCAGAAATAACTTAGACAAGTATTTAACTTAGATATCTGCATTCTATTCGTTGTAGTGGTTTTAATAGATCTGCAAGATCAGCACTCCAACTTCATTAAAATGAGAGAGAGAGAGAGAGAGAGAGAGAGAGAGAGAAAGAAGTTCTTGGGGAAAGGCTAAAAAGAGGAATACCAGTATTGCTCTTTAAAATTAAAAAATGCGTATATTTTAGAATCAGATATGATTTCCACATGTTAGAGATGTTTTTATTTTTTTTTTTTTAGTTAGTGAATTTAGATTGTGTACCAAAATGTTTCATTTTCGTGCATGAATTTCCGGCTGTTCCCAAGTGTATTTCGAATAAAAGCTTATAAGAACGACTATAAGCACGTGCGACAATGGTAGATTAGTAGGCGCATGGACATTCGCGTGAATATTTTTCGGTAATTTGCAAAATGAATAAAAAAGAAAGTGCATTTATCTATTTTATTTAGCGTAATACATATAAAAGTGAAACAGATAAAAAATTTGCAAAGATTATTTTTTATCCAACTATATTGTTTTGTAATACAATGTTCGCAGTATATATAAAATATAAAATCAAGGATTAGGCGGTTACTTCTTTCGAGGGTGTTACGTCATTCAAAATCTATTTTGAAGCCTTACCTTATAGAGAGAGTGCGTCCTTTCTATACTAGGGTAATCTTGCTAATAGTAAAATCCACTATACATTGATTGTTGGATGCTAACTGACATATGCTACAAATACTGTCTTCCATTACATTATGTTCACCATCTGAGACAAAGAAAACCAAACAACTTGAAAGCATATAAAATAAACTAGCAAAAGTAACATACCTAGATATAAAATATGTAAATTAGTACATAAATATCGTCAAAAGCTGAAGGTTTCCTAGGAAGGAGAATTGAAGAAAAAAAAAAAAGAAAGAAAGAAATGACACAGAGATAAGATGATGTAAATCGAACAAGCTGATAACGGAAAGAAATTGGTAGATTATCGCAAGTTCAGCGATATATTACCGAATGCAGCGTTAATAATATACGTAGTTACAACTCTTACAATTTAGTTATCAGGAAACTAATCCATATGTCGTACGTAATCTCATTCCATTCTGTCCGCCATTTTAGTATTACGCAAGGTGGCTTGTTACGGGCCAAGTAACTCGATTCTTATTGTTTCTAAAAACTTGTACGCAAATTCTAACACAACTTGAAAGGTGGAGAAACCAGAGGAATTTCGGTGGGAGTAATGGAATGACTAACGTACTTAGCTTAAACCATCCTTATACATATTTTTTTTGAGCATTTTAAAAAAGGATTCGACCAAAAGCCGTCATTCCCACCAACTGCACTATGGAGAGGATAATCGTACGTTATTACCGTTCGATACTGTACATGTTCAATAGAAAAAAAGGAAATCAGAGTCATACATTTGTATGAGTTCCCATGTTTCTTATTATTTTTTTTTTCCGGAGAATTTAAACAAGAGATGGATTTCTTACAATTTCTCAACGAATGAATTACGGAAACCAGGTTTTAGTACAGGCGGTACGAGTAATACTCCTCATCAAGAAAAAAAAAAAAAAAAAATTGAAACTTTCCATCAAAATGTTCATGTGA
Organism: Typopeltis vanoorti; assembly: GCF_054136105.1. Classification (NCBI taxonomy): domain Eukaryota; kingdom Metazoa; phylum Arthropoda; class Arachnida; order Uropygi; family Thelyphonidae; genus Typopeltis; species Typopeltis vanoorti. The sequence continues at coordinate 100,566,073 of NC_143549.1, read as the reverse complement.
TTGTCAATTAGTGTGCGAGGAAGAAAACTAGTCGTACGCATCTCTCAGATGGTGACCAGTCAACATGCTCATCAGTGCCTGCCTTGCGAGGTAATCGTCAACATGGAACATTTTCCACAAATTAATTCCCAAAAAATGCTTAGTTCTCGGTATCTCCAAAGCTGTCAAAAAGAAAGACATATTATGTTCGTATTGCTTTTTTTTCTTTGCTTATCATTGGTATCTTATTCATGATAATACTGCACTGTGTAATTAATTATAAACATTAAAACCATGACATAATTTTGCGTGCAGTAATCATCAAAGCGTAACGGGTTTTTTTTTCCTTCTTGTACAGCAATGGCTACAGACCAACATTATTTTTTCCTGCTTCTGTCACCAAGTCTGCCGTACAGTAAAGGAGAGACAGAGAAGATGGATTATGCTGTTAGTTGATAATTTCTCCTGAATGTCCACTCAACGTTGTACTTACCATGGTCTGCGGCCAATGCCATCACTTCCTGGATATGAAAAGATCGTGACATTACTGAATCATAGCTATTATAACACACACAGAAAGAGATATTTTTATTTCAGATATCTCCTCTTTCTTTATCCTAAGAGAAGGTGTATCCATTATCGATAAATAATAACATTAAAAGCATGAAATGTATCTTCGTTAATAATCTACAGTAATACAGAAAAGAGAAAGGGAAAAAAAAGATACGGAAATGATCATTCTTTCTCGACCGAGATTAAGGCAATATAGCTAAACAAGTTGGTCTCACTGTAACACTTTTTTTGAAACAGCACTACTCCTTTAGTTCGTGGAACTCCCTTGGAGTGAGAAAGTCGTGATAATAGCTGTAAGTGGAACAAGCAAAGTTTTATTGCACTAATTTACAATAATGCTGGACAGAATAAGAAAGTGAAACCTGACCTGGAAATGACCTAAATTTATCGAAAAGAGTCCAAGACGGTTTTTCAAGGTATGAGCTGGAGCCTAACAGGCATATAAAAATTAGAACAACAAACAACAAAGTAAGTCATGAAGCTTATACCAAATATTGTGATGCAAGAGAAATTATCGGACTCTGAGAGATAAAATCCCTTAATCTAAAAATCTTTTCTTTAAAAATAAAATCTTTATGAAATGTTAAAGAATAGAAAACACAAAGAAAACAAATAAAATAAGGGAGAGGATAACAGAATAAGCACTACTAGTGGGGGGGGGAGGGGGCTAGTTGGAAAAATTTTAAATGGAATAAGAAAATAGCCAAAACACAACTAGCAATACAAATAACAATATTCTCGCTGCTCCAGATACATTCTGAGATTATTCTGAGGGGAAATGCGTCATAAATGCAGATCTCTCTGTCTTTGGCGTGCGTGCGTGAGAAGTTGAAGTTCTCACGCACGTGAGAACTTCAACTTCTCACGTTGAAGTTCTTCAACTTCTCAAGTTGAAGAACTTCTCACGTGTGCGTGAGAAGTTGAAGTCATGTGGCTAAAATGGCTAAAACAAAACTTATTGATGTTTCTTGAACGTCTGGCAATTGTAGTTATTGAGGAAGGCCATTTGAGAAAAAAAATGTTTTAGAGATATTTTTGGGGCACTTTCCCCAACTTTAGAACACTATTCTAAAGTTGGAAGAATTTTGGAATTTATAAAAATTAGCTGGATAGGTGAGAAAAGGTGTCTTCCAACTACAGGACACATGCTAGTCTTTCCACTGCTCTATGAATATTCTCAGTTGGTCTCTCTGAAGAAGTACTAATTATCAGTACGAAATGTATGTGGATTTCTTTCGTTGCTTAATAAAGAATTTGTTTCTGTGAGTTTTTTTTTAATGTGATTCTCACCCACGAAAAGTTTAGTAAACATAGAGTACATACTGTGGGTGAGCTAAGAATCACATATGTGATCCTTAGCTCACCCACATATTTTCTTTGAAAAATGGACTCCAAAATATTACAACGATATAAAATCTTGAGCACAGATAATCTGATATAAAGACTTGGATAACAGCAGAGAATATCATATACCTTCTTCATTAGTAGTTTAACTAGAATTTATACCATTCAAGGTCTAATGCGGGGGTGAGAGGGTTTTTCATCCGGAAAAATAGGCATATGGCCAGAAGAGCACACGCAATTTACAGACATAATACAGTGCTCTCATAGCCTTAATTGCTTCGAAAGTAATCCCAGGTAATAATAACATTCCTTTCAACAAAGTTTTGAAGGCTTGAAAATTTTCAGGATTTTGTACTACAGTAGAAATATGGCATACCTAGACATATCTAGGACTTCAGTTAATTACAACTGAAAGCCTTTCTATGGTTGCTTCACTGTAGTGACTTGTGACAATTGCTTTTTGTGATCTGAATATTCTGATTTTCCTCAACAGAAAAATTAACTTCTCAATAAATATGCATAGCTTATTTTGTTCTCGTATGTGATGAGTTAATATTGTAAAAGCTAACCCTTGCTACATGGTAGCAATATTTATTATGAAACAATAATAGCTCGCATAAGATTTTCTATTCTTGTATCCCTTAAAAATAAGTAAAAAAAAAAAACAAAAGAGAGAGAGAGAGAATGCACAAATGGGAAAAAAAGTAGGATGCAATCAAAATTCTTGTTAGGAGTGGTGCGCTGCAGTTATCATTAAGGCCAACGGACTTGATTGTTTCATTTCAGGTGGTAATATTTACAAAATACTGTACTTAATGGAAAAAATATCTTTCTGCTTCGATGAATGTGTTTTTTATATAACTGGAAAAAACAGTCATAATATCCTGAAAAATTATGCTGTTGAAAAAAAAAACGACGGAAATCATAAAGTTGAAAGAAATTTATGATAAAAATAGAAAAGGATATATTAAAACCACAGCCGAGAAACCTAAAAAGTAATAAAATAGACGAAAATAAATTAAAGCTATAAACAATAATATTCCAGAATCCAGAATCACTGATTTGATGATAATAATAAAAAAAATTAAAATATATAAAACACAGAATTACCTTGCATAAAATATTGCAATGAAGTAAAATAAAATAAACAGGAAAATAAAATAAAAATAATAGCCAAACACCGGCGATGACAATATAAACATGAGAAGTACACAAAAAGACAGGCAAAAACGTAAAGAAAAGCTTCTGAAATTCTTGAAATAACATTCGGAATATTGGGGAAAAAAAACTTCTGGTTCATGGGGTGATAAAGTTCTACTAATTGCTAAATAAAATAAAATAAAATAAAATAAATAGGACTGTAAAAACCAGAAGGAAAATAGCCAGTAATAAATACAGGTTACAAAATAAAAATATATGCTGAGATAACAGAGAGTCAAAATCTAAAAAAAAAAATTTTTTTTTTAAATATATATATATATATTCAAAATTTTTCCAGAATATAACAATAGTAAAATACAAACTCTGCATATACTGTATACATATGTTTTTGTGTGTGTGTGTGTGTGTGTGTGTGTGTAGATAGATAGATAATATTTAAAAAAAAGCAACATCAGAACCCATATATAATACAAATAAACTCAAAATATCAGATATATTATTACTTGCAGTGTCTAAATTATAAAATTTAGTCACTGCAGAAAAGTAGAAAAAAGAAGTCATGCAATTGCCAATTTCTCACCAAATTCATTTACTATCTATCTCGAAGAAATATGCAAAACCATAGCCGAAGAACCAGGTCTACAAATAAACGTCATTAAATATGCAGATGATATTAGAATTCTTGGAGAATTTAGGGCACAACTGGAAAAGACAATAAAAATTTTAAAAGTAGAGTGCAAAACTTTTAGAATTAAAATCAATCTGAGCAAAACAATAACAATAGGAAGAGATGAGGAGAGCTATACAATATAATTTTCAATAAACTTTAGAAAATTATATACTTGGAGAGGTGAAGCAATTTACATATCTTGACAGTCTCATTACTCACAAACTCGACAACAGAGAAATGATAAAATACAAACTGAACATGGGATGGTCTAATATAAATATCGTAAACAAAATGTGGAAAAATAACAGCATTTCAAGAAGCCTCAAATCAAAATTCTATAAAACTATTATTATACCTACGGCAAATATGAAGCCAAGACATGGAGACAATCAGAAAATACTAGAATGAAATGCTTAAAAAAAATAAATAAGACTGACTGGTCAGAACACAAAACAAACAAGAAAGTTCAAACAAGAATTAAACCATAGAGAAGATATCATAGATATAGTTCTGAAACAACAATGAAGACGGTTTGGATGCCTCCAAAGAATGATAGTTTCTCAGAGATTACCAAATATAGCATTGAACGGGATCATTGAAGGAATAATAAGAACAATACTTGGTTATTACAGACTTTGGAGGAAAGGTTACGATTATCGAGCTTCAGAGAGAGAGAGAGAGAGAGATATGACAAAAATGGCCAGAGACAGAGTCAGACGGCAAAGATTTCTTCATAGGGAGACTCAATCAGTAATATCACGGATGAGAAAGAAGAAGAAAACGAAAAATATAAAAATAACCAAATAATAGAGAAAAATAATTGCGTTCAAAGGGGAAAACAAAGTAGAACTATGTTAGCTAAATAAAATATCAAAACAAGTAAATACTTTCAGAAGAGCCTTCGTAGGTCAGTCGGTTTGGAGAAAGCCCTTTGATTGGAAAGAGTGCTCGACTCCTTGTAGGGGAATGAAAAACTTTATCATGGATTTACAGTTGAAGGCAAGTTAGCAGTCTTATACGGAGATGGACTAATTCTGCTTCCGAACACTACGATTTATCGTCCCACAAGAGAGCAAACGCAATATACACAGAAGAATATATAGTTAGGCATAAGGCTAACCCATCCTAAAATCATGCTTACCAAAATCTAGGATACTTGGTAGGTCGTGGGCGTGTAAGGACTTCGAATTATTATATTACTATTAAATATTTACAGAATCGAATACATAATATATATTATCTGCATAATATAAATAATACATTGAAGCCATATCTAATACAAAAATATACTAGAATTAAATTATAAAGTGTCCTGCATAAACTAATTTTAATTTATTTATTCGTGTGGGGGTTTCCCCCGAGACTGGTTGAGCCCTCCTAATGAGGGATTAAGTATATATTTTTGAAATACGTGAATATTTTGATTCACGGGGCCAGTTTGCCTGTTCTGAGGGACGAAAAACCTAAGTTTTGGGGTGAAAAAAACTCCTCTACCTCCGTAGGACACTGGCTAACTCACCTTTAATCGAAAGAACCAGATAAAGGTTCCTCATCATGGACGGGGATCGAACCCAGGTCTTTCCGATCAAAGTGCTTCGTCTATACCGACTAAGCTACGGAGGCTCTGGCTCTACTAATTTTAATATATGAAAACGAAAACGTGGATAATAGAAAACAAAGATGAAAAAGATGAATTCAAAGCGCAGAAATGAAATTCCTCAAAAAGCAGCTGGACAAACCATGTGAGACAGCAAAACAAACGAAAAAGAAATTACAATAGCTGAATATAAAACCAATAAATTACTATATAAGTAAATATGTCGGACCTGGTTGGTCGAGTGGCTTAGCGTATTCTCTCTCCAATCAATAAGCATTCTACCTTAGGCGAATTCAGAAGACAAATTTCATTGTCCAATAAAAACAAAACAAGCTTTTGAATTCCAATAAGTAATTAAGTACGTACACTTAATAGCCAGGTAGGAATAAAGAATATCGCCTTTAATAATGTCTGCGACTACTTTTAATAATAAATGCTATAAATTTGCCAGCCGGATGTGACAAAAAAAAAAAAATAGAAAATGAAATTAATATTAAAATTATAAATTAAAAATAAACAGCCACACGTTTTCAAGCTCTTCTATCTTAAAAAAATGTATACAACAACTGAATTAAACAGGTAGAACTCCAGTATGTTGTTGGTAGGTTAGGGCTGAATACCTTAAGAGAAACGAATATGCAAACTGTAGTATAACACGGAATTTTATTTAAAAAGTTCCTCCTATAAAATATATTCATCAAATTACAATTTTCAATACAAATCAGTAGAGGCTATTGAACAGCATATTTTAACGAAGGGGAACTGCAAGATGACATTTTTATAGTACCGCAGACCGGTAGTTAAACTATGATATCCCCAGTGTGCAATTGAAAGGATAACGCAGCATGTAACCTTTTGGATGGAAAAGACTGGGTTCGATTCTCGTAGCTGACGTGACCAGCATTTCTCTGAAATGCAAGTTGGGTTAGCCAATATCATATGGAGATTGCGTAGTGTTTTTCTTGCCAAATAACTTGGGTGTTTTATCGCACAAAATAAACTGGCCTGAGAATATATGGCGAAACTGGCACTGAAAAGTGGCATGCACAAGTTCTATAAGAAGCTCGTACAGGTTTAAGGGGTATATCCAACCTCCCCCGCAAACAAACTTTCAGTAAGCCCTAGAGCGTTTATAACTACTCAGTGCTTTCACTTGGTCCAATACTGTCGAGCCCGCCTTCTTATGACGGGATTTTCGCGGAAGGAATAATTACACCACTGTTACAACACATACACGCACATGCCCACAGAGATCATTTAAAGCGAGAAAAATTAGGCACGAAATGAAAACATGCTTGTTAGGAAAACGGAAATGCATATCAGAAGAATGCTACAAGAATAAATAATCAGTTTCTAGGAAAAATTTGTGGGGTAGGAGTTAAAGGAAATTGAGGAAATATATTCAAAATTATACTGAGCCCAAATAAGATATATGAGCGTTATTTTATCATCTTCAAAAATGTGACAGATAAAACTTCGTAAACATAAATGTTTTCAAACTTTTATCCAGTCAAGTGATACGCAAAAGTTATTCACATTTTAAAACCGGTATTATTATAAACTCAATTTTAAAAAATCAAGGCATTTACAGAAATATACCTTTTTTGAATAATTCTTTAGATGTCAGTATAAAATGCAGCAAGAGCGACATATTTTGCGAGAAATGTGAGCAATTCATAAAAACTGGTATCAGAATTCCTCATTAAGTAGATATTTTGTACTTAATGAGGAATATAACGTCCATAATGTATTGATTACTGATTTAATCACGATTCTTCAAACTGTGATCCAAGAAATTAAAGGCTCCTTGGAGTTATTTCGGTAGTCATTAATTTTTTTTTTTTAATAAAAGATACGTGCAGAAGACAGCTTTACTGCTTGCTTTTAATTATTATATTTTCTTTATTATACATCCTTTCTCTTATGACTTTTAGAGGTTATAATAATTGTTATAATGCATAACCAAAGTATAAGAAGTTTTCACAAAAATACTTTCAGATCAAGTATCCCCCCCCCCTCCCACACACACACACACACACATTTTCTGTCTTTGGTACTATTGCTGCATGATATAATTTGGTACTATAATTGCTGCATGAATGCAAAAAAAAAAAAAAAAAAAGTGTCAGTATTTATTACTAAAGTTACTAATACAGAAAAGAAAAGCGCGGAAAAAATCTTTAATAAGCACTTCGTGCTATTGTTTTATAGCACTGGTTGAAATGGACTCTATTATACTAACTGTCTTCGATATAATGATAGCTACCATTTACAGCATTTTTTTTTTTTTTTAAATAGGCATTTGCTGTAGTAATCTTTCCTAAATGTAATGGAGGCTGGCCTTTAAAGAAAGTTAAAGTTATCAGCGCTCCCTTCGTGCAAAACTGCAGTTAAAGAATGCGAAGAAGGTAAACTCTTTGGCGGTAGATAACATAATCATTTAAAGCTATCTATAAAGATATCTCTCTCGTTACCATTTCGATAGTGTTACTACTTCGGTAATGATGTAACCTAATATGAGCGATCAGAGTTGGGAAAAAAATTACATTAAATACCTTTTCGCTGCAATTATCTTTTGAATGTTTCTAAGTTAAAACTTACCTTTAAAAGAACTTTGAAGGTATGTGAATTATTTAAAATGATTGGAAAGCATCTTAGGAATAATAATAAAAAAAGATTCTCGACTCAAATAACTTCTGCTTCCTTTTTTATAACTGTACATGGAGAAAATACATTTGCAGATCTTTTTTTTTTTTTAAATATTAGTAGCTACCAAACAAGGATGCATTAATTTTTACATGAATGCAAAAAAATCATTCTTCTAGACAAGCCCAGCGCAACAAAAGATTATTTATAAAAGCAGCAAAAAAAAACAGGCATAAAGGGAAAAGATTTTAAGTGTATTTTAAGTGATTGAGATATCCGCTTTTTTAAGGACAGTCCCAAATGACGGAAGGCTAATAAATTTATAGAGTTCAAACGCCAGAGAGAAAAATAACTATTAATACTGGAATGAATAACTGGAGGTTATAATTTTATGAAAGCGTGATGAAGGAAAGTTGTCCCCCCAAAAAAAGGGGGGGCGTAGTAGTAGTAGTAGTAGTATGAATAAAAAGAAAGAAAATTTGATCGTAAATACGAGTTGTAGTGATGATTAGATGCGCAGATGTTCAAAACAGGTCCGAAACAAAGTAGCGAACAGGGGCGAATGCTGGTCTTGAAATTCGCGCTTGCTCTTGTTATCATCCAGGGAGTGAGAGGTGTGATTTTAGTCTGATTAGCGGAATAATGAATTGCTGGCCATTTAAAACTATATATTTAGAAATTTATGTACATTTAATCACACAAATAACAACATTTATTTTACAAATGATATTCTATCTTTTTTAATTTAGCTACTTGAATACAAATTCTACCCTACGGTTTTTCTTTATGAACTGGTCAATAACGTCGTCATAAAAAGTTGGTTATAACTTAATTTTCCTAAGTAACACACACACTTGTAAAGGCTGCTGGAGCTCACTGGCTAGAGCTACTTTGACTGCGTATGGCCTTGTGTTTAAGACGACGTGAAGGGAGCGGAAATGGCTATGCGCGCGCATGAAATCACAGTGCTGCAGCGAGGACCTGGAAGCTCCTACAACCGAGCAAGCCAAGGTAGCTTTGACTAGATGAGCAAACATCGGCCTTCGATACACAACGCAAAGCTCAATTATTGCCGCGCAAGCTTAAGATGTCTTTTGTCTCCAAAAATAAAAGCTTAAATGGAATGCTTATAAATGCATGCATTTATTAACAAATAAATATTACTTCTTTCTCAATTAATGAGCTTGCGCAGCAAGCATGGAGAATTCGCCACTAGTGGCGAAACAGATATCAATTCCGATGAGAAATCCTGCGATGTCTTTAAACAGTCATGTCTTTAAACAGTCATGTAGCAAAAAACTTGACATTTGTATAATAGACAATCGAGTCTAATCAGTAAGAGAAAGATATTAACAATTACCTGCTGGAATTTGAACAGTTATTATTATTTTTTTAAACACCGTCCCAGATGACAACATAATTCTATAAGGATAAGTAATTGAATCATAATTCTTGGAGTGAGGGGAAAAAAAAACCGGCTTTAGCTATATGATGATGAAGTTAATATTTAAGCTGTTAATATTTAAATTTCTTGATCTTGTCTTGAAATTTAGGTATTATTGTATGTAAAAGAATATTCAAATAATATGCTTTTAGCAGAAAGACTCAGTTCTATTAGCATCAGAGTTAATTAGATCGTTTCTCTTATCCATTTTTTAATGTTTAAAACGTTACCTGCCCACTAAACTCAAACAAGATATAATAAATAAACCCCCTCCATATAATATCTTCAAATATTGGGTTTCTTCTGTTTCGTGGCTGGCTAATCCGGAAGCAAGAGAATACCAACCATAAAAGATGCTCTAATCAATAAAAAAGAAATAATACCAAATTTTCATAAACATCATGGTTTAAAAATCACCTCGAATCCGAAGACATAACACTATCGCCTACTAGAAACCGCACGCGATCAAGTAATAAATGAGAGAGAGAGAGAGAGAGAGGGGAGAGAATGTGAATAGAAATACTGGGAAAAGTGTTAATAGATTATTACTTAATGAGTGAGATCATCTAATTCACACTCAAAGAATAACGACAATTTTATTTCCCAAAGAAGCAGCAACAGTCAGACAAATGTTAATATTGAGATCTGCAAACCGAATTCAAATTTTACACAGCATACAGATTTACAATTATAATTTTATGATAATTTGAAATATTTTGCTGTTACCCTATCCAATAAATAAAAAGAATTAAATTATGTACTCGTTTTTCAGACTATACGTACCATAAGAGACACGGAAGTACTGAATTGTTTGCACAAGATAAACAGTTTTCGAAGCAAGTTTTTCCGGGTAATTTCACCCTCTCTCTATGATGCATGTTGCACTTTTTTTTTATTTTTCAACTTATACTTGCACAGTTGCCGACATGAGGGCGTAAATGATAACATTAGAAAATTCTTTGAATTTCATTAAAAAATCACTAAAAAACTTATCACACTTTGCTATTATGCTATTATTGAGCATAATATTTTTTTCATTAAAAAAACTAAAACACGTCCTTTATTTAGTTTCGTGAAAAATATTAATTTTCATCTGAATCAATAACGTACTTCACCTGTACACAATCAACAGCATTATCGACTTTATTTATTTATTTATTTATTTGTGTGTGGGGAGGAGAGGGAGGATCATTACAAAGATTGTATCCCTTTCAAATTAAAGAATATACCTAAACCATTATTGAGGTCCAATTATCAAATTTATTATTTAATTTTTGAACAAATACTATCGCTTATCTTTAAACTTTTCTTGAATATAATCTAAATCACTTATTTCCTGTCATTGTTTAAGTAATATATCTTCCCGAATTATTTACATTTTCAACTCCCGGTTCACTGCACAGGCAAAGATTGAAATAGCTTAGTTACTCTGAAAAAAGAAAAAACATTCAGCATGTCTTTCTAAGGGTAGTAAATGGTCAGTTTCCTGGTCATTCAATACTAATTGGAAGTCTGCCTAACTTCAGAATGCGAAACTACAGGAAGCTGTTTATACAATTATAATTAAATATCCCAGAGATGCATTATCATGACAAACTTCATCCGCATGACTCGTTCAAAGTACAGTGCGTGACTGGTACATCCACCAGTGTTCTTTTGAATAAAGCAAACACTAATTCAAGAACGCGATAGCAGCATATGCATGCGTGCCACATTATTATTATTTCTTCTTTTTTTTTTTCAAATAAAAACGAATGTAATTCTAGGCATATGAGCGACGTAGTATCTTGCAGAGAAGATGCCATTAATAAGAAATTTAACGATCTGCTTTTTTCCTGGAGCTGAAGTTTCTGTGGTCCATCTTGTAAAGGGAAAATAATTTATTCCAACGACACGGTTAAAACAGAAGATGATTACACATATAAACTGTCGAGAGTTCTAATAAAAGGATTATCGGCTTTTTTTCCCCTCTCTGGGGAGTGCTACCCAGACGCACGTATCCAAGATTTATCGAAAGGGTATGCTGAGCTAGGTGTGAACGCCACACACGGTTTCAAGGCAATAAATTAGCATAACCTGGAATAAATAAATTTAAAGCATATTGCAATCGTCTGCCTGAACGTAAAACTAAAATGTTATTTTGTACGCACAGACTATGTTTGGTGTTCATTGTTGTACGAACAGGTGGCAAGTTACACGAGAATGCTTTACATTATATGGTTTTTAATACCTGGATTCGCATTTCCTTACAACTACACACGTCTGACGGTCACTTTCTGGCATTTTTAATTTGTATCGGGAATTTTTTTTAATGTTTTAATTTTTACTTAATAAAATTACGAGGGACGTCCAGAAAATAAGTTCCGTTTTTAAATTTAAATATTTTCACTGCAACGCTGCGATCGCAATGGTGCGCATGCGTGTTGAGTTTGTTGATTCCATTTTCAGACCTTCTCGCAGTGCGTACGCTTCTTGGTGTGTGTTTATAATGTCTAAGAAATTCGAATCGCTGCCGCATGTGAAATTAGGTCAGTTATCCGTTTCGTGAATGCGAGGAACGTTAAAGCAGCTGAAATTCATCAGCAAATTACTGATGTTTATGGAGAACACGCAACGAGTGATTCACCACCAGTGATTCACCACTTTCGGCTGGGAACAATTCCATCATCCCCCATATAGTCTAGTCCTGACCTCGCGCCAAGCGACTTTCACCTGTTCAAACATCTGAAATCTTTGTTGGTGGCCAGAGGTTTCAAGACGACGAGGTGGTCAAAGAATCAATCAATATGTGGTTTGTGTCACAGGCGGCAACCTTCTACGACGAAGGTTATACAACTCTTAGTGCCCCGTTATGATAACTGGCTGAACGATGGTGGAAATTATGTAGAAAAGTAGTGAAAGATGTCTACTTTAATTTCCAATAAAGTATTTTTTTGTAATTATATTTTTGTTTCTCTTACAGCCCATCGGAACTTACTTTCTGGACGTCCCTCGGGATATACCCAGAGGGGGGGGGATGATACAACACTAGGCGCGTCCCGCACATAAACGGTGCTATATCAGTAAAACGTATTTCTAAGAAAAAATATAAGAAGGAATGCACGCTTACCTCTTTTAATATGATACCTTATATTATTAATACGTCTATTTCATGATTTTCGTTTAATTTAATTCATTGTCATATTCCTGAAATGTTCGTAATTCTCGTGCTCGGATATAGTCAAATGGTAAAAAATTCATTCAAAGTTTAATATATAGAAATATTTTCTTCATTGAGAGATTTACCATAAAAATTTTGCATTTTGACAAATGCTTATAAGATAGTTTTATATTTATGGAAATGTTTAATATAATTCTTATATAGGGATTTTTCCACCCTCACAAAAATTTCTTTTCTCATTTAATTTGAAATATGTGATACGTCAAAAACAGGAGGATCTTAGTGACTTTAGTTCTCGAATTATACCGAGAACTACAATAGGTCTTGCATGTGGTATACCACACGATATTGGGCTCACTAGTTACGATATGATCCACCAATCCTTATTTCGTTTCCCTTTTAAATGCACATTTCAAAGGTCTCTCATCATCGGTGAGCATGTATAATAAGCATTTAATAAAGGATTACTAAATAGATTTATTTTTCTAGACTCCTCTACCGTAGAAGATCGATTCCTCTACCGCTTATCAAGGCTCTCATCGACAAAATTGCTTCGATCCTATGAAAATTGGAAATAATAGTATCCTTTGTCTGTGAACACCCAATAGTCCACAACCAATCTGTAAAACACCAGGAAGTGTAAAATATGGCGCGCCTGCAGAAGAGTACACGGAGAGATCGGGATATCTCTTGATATATGCTATAAAACCGAGATTTTAAACATACACGGAAAACAAAAATTAGGATTTTTGAACTATTTCCAATAAATGAAGCAGCATAATATGTTATTTGTCTATTTCTTTTTGTCGCATATAATATACACTTACATCAAGAATTTAAAGAAGTCACTCCGATCCCTCGAATGTCGGTTGTGAAAGAAATCTCTCACTGCCCTCTTCTTTCTATACATAAAAATGACCGTTTCTTGATCGCCTCAAATCCTGTGCATCGTTTTACTGATGACAGTAAGTCCCATTCTACTCTTTCATTTGACAAATCTTGTCAATTTCTATGCTACCAAATAGTAGTCCTGTCTTAATTTCGCTCAAGAAAGATCTCTTCACCTCCCCTTACCTTTAGTAATTTCTAGCTCTCTCATCTTGGATCAACTTATACCTCTAGCCTTTCTTGGAGTGAGCATATTACTAAAATAACCTTTCTCTACCCATGCTACTACTTCTGACCTATGCAACTTTCAATCTCAGAACAGTGTTCTCAGATTCGGGACATTGTATTAAAATCCCCTAAAATAATGCTTGATGCTATCTAGAAAACGGCAATCCATTTAATGATTCCAGACACTTTTTCCATTAGACGTTCTCTTTCATGCACACTGGTCTGTTAAACCAGACACCATCATTCTTCCACTTTTCTTTAAGAACAAAAGCACCAAATGCTGGTCAGCATTCATAAACACTTATGCATCAAACTTACCGAACTAGTTTCTCCTCTTTCATTTCAATCAAATGTGTTATTTGAAAAAGTACGTATGTATGTATGTATGTATGTATGTATGTGTGGGGGTGGAGAGGATGGAGAATTACAGGCAGTGGAATGAACTCGGAGACAAAAAACGGAGAATCTCATCCTCATGATGTTAGTGTGACATGAGAATCAATCACTAAGATCAAACACCAAATAATGTATATTACATAACTTGTTAAAGTATTAAGATTATTTACAGTCCTCAAAAAAAAAAAAAAAAGGAAGCGAAGTAGTTTATAAAAGCCACCCCGCTACCTTACGCTCCAGTTTTTTTTTTATTTTTTTTTTTTAAACAGAATTCAGTACTGTACGGTAGTGCAGACGAACAAGAATACCAGTTCATTCCATCCTACTTTGCGTCAAGGACCGGTTATCCAAGGTGATATTAAGTTTATTATTGATATTATTGTTATATTTAAAAATAAATTTTAAAAATTTACAATTTCATGTGAAAGAATTTTATGTCTAATTTATTGTTCTTATTTAAACTAATAAATTTGCATGAACCAATGAAGATTTTTTTTAGTTTGCCTTTAAGAATAGTCCGATAGGAAATGAATGTACACACCAGTATGAAGGTAATTTCGGCATTACTAATTGCACATAAGCAATCAACCAACTCTTAGTACGCACTGTGTTTTGTGGCTGCGAAAACTAAACTATTCTTGCCAAACTATATGTAGATAAGTGCTGGGTATGATACCGGTAGCAAAAAGGTCGGGGAAAAAAAATAGATCAATCTTTTGCCATTAACAAAGCATAGTACACAAAGAGAGGCGTGATCATTCAAGCGTAAGCGACATGCCAACAATGACCTATACAGTAACAAGCGGAAGTAATTTGTGTGTGTCGATTATCTTCGGATAATCACCGTTACAATAAAATATATATCAATAATAAATAACGCGGTTTATTTATTGATTGATTTACCAATGAAACAGATATATTTGAAAATCGCGCTATAACATTAATAATAATAAGATAATTATAAAAATACTCTAATTAACTAATATTGTAATTACACTAATGATATTTATATATCATATTATTATTATTATTATTCATGCTATACAGTGATTTTCATAGTACATCCTTCTACGTCTGTTCCTGCCAGGATATCATCCTTTGTTAATACCAGTAATATATGAAGACAATCAGCCATGAACTCATTCCCTTTATTCCTGATGATACTGGCATGTGTATAAAGAAAAAGCATGTGTTCGTTGCCTTGTATATCCTCTATATATACATACTAGCTGTGTCAGTACTCTCAATTTCCTCTATATCAATTATAATCCTCTCCACTCTCAAGTGGACCCCACTATCGTCCTAAAACATCCCTCCTACCTGGTCAATTATAGTTTTCCTATTCAATTTGCTAAGGAAACAGCAGCCTCTTCATCGCAAGTGTCCTTCCATGTTCAGATGGAACCCATCTCATGCATACTCCGGCATACAAATGGAAAAACATCTGGTTTTAACAAGAAATTTTTAAAAAAGCAACAGTTATAATTATAATAATAACAAAATAAAGGCACATTAATGAAATGCCGTATAAATACGCATGCTTGATGGATTACATAACATGTAGAATTATAAAAAAAAGTAGCTCCTCAACACAGCCTTGAAAGTGCTGTAAATTAATCATGTATTATATCGTAATAAATAATAATAATTATTATTGTTATTATTATCATCATCATCAAACCTCGATGGAATCAAAAGACACATCGCGGGAGGTCCCTCTCTCTCTCTCTCTTCCCAAATGCCAAATCTTACACTTCGAAGCACTGAACTGACAATGTCCTTTGAATTATTCAACATTAGCTGTTATATACATGACACTGTTTTAGAATAATGCGTTTTTATGTACAACACTAGATTTTTTTTCATAGCTTGAAAGTTTTGATACAAGTCGAAACTGTCTATAAAAAGAAAAACTGCACTTAGATGAGGTTACAAATTTCATATATAAATATACAGTACATTTATTTATTTATTTCAATTTGAAACATATCCCATGGTTTTGAAATGAATAAGTATTTCAGAACGTATTCAAATAATGAGTACTGACACATATTTTATTTATTTATTTTATTTTTAAATCAGGTCTATATAAGTTTACATGGACTGCTCATACCAGTTACGTGTTAACTCTTTCACCCAGTGAATTAAATGATATGCCAGAGAAGTTTTCGTTATTTATTATTTTTCTTGTGGCTGTTCTATAGCAATTCCATCTTGTATAAAGTGTAATATTACTGTAATTCTATCTTACCTTAACATGTATATGCAGTTCACTTTTGCCCTCTACAAAAGATCTGAAGTGATACAGCTGCCATCGAAAACGATATCCTTAAATCACGCGAGAGTATAGTTTTCTCAAATTATAATGGACTTCGCACCATTTTTCCTCTTTCTCCATTATTGCACGATTGACTGAGTGTGTTCATCATAGTGAGTTTTTCGTAAAACAGAAACACGGAATTAGGATAGAGAATCAGTGGTAAAATAACATATCAATGTCATTGAGAAAATGGAAGAAAGATGAATTATGGAATGTAACAGTTTTTCGACAGTAATTTTCTATTTAGGATTCCAGCTTTTTCTATTTTTTTTTAATTAACATTCTTGTTATATTAAAAGAATATGATTTAGAGAATTTTTAAGAGATTATCTGTCCGGGCTCCAGCTCTGCATGGCTGTAGAGAGGACAGGAGAGGAGAGCCATTTTCCTGATTGCATACAGGACTGCCGTTTTGTAAACAGGAAACTCACTAAAGGGTTGAGTGAAGGATAGGGATGGGGGGGGGGGGGGAATGATAGCTTGAAACAAAAGAAACGAAAATTGGAACTACTAAATATATATATTGTTTTATGAAATACAGATTCGTAGCTTTTACAGAATCCCTATTAAGCTGGGATCCTAAGCCAATTCTGATAACATAAAAATATTAGAATGTGTGAAACAAGCAATAAAAAAATCATAATAAAATTCCAAAAAAATAAATTTCTTGTCGCAGTACTAGTGATATAATTAAAAACGTCGGCGGAAAAAAATAAACATATGAAATATTTAAAAATAGCATTAAATGTATTGATTAGCAGCTACAAAAGATATTGAATTGTGAACGAAATTGTTATTGTTATGAACACCTTCATGGCATATGTAGACTAATCACGGGAACTGAACTATCATGAATAAACTAAATAAATTTTGTGAAATGCATTCACACATACACAAGAATGCTAACATCATTTCGAAGGGTACGATGCATTATAGATGCACTTAGTTGCAGATAATGCATGTTGCAATTGTAAAAACCAATACAAAAAATGTTAAGAAAGCAAAAATAATAGGCAAATTGCAAAATTACGGTTTCCTTTCATTTTTTCAAGAGATGGTGGTCGAGAATATGTTCCAAAGGCAACTATGCTACTTGTTATATATCACTTGTTATATACTTGTTATAAAAGCCGATTAAAATATATTATAAATAAATTATGAGTAGTAATAGTAGTTATCACAAATCTTATTGCTTTTATTGAGATCCGGGTGTTCATCGATTCCTAGCCGTTATTTTTTTCTCCAGAGGGGAAAAAAAAATAAAAAATTCTACAAACGAAGAAGACTTCATATTTATACAAGATGTTTTTATCTTACAATTTGTTTTTCCCAGCTGTAATGATCTTCAGCTCCACAGCCGAAAAAAAAAAGGTTTCATTCGAATTGCTCATCTTAGGAATGGGTATAGGGTAAGATGTTCTGTAATATCCGGTAAAAAATATGGTCTCTCTGGTATATTATTTCTCAAAAACGCGTTTGCATATTTCTTACTGGCGACCGAATCATTGAGCTACTTCAAAATTTTGGTATCGTTGGTGAGTATTAACCTAAGAAAGTATGCCATAGTTTTTCTAATTCACGCACCATAAAAAAAAGTTTTAGAGTGTTCGATGTTTCCAAGGAATTTTGCATCTCGGAAAGAATATTACAACTATTGCGTGAGTCATCTGAACATAGGAAAAATAGGTTATCCGATTCGCGAATACAGATTTTTATTCTTCGTGCGAATTTCGCACGTCTAGTCTAAATTTAACTACAGAATACGAACATTCGTTAAACTTTCATAAAGATGTTAATGAGATTTTTCCAGATCAAGTATTGACGTATTAAGAATAAGAATAATGTAAATGTTAAAAAGACAATGGGATTGGAAAGAATATTGTCAATACAGATGCATAGGCATTTTTTGTGTGGCTTATATAATTGTCGTTTATTTAATAATAATAGTCTCTTTAGATATCATATCCAATAGCATTACTTTGATGATGATTAGCCTGTATTTTCACCAACTACAGGGTGAAGGCTTCTCCCATGGTGACCCAGTCCATCTTGGAAGAGCGTACACATATTTTTTATGAACGAATGTATGAAGGTGAAAGACAATACTGTGCAAACATCCATGTCCTAGGTGGGATTCGAACGCACAGCCTCTCGACCAAACAGACTTGCAGCATTACTTGAGCAGTTATTATATAAGAAATTTATGAAATAACAAAATGATTTAGTGACTGAAATATTCACTGAAACAAACTACATAATTTGTTTCACTAATGATGCTAAATACATTTATAATCAATCCTACTAATTGATACATCATCAAAATACATTATTATAGTATTATTATCATCATTCCCGTATTTGACAATTACATTTTTTTACTTAATAAAAGTTCATTTTGAATAGTTACAGGATAAAAAATACAGTTTGTTATAATCTGTATTTTTAAAGTGCTGATTTTAAATAAACATTTTCTTAATTAATTTCACAAATCTCATTTAAGACCATATTTCATAGATCGTATATGAGAGATTTTTCATAAGCATGACATTAAGCGCAGAAGAGTCGGTTTAAGGCAGGCTAGAACAACACATCAAGCTCACCGGAAGACCCAGTTCTGTTATAACACAATAATTATTACCTCAATTAAATGAAGAAAAAAAAAAAAATCCACATTTGGCGCCGTAAGCAATTGTCTAGACTTAAATAGAGAAATGAACATCGCGACGCTTTAAATGGAATTAACAGTGCAGCTTCTAACTCGACTGTTTAATAAAAAAAACTGTGTCATTATAATACCACGGGAGTGAGAATATATTTTAAAAAATGAGAATTCCATCCAAGAAAATGATTATATAATTAAGGATTATATAATCCAGAAACCTGCTCCGAAACATTTGCAAGCACGGTATCATTTCAAGCATCCAATAAGAAATATTGGATGCTTGAAATGATTTCACGAAAACAATGCAAAGCATCTATTCCCATGAGAATGTTCACAAACATTCATTCCACGATGAGATTTGAAACCTACAGCTTGTCGATTTCAGAACAGAGACACTATCTACTCATCTAAGTAGGCCGGTTGGAGTTTTTAAAAAAAAAAAAAAAGAAGAAGAAATTAAAGTTGCATCTTTCTCAACTTTAAAGGGTGAAGACTAATCGAGCTACAAGGTGTCCTGCATGTTTTACAATAAGTGCGAGAGAAATAACGAAAGTGATCTAGCTATCAGTGTGTAAGAGATTTCGTTGAAATATGATGTCATCAAAAGATCAAAGTTAATAACATCCAATGTTCAAATTTTGGAGATATTAGCAGATTATAAAACGAATATTTATCTTTTAGAATTTCTATTATTTTCTAATATAATTTCTATATTATAATTAAACAATAATTAATTGCTAAGAAATATATAAACTGTCTATTTTTATTAATATAAATCCTAATATCGTCACATATTACATGAGAATATTAAGTACTTATATAAGTTTTCATGATAACTTTTAATGTATACTTTTGTCATTTTTTAAATCATATTTTTCTAATCATGAATTTACAGAATACCAAATAGTCGTCTTACGACTATTTAGTGGTTAAAAAAGTAACCTCATTTTTTTAAATAGTTCAGAGTGAAACACAGCACTGCTTCCTTTTAATTACTTCATTTATAATATTATACAATTACTGAATGCAATAAATTACATCAGGATATTATATGTTGCGCTCGCTTTATAATACAAGAGTTTTGGATGCAGCTCCATTATAAAAGCCACAATGTTAACATCAGTTTGTGTCAGATTCGACATAAGAATATTATAAATCGTTTATATTCACTGACGTATGCAACCGAATGCATGTATCCATGTCGGAACAAATCACATAGTTGAAACAGAGGAAAAAAGGTAACTATCTGTATGTTTGTATGATATAACATAGAAATAAGAGTTGTTTTCTCCGTTATATTTTGTTAACTGCACGTTTTTCTGACGTGTGATATTATAGTCTCGAATTTGTGACCGGATAACACTGATTCAATGGAGGAAGAGAAATTCTTGAGTTTTAGTAGAAATTATACTCTGTCACTCATGTGAGGAAACTAAGAATAAGAAGGGTTGAATTCTGTGTGGACTTTTCAGTACCAATACTGGCACATGCGTACTGTCCCTGAAACAAACAAATTTAATACAAAAGAATTGCCAATCTTCCAATGAGCATTAACTGTGCAGAATGTATACAAATGCAGAAAGTATCGTAAAAAAAAATGCAATATGAAATCATAACCGCATAAAATTAACTGTTATTAATTAGTTAAATTAATTAGCACAAAATAAAAATTTATAACGTTTTTTTCATTAGCGTATAGACTAGTGCAATCGTATCGATTGCACTAGTCTACAATAAAGCAATCATATTGCTACTTCTTTGCTATCAATACATGAATCGTTATATCTGTAAATAAATAAATATGAATTTCTTTTTCACATTATCTTTTCATTTTTGATGTCTAGTGTTAGTAATAGTATAACATCTACAGTGTTTTGTATCATTTAAGACGATATTGATGTAGGTACTGACAGACATTCAATTCATCTTGTAAACAGACAACGTAAACTTACGGTATCGATAAATACAGTACAGTATTGTAAATGTATCTTCACTTCCTTATGATTTTCTTTAATAACATTTTCTTTTCTCTAGCTTACTTTATTGTAAGAATATAGTATATATATATCAGTGGCGCACCCAGAGGGGAGGACTGCCCCCCCCCCCAAGAAAAAGGAAAAAAAAAAAAACACTAGGAAATTTTCCAACAGTCTTTTCCTAATTAAAATTCATTTATTTTTATTTATCTTGTGTCGTATCTTCTATTTCTATCTATACAACTTATGAATTAGCGATCATTGCAGATGCTCAGTCATAGGTCGTATGCGATGCGTAGTGTGTATTCTCAAATCGTCTAATCAACTAGCCCCTCCTCGCCCCCCAAAGATTAAATCCTGAGTGCGCTACTGGTATATATACATGTATACCATACAAAATATGTGTTAATCAATTATAATAAATTTAGTTTAATCCTTTATCCATGTGTGAGCAAACAAAGTTTGCGCCTGAAAGTATCTTCAGGACTGGGGTAAGGTGGTACAACACCAGGGCACTCCTTGCAAAGGTGGAGCAAGATACCAACACTCCTATCTCAGTATCTCCCATAATGCAAAACACATCTCCTTGCAGATATGTCTAATGTTATGCATTAAGGGAAAGGCCACTACCCAGACTAGTTTCGACCTTTATTGAGGTCTCTCCAGTGGGAGCCAGGCCCAAGTGGAGACAAGTGGAGATACCAGGCAGAAGCATTAGCAGGCCATCTCTACCTATAGGAGTTGCCAAATGGTGTGCCACCCTTTTTTAATAAATTACTCTGGATTTAGAGAACGATGTTGAAAGTTTATTTTTCACTTGGTTAGAGTATAATAAATTTAGTTTAATCCTTTATCCAAGTGTGAGCAAACAAAGTTTGCGCCTGAAAGTATCTTCAGGACTGGGGTAAGGTGGTACAACACCAGGGCACTCCTTGCAAAGGTGGAGCAAGCTACTAACACTCCTATCTCACTACCTTTCCCCAGTCCTGAAGATACTTTCAGGCGCAAACTTTGTTTGCTCACACTTGGATAAAGGATTAAACTAAATTTATTATACTCTAACCAAGTGAAAAATAAACTTTCAACGTGTTAATCGATTGTTTATGTTATCGGTAAGGCTTCTGGTCAGCAGTAGGCTATTAATTAATAGTTAAGGTTTTGGGGAGTCGAAAAGTTATACGCGGAAGGTCGGCGCCCCTGCCCGTTGTTCAAGGGTCGACTGTGTATGGAAACTTACTTTTTCAATCTTCAAGAATTAATGTGATGAACTTAGCTTGGAAATATCGACTAATAATTGAAAATAATTTTTGCAATATTTAATCTTAGCTGACATTACTGGAATATCCAGGAGTTGGTGTCATCATTGTATGATCGATGCAGAATTGTTCGTTTAACACAAAATGTGTACAGAAGGAATCTGCCGAATAAGTAACTACCGCATGGTACCACAAGAAAAGGAAGTATTCTTCCTGAACATGATGCCTGTTTTAAATAGATTTCGTTCAAGATTAAAGAAGCTATCGCCTCAGGCGAAAAACTTTCCCTTTTTAGAAATTCGTACAGAAGGGACGATAATAAGGCAGAGTGTCAGCTTCAATTAAGTAAAAATAGAAATACATTTACATGGAATATGCTGCAAAACATGAATTAACAGGGGAGCAAGATTGTTTAATGAGAGT
Organism: Typopeltis vanoorti; assembly: GCF_054136105.1. NCBI lineage: Eukaryota > Metazoa > Arthropoda > Arachnida > Uropygi > Thelyphonidae > Typopeltis > Typopeltis vanoorti. The sequence continues at coordinate 100,543,350 of NC_143549.1, read as the reverse complement.
CTCGGGTCCAAAAAAAAACCTCTAATGAGTGGAAAGAGGACAAGATTGTTTCATTGCATAAAGGCGGAAGCAAAACAAATGTTTTAAATTACGGACCTCTTTGCATTTCTAGAATAGTTGTTATGGTTTTGGAGAGAGATTGGTTAGGAGCAATACAGGATTGGGAAATAAGGAAAAGATTCTGTATAGAGGTTTGTTAAATGGAGATCTTGTTTTACTAATTTACTTACATTTTATAATAAAGTGACTACAGTTATGGATAGGGGTGATTCATATGAAGTGATATTTCTGGATTTTGTCAAGACATATCCAGACTACCACATAACAAATTGGTTTATAAGTTACGGAAAATGAGACTGGATAATTGAATAGAAACTGGCTTTCTAAAAGATATCAAACGGTTGTGTATAGAGGAGTTATGTCTCTAGAGTTAAGTAAAAATTGTACACAAAAAGACTAGAAACAAGTGATTACACATACTAGATATTATCAGAAATTCCCAATTGGTACATACTGTAGATGTGGTCTCAATGTCGGAAGTCAAGACTAATCGAAGGAGGAAATAATAAGATGCTATAGAAAGTTTGCTATTGCCTCCCTCAGTTAGTCTCGACTCCAGAAGGTGTTTGTATAATAATAATAATAATTATTATTATATCAACGAAGGTCACTATCATGTTCTGTGACCTTTCCTGGACAACACTTTCTGGACATTACACGCATTATACTGTTGAAAGCATCAACAGTATAATGCGTCAGGACATTATACGTCACAGTATACGCATGATAAATGCTCAGTATGGATGGATATATTTCGTCGGCAAATGTTCATTCAAAAGAACTACACCATAGTCCTTTTGGAGTATCTCAAAGGAGTATCTCAAAAGTGATAGGGAAAACATGCTTGAGCCCATCACTCTCCAACACCATGCAGTGCTGTCACCAAAAGCATGATGAGTAATAGCTCTATCTTGTCATAACATGATCCAGGAATGATCACTCGAGACATTTCTGCAGTATTCTTGTTCCCTTTTGGTGTTTCTCGCTTTTGCCATAGTTGCTTGGTTTTGTTGGACAGGCTTGGTAGATCTTCAGTAATCGTAGAATCAAGCCCACAGGTCCTGGCTGTGCTGCGTAGTCATATTTTATAATTGTTATATCTATGGGACTTCATGATTACTATTGATCGCATCATGGAGTCCCACAGATTTACTGATATTTTTGTGTGTACCATATAACTTTGATTTGTTGTGTACCAATGTCTGAGATACTCATGCTAGAGTGTTTGTTTCTCATTATGATTTCCCTTTCGAAACCAGATTTTCTGGTTTCGAAAGGGAAATCTATAAATTACCGTGGCGCGGACTAAATGAGACTCAGTAAAGTTTTGTCTATCTTAATTGGATACAATGCATAACGGCAGTGTCTATAAAACTCTCCCAGAGACTTATCAAGAAGACCTATCCCAGCCAAAATACATATACATACATACTCTGAAAGACTTTCTCCCAAATAAAAATAAACAATGATGCATTAGGTATTCATTAATTTAACATTATAAGTCCTTCCTTATACAACATTAGAAGCGCAATAATCTTTAATAGTACGAACTGATATCTAGGGATGACTAGGGATGTTCCTACAGTATACCATTTCAAGGGTTCAAGAAAATGTTCTCCTAAAAATGTCAGACAAAAACTACAGAATTTTCTTCCGATGAAAACATGACAATACATCTTCTGTCTGTTTTGCTGCCAAAATGAATATTCGAGAATTAGTTTCTACTGCCTGGTAAAGTTTTTTTTTTTTTTTTTTACATGAGAAGTATTACCAAATAATACTTCTCTTGAAGGCAATGCCACCTATTTAAAAGCGGTACCTACCACGTGTTATCAGCTGATTCGAATTTAACATGGAATCTCATCAAATACTTCAGCCACCCACTTGTATAATTCAGTATAATGAGCTGATAAAATTTTTAATTTTAAACTAAAATCATTTTACATAATCTAGTTAAATGACAACTGCTCTTGTAAATTGAGCAAGCAAGTTTCGACATGTATGATTTCAACACATGTAAATATGTAATAGCTTGTCATTAGTCCGCGCCACGGTAATTTATACAGCTTTTCTTGCATATATTATAATATATAGAAAGAAAGTACAGAACTTTCAAGAAGACCAGAGGTTTGGATTTTATGAAGTTTTCATTTCAGCTTTAAAGCACTTTAATTAAAAGTAACGTGTGTTCCTGGCAAGTTGATAAGTTTATTTTCAATAGATGTTTTATTAACTCACACACATTACCTTTATTGTGAAAGGTTATTGTAGTTGTAGCATATTTTTACTTTGAATAGTTTCATAAGATCATCAAGAGCATTTTGTTCCTGAGAATTCTGTTTATGTCCTGACGTCGATGTTATATAAGCTTTTCCTCCCTTGTATTGGATGTTATACTAAGTTACAGAAAGCATTTAATAAATATCCATAAAACTCGACTTGCTTAATTCCGAGAGAAACAAGTCCTCTCTGAAAACAGACACATGCCGTCAATCTCGTAAACTGTGCTTCGACAATTTTCGGAAAAAACATTAAGCATCCATAATTAATTACATAATATAATGAACTTGCTCTTGATCAATAATAATACAACACAGAAGAATGGAGATAATGCGAAACATAACCCAAATTATGCAATATTGGATTATAAATAATTCATGCAATTATTTAGTAATAAAAATAAGTTAATGGCATACGGCGAAGTCACAAGTAAGCACAACGAGCTACCAACTTTTAATAGCAAATCTGAAATTCATCGCTCCTCAAATCTTTTACTAGACAAGTCTAACAAGGTTTAATGTTTTGATGAACAATTGCAACTGCTAAGCAAAAACCTTTTCATATTCTTGTTTTTGAAGAAACTTGTGCCATATTTCTATACAATATATACACGAAAGCACAAGGTAAAAGTATTATTTATTAATAATAAATAAACTGGACCAACTAGTTTCGCCACACTTATCTGTTGGCTTCTTCAGGGCACTTACATATAGGTTTAAACACTCTCACAATTATGCGTAACTGCAAACTGACAAGAATAAAAACTGACTAGAATAATTACAAATAAAATAGTATCGAACGTGAGTGAAACACGTATCGCGTGTACAAGATCAGCTAGCTGTTGCTGAGGAACCTTCTGTAGTTTGTATTAAAGTTCATTTCTTCCGTTTTTAAGGCTCTGATTAGGGTTTTCCATATCTCTGGGAGTATTAGGCCTTGATTTCTGTTAAGGTTCACAGTAGAACGGGCGACTGTGGCTGCTTCTTTGAACATTCTTGAATGGTAATCTTCCTCTAAGTAAGGGGAACAGCTTTTGTCCCACTCGATGACATGGTTAGTTGTGGAGAAATGAGACGATAGGCCAGAAATGTCCTGTCTGTTGTTTTTGACATAGCCAATGTGCTCCTTTTGCCTGATTTCGAGGCTTCTCGAAGTCTGTCCGATGTAATTAGAGCCACATGAGCATGGAATATTATAGACTCCAGCATATTTGTAGAAAGGATGGTTGTCTTTTGGAGATCTTAGTAGTTTACGAATAGTATCTATAGACTGAAATGCTACTCTTATTTTGTGTTGTTTGAGGAGATTGGCGAGCTTGTTGGAGATGCCACTTACATACGGAATTGCAATCGTTTTTATATATTGAATCTCTTCTTGTTCTCTTTGTGGTGGTTCAGAGAAAAGGATTTTATTGACTAGTCTTCTTGGATAGCCGTTCAAGTACAGATTGTTGGAAATAAATTTTAACTCATCTTGAAGGGTCTTGTTGTCCGTTGTGATGCAAATAGCTCTTTTCTTTAACATGTGTATAAAGTTCTACTGTGAACCTTAACAGAAATCAAGGCCTAATACTCCCAGAGATATGGAAAACCCTAATCAGAGCCTTAAAAACGGAAGAAATGAACTTTAATACAAACTACAGAAGGTTCCTCAGCAACAGCTAGCTGATCTTGTACACGCGATACGTGTTTCACTCACGTTCGATACTATTTTATTTGTAATTATTCTAGTCAGTTTTTATTCTTGTCAGTTTGCAGTTACGCATAATTGTGAGAGTGTTTAAACCTATATGTAAGTGCCCTGAAGAAGCCAACAGATAAGTGTGGCGAAACTAGTTGGTCCAGTTAATTAATAAAATTGACCAACACTTGATCGGTTAACCAAATATTATTATTTACTAATTTATGATCAAGAAAACAACCTTCATGATATTATTTATTAAATATTAAGTAATACTTTTACCTTGTGTTTTCATGTATATATTGTATAAAAACCTTTTTGATTTTCATCCTGTTTGTAAAGACTGAAATAAACTCCAAGGTCTTTCCTGTGTGTACTCCATCCTGAATTGTCATGTTCTTGAGTCGAGATTAGATATCTACCTTCCATAAAACAATATCTTTTATTCGCTTTTATTCCTTTTTTTTACTTCGTAAAAACATTCAAAAAATCTTCTCCACTGCTTCTAGACAGGCTGTAGAGATTTCTAGAAAGAGAAGAGAAAATGTCTGTTCAGTTTCTATTCTGAATGGATATGAATAATTCGTTTCTTGCAGTTGCATCTTTAACTGGAGCTGTTCTAATGCTTTCTTCGTATCCCAGTATTTATTGCATCAACGATGCTCTGTGGTTGAAAAACCTGAGTTTTCGAATCGTGTATAGGACGATACACCCATCAATAAAAAGAAAGAAATTGTGATTAGGACTTTTCAATCAAAGGTTTCAGAAAGAGGTGGAAGGATTTTAATTCCAAAAATTCAGGAATTTTTCATCCCGCAAAACGGGAAAACCGGCCAGAAGAACACGTGCAATTAACCGATGCAATACACTTGGCCTCATAGCCTTAGTTGCTTCTGCCGTAATTAACTGAAAAACCAATCCAAGCAACATTTCATGTCTCTCGTTTAAGTGTTCTATTGGATTTAGAACAGATGTGACATCAAAGGGCTTCCTCGTAGGCTTTCATGGTGTATGTGTGATCGAAGTGCCCAAGCTGTATTATTACCATTATTATCATCCACTAATAACCTTTCGTGGATGGGAACCACATAGAGAGAGTGAGTGAGTGAGTGAGTGAGTGAGAGAGAGAGAGAGAGCGAGAGAGAGAGAGAGAGAGTGAGAGAGAGAGAGCTGAAATACTGCAAACATCACTCAAGGAAATCGGGATGATCAATGTGTTCGTCTTTGTGCACGACCAATAGCTGATACCACCATACAGCATTGTCTACAGCAGAGTGTAATTGACCTGTCGAAAGGTTTTGCACGTGATGTAGGATTTTGTCTTTCAAATCTGTCAGGTGAAGAACTTATCCTCGAAACACGTGCTTTTCAGGAAAGCCAAAAGGTTTTCTGAATGAGTTAAGGTCTCGTGAACACGGTGGCCATTTCATAGAAAATGATCGACTGATTACTCCATCCTCTGTAAAATGTTGACGCCAGAATTGCTGAACTTCACGATGGAGCGTGAGGTTCTCTTTGTTGACTCCACCAACACTGTTATGCTAAGGCTCTCTTTGCTGCAGTTGCGTGATGATAAAACTGCTCAACATGTCCTGATAATGCGAAGCCGTGACCGTGCAGGTCGCAGGTCCGATTCGATGGATTTCTTCGAAGAAAACGGCCCGATAACGAAAGTAACCGTAAATCCCATCCATACCGTGACCTTTAGCGCATGTAAGGGAACTTGTTGAAATGCACAGGTATTCTCTGCAGCCCAGATGCGGCAGTTTTGAGTGTTTGTTATTCCACAAACATGAAAATGCACTTCATCACTCCATAGGATGTTCCAACGCCAATCCTCATCCACTTCCAAGCATGCCAGAAATGTAAACGAAAACGCTTTGCCAATGCTGACTTCTCTCGTTTGCAACACTTGCTACTTTGAGATATTCAAAATTCACATATTTTTTCGCTCACAGCGTCATATTTCCCAGATCGGTTATTTCTGAACTAATTCTTTTAATTGTTAAAATCTCTGTCACGTGATCTGGTTAGCGTACCCATCAAGTTTCGGGGTATTTCGCTACATATTGTTCTGCATAGGGACACTTTAATTTGAAACAATCAGTATTTTCCTTTAACCGGTTTCGAAATTGTTGCATGTTTCATCCACTACATGATTTCAAGAGATCACTGAAGGTTTCATTATAATCAATCTATACTTTGACTTATCGCTTAAGTAATACGGATGATAAGATTATAATACTATTAAATAATGGAAATAATAATCTTAGGATTCACGAAGTTTTCAGAAAACACACAGAAATATTTCAGACATACTGGAGATACCCCCCAAAATTTCATTGTTAGTAGTCCATATTGTCCAGAAAAGAGATCAAATTCATTGTAAATTTTCAGGTTTTGGAATGAAGAAACTCTATTAATGTTTTATTTCTATAGAATCTGGCAGCAATATGATATGTGAAAATGGATGAATTTCGTAGATTCCGTTTGACTCAATCAATAATACCAAACTACTGGCAATTTTCCAACTCTGCACATACTCGTACAAACAGGCCTCTTTCTGCACTGGTGGCATTTCATTAAAGCCATCTCCCTCCCCCCACTTACAAGTGCACTTCAAATTAAATTCGTTTGCGAGAGGAAGATAAAATTTGAGAATACGTCATAAAAATACCAGAAGTGTGCGAAGTGCCTGCTACTACAGTCTGAAAATTCCAAGTCAAATCCTTAAACATGCTTATTCTACTCTTTTTTTTTTTTTTTTCCCAACTGCGCTTTAGGCTTACATCCTCTGTAACTTACATGTTATGATTTCGAAGTTGTTTATATTTGTTTTGTTTTTGTACTTTAAGAGTGATCTACTTTGAAAATAATAAAAAATGCAGCCCCAAACTATAGTTTTTGACTGCGAAGAAAAAAGGAATGTCATAATGTGACATGTATATATGTATCATAAATCTGATTCCCTATTTGAATACGCCTTGCTTTCATAGTGAGGAATCCTTACAAAGTGTCAAAGCAGCATTTTCTGTTCTTCAGTTGATACCAGCCATCTGCACAGATATTGCAGGTCATAAAACCAAAGGAGGATAAAAACGATCGCAGTCCACAGAATTAAAAAGTATTAATTTATAATCTCTAGCATCACATTCTTGATTCCTACAGATACTGCACTAAACAGTTTTTCGTTGCACTTTAGATTATATTTTACGTATACCGGTGAATACAGATTCTTTAGCATTAGACAGTATGTGTTTACAGTTTCTGTACAATATCCTAAAAACTTGTAAGACTGCTATTTCATTTTCCCCCTTACTCTGGTTTTAACTAGACAGGACCTAAGGAAATAAGGCCATTCCTTTTTTATTTTTTTTTCAAATGGTAAGAAGGTAAAAACATTAAAAAAAACCATTAAGATATTAATAGTCTGATTAGAACGTAAAGCAGAATATATATTGTTATTGTAAATGATTTTCATTAAGCAACTGGAAGCGAATGAAAGTACTGAGCCTCTAAATTATCAACTCCTCACACGCAGACTTCATTAGAATATGTTAATCTTCCTGTGCCAAAGATTAAAGTACATTACGTAAATAGAGACGGAGGAGATCGAGTTTATCATATATTGCGAATAGGAACGCACATCCAGTACTTCATATTTACGAGAGTGGTCGGTTCAGCCGATATAACTATTAGAAACGCAAGCATCACATCAACACAGTAACCAATATTTTATTTATAAGATATTTGTTTTGATTATGTATGTAAAGAAGACTCAATTTGCTCTACTGCCAAATGAAAAAAAAAATTAATCACGTTGCTGTTATCAAAGGTTAAACAAACTATTGTACATCTTTGTTATGCCTAAATAAGCATAACAACATCATATTGCATCTCCTGGAAGGGAATGGACTACAGGACACGTTAACAGCATTTTCATATACGGTTAAGTTTTCGTGGGGGGGGGGGGGTAATCTAAAATCAACGTTGTGATCCACTGAGAATAGTACACAGGAACGTAGATTTAGACTCTCAAGAATGACTTTAGATTTAACATCATCGAATCCATATTGTTTCTGATCATTCTTATACTGTAAGTTGTAAAATAGCCTGAGAGATAAGCGATGCACGATAGCGTTATCAGCCAAAAGAAGCCCACTTATTCTGCACTCTCAGACAAGACTGGCTAGCACTGTACATAAAGTTTGACCAAGTGCCAAGCAGGTGGTTTATATGTCGTCATAGTCTTCCTGGAATGCATCTACCGTGCGAATATGACTAAAGCATCTGATACCATATAATTTAACCACGTGGCAAAATTCTGCGAAATGTTTTTTTTTTCTCCCTTTTCACTTTTAATAAGGACAGAACAGTACTGCCCACTGTTCTGTTTGGATTTCCTAATAACTGTAAAGGGAAAAAGAACACTAACATCTGGTGCCGACATGTCTGGTGCTGCACGAAACGCAATGCGCATAATATGACTTATTATAACAGCAATAGCATGTGCAAGGAAAACAAGAAAATAAATCATGACAACAAACATATTTATTAACAACAGCCGAAGATTAATAATGACACGAAATGGGAAATGACATGCTACAGTGCTCCTACGAGAATTTACGCCGAAAGACTGATCTCTTCCAATTTAAAATTATAATTCCATTTGCAAACGTATTGAAGCTATGGGGCTCCATGGGATACGATTTTTTCTTTTAACTATTATTACCAACGTTAGTAATATAGTGCGTTTTCAACTGACAAAGTTGGTGAAATATGTGAAATATGGCATATGAGGATCGCACTATGGTGCGTACACAAAATGCTTCAGTCAATTTAAAGAGAAAACCATCTTCATCGAGAAAAGAAGACAAAACTTCGGGGTGTGTTGGGGGGGGGTACAACTTAGTTCAAAATAATCGATAACTAATTGTACACGAAAATACTGAAGTTTTGTTCCACTCGACATTACCGACATTTTGAATATGAAGTGCGTTTCAGCCAGCATTTCTTGAACTTATTTAAGCCGTGATTTCATTCCGCAAGAAAGACAAACCTACCAGAGAACACACGTAATCAACATATATATATATATAGAATTAACTTCCCTGTCATCATTAAGAACACATACAGGATTTTTTTTCTCCAATAGCTCAAAAATATTTTGAAATGTCATCAATTTGATGAAGGCGAAACCATTAACGCAATTCGACGAAAAAAAATGTATATAATTTTCGATATAATGGACATTGTCCTACTCATAATTAAGTTTTCATGAATGTTTTAACATCAGAAATGATTATCCTAGTGTATAAATACAAAAGTGGCTCACTTTAAGTCTCTTATATGTTGCATTCCCATCGATCAGCATACTTTTTGAACAGCCCTTGTATAAAGCAACATGTTCTCAGAAATTTGATGGATGAAATTTCGAAGACTACAGAGCGCTTTGTTTACTGACAATGCAGAATTCAATGTACTTAGAGTTGTAGACGTTACCTACTCATATTAATGAAAATCGTGGTATCGCAATGTGGAAGTTCCAGAAACTCTGGATGCACAACAGAAAAAAAACGTTGTGCTAAGTTACGAAAAAAAATATATATATACAATGAATTTGGCGATCCTAGCCCTTATTACCATAAAAGAACCTCGTTATGTAGGGGAATCCACTAGAATTCAAAGGGAACAAACAAACTTCAAATTATGATAAGATTACCAAATTTAGTACTCTTAGATCTTACTGTTTAGAAAGAGTTCTGGAACATATATATATATGTTAAAGATACCAAGTAATTTTATAAACTTAGTTTTAATCCCTTTTCCCGAGTAAGCAAACAGACAAATCAGTCAAGTTTGCGCCTGAACATAGTTCAGGCCTCAGGCAACGCGTGGTAAAGATGGAGTAAGCTCTGATCACTTTCCCTTAATGTAAAGCACATCCCCTTGCGGAGGTGTATGATGCTATGCATTAAAGGAAAGGGCCACTACCTAGACCGGTTTCGACCTTTATTGAGGTCTCGTCAGTGGGAGTCAGACCCAGAGATGCCAAGGTTAAAGTAATGCAGAGTTTATAAATTTTACCTAAACAAGTTGCCACAAGGTGCTTTGACCTTATTAAATAAAAATCTAAGGAGAGAAAGATGTAGAAAGTTTTTTTTTACCTAACTGCATTATTTCAACCTTGGCATCTCTGGGTCTGGCTCCCACTGACGGGACGTCAATAAAGGTCGAAACCGGTCTGGGTAGTGGCCCCTTTCCTTTAATGTATAGCATCATACATCTCCGCAAGGGGATGTGCTTTACATTAAGGAGATACTAAGGGAA